>NW_027286181.1:35953202-36493202 GCF_022747635.1 Hetaerina americana
TAGAAAATAATAACTACCAAGTTTTCGTGAGGATCAAAAACCTTTTCATTCAGGTTTTTATTAATTTTTTTTTCCTGCTCCAGACTCGTCTATCAGTTATGAGTTTCTGTTAACACTTGAAGTCACACATTACGTATTATTTCAAAAGAATTACTGCTCTCTACCCCTTAAAAATAAAGGTGTACTCAATGGTCATTTGCATTCTTTTATTATTCTCTTCAACAAAAAACTCCTGAGAAGTTATCTTCTTTTTCGTTATTCAATGGAATAGAGAGAACCGTACGGCTAAGGCCAAAAACACATTTTAAAAAGATTTACGTATTAACTGCGTACAAGAATTATTATATTCTTTCTGCTAAAGAAAATGCTAGTACTTAAGTCAAGCTTCCAGTGACCTGAATCGACATGGAGTTTATTTTCTAATAAATTTTAGCACGGTTTTGAAAAATTTTGTTGGGTATATTTGTTAGCTTAAATAGATATCCTTTTTATATCATTTTTCTCTATTCCTTTTTAATTTTGACAAAACTCTGCTCATGACATTGGCACACAAAACACGCCTGCCGCACGGAGACTTTCGAGTGACCGGATGCCCTGGGTATCGGTAAAAGAACGAAAGAGAAGTGAGAAAGAGAGGAAAAGTTTGCGGAAATTTGGGGGCGAGCGAACTGATCCTTACTTTGGCCCGTCGTTGTCATCCGTGTGGGAGACAGAAGGGGAGAAGATGAATCTTTCAAAAGGGGAGAAACAGAGTTAGAGCATGGTAGACAGGGAATGGCAAAAGAGAGATCAGGAAGAAAAAATATATATATATATTATATATATATATGTATATATATATATATATATATATATATATATATATATATATATATATATATATATATATATATATATAATATATGAGACTTAAGAGCCTGAGGAGTCGAACTGTAGATTGGGGGGGAGAGAGAAAGAGAGACAGGAAAGTGAGGCTAAGAGAGGGAAGAGAACCAACGAGGCAAGCGTCTCTCTAGCAGATTTTCGGAAGGGATAGAAAGAAATGACAAGAAACGCCAAGTTTAAAAGCCATCGGAGTTTGCTACGGGTTTGATTTGCTGTTGACAAAGGACGAGGGGAGTGTGGGAGGATGAAGGGTGGAAGAATGACGAGGGTGACGGGAAAAGAGAGCGGGAGAGGAAAAAGGGGGACACTTCTTTTCAGCCTGGGGCGAGGTAGAGGGGAATATTAGATAGGTAGGTAAGCTTGTTGATCAAGTCAGCCCGAGCATTCCCAAAGGAGCCAGGGGGAGTGGAAGATTTAGGGAATGGGGAAAAAGGGCTTCGTAGGAAAAAAAGGGTCACCGGTCGAGATGGCGCTGTGGGGGGAGGGTTTGCCAGTGGCCTGATGAAGGAAAAAGTGGAGGGAATGAGGCAGAAGACTAGTGAGGGCGTGGAGAGATAGACAGAACATGGGAGTTGCCCTTCTTCTCGACTCGGTCAGCGTTTCCAGGGTTAAACTCAGAGCAATAGTGGCGGCCCTTTGCAAAAGCAAGTCATTAAGTAAAGGGCGCACGCAGAAGTTTTGTACCTCGTTATAATGGCGCAATCGTGTCCATTGAGTTGCTGTTGTGGGGCCTATCTCTGGGTAACCTTAACACGCGTTGCTAAAGGTAGTTATCTCGTTAACTAAGATAATATATAATCGACTAAGCCTTGACTTGTAATCATTATTTCTGCTAGTTTAAGGGTCATGCATTTTAACTATGAGTATGCCGCTTATATCGTTGAAAAGTATTATTCTTTGATGGACTACGAAAAGGACAAACTTTTTCCACAAGTTATTACTTTAAGCGTAAATGCATTTTAATGAACGTGTAACTCCTTACTATAAAATGTCGAATTGGCTAAAACTCGAACAGAGCAGAATGCTTCAAAAGGCCTTACAATTATTTTAAGTTCTGAATTCTAAAACCCCTTCATATTTATATGAAAATTTTATATTCAATTCACTTACGACAAAGAGATCAACCCGCATTACAAAAACATTCCATCTTCATAAATACCGCACGGCTATATATGAAAAGTCATTCAGTATTTCATCCTGTAAACTATGGAACTGTTTGCCTAATGAAGTAAAATTATCCAGGAACACATCCCAATTCAACAGGAATATGTTTGAATATCTGTCTACCACACTACCAAAATGACCTTATTACTGTTCTATCAGGCTAAATATTTAACTTTTTCTTCTTTGTATTTGTATGTATGTATTGTACTAAATGTTTCTTCCAACTGATGTTAAATTATGTTTTGTGACTGGTTTAATTACTTTATTCTATGGATTATGTAAACCTGTTTCACTCCATAGGTTTCAAAACCTCATGTAACATGTATTCTGCTCCAAGGGACTTTGCTCCCAGAGCAATAAACATTGTTTACTATTATTATAGTTTATTATTATTATTATTGAACTCATGGCGGTAAATATGAGAAACGGGAATGGGGTAAACTGAAGATTTGGATACGTCATTTATTTTAAATTAAGAAGTTGTCACTAAATTTCCTCAACTTTTTAATTTAGTTTTATTTTGGTTGCTATTTAAACAATTAGGGGTACGTTTTGTCTCACCAATTATCTAATACGCCGCAAAAGAACGGAGATCTACGGTAAAAGCCTAACGACTACTCACTTCCCGTAGCCGTAAATATTTATAAGAATTATTGCATCCATTCTGTAGGGAACGCTGCTCTGGTATCTTCGTTTCTCTTTGGCGTATTTCTTTGTGGTTTACTAATGAATATCGCTGATCATATAGACAGAAAGTCACTTACACATAATGCCATAGACTCACTTCATCCAACAACATATCTCGGATTGTTAATGAGAAAGATTTACACGAAATACTCTAATATGCAATCCTGTTCACTTCTGCATTACTAATTTAATACCTCTCTTTGTCCCGACATCACCCAGTTTACAATTTCGATTTGATGACATAAAACTTATTTTGCATTTTATTGTTTTATGTTGAATTATTTTAATAGATGCTCCACTCTCTTATTACTAGCCGTCATTGTATGATGCCGGACAAAATTAAACTATTTTCAATATATTATAGCCTATTTGACGAGATCGATGCATTTGTTTCCAATTTCTTAATGTAGATTAATTTGAATAAAATATTATTGTTAACTCTTTAACTTGTCATTTATGTGTATTGTTTTATTTGAAAATATACATCAAAAGAAATAAATTGTGATTATGGTAATTAGAAATTGAAATTAAAATAAACTTCCCCTGAGGCTCAAATAATCTCCTTTAAGTTCAGAATATGCGTTGAAAAAATTGGAATGTACAATTTCAGTTCAAATGGCGGTCCTATTAATATTGCTCTCCTATGCGTTTCGTGAATAAAGCATAAGGATTTGCTTTGCCTAATGCCATTGCGTACTTTTGAGATTGAATTTATCATTAGCGGCGTATTCCCTAATAGCTTTAACCACGTACTTCTTACCAGCTTCAATGCTTTCTAAAATGCTTGCTCATTTCCTCCCTCTAACTCGCTTAAGTAGTTTCCTAACTTATATCACTGCCTTTAATACGCCTTATCTCTTAATAACGATGCCATGCACTTTTGCTCCGTCTTTTGAACGTCTTCTGCGACCACTTCCTCTCTTGCCTAAACAGGCGTCTTCGTTATTCTCTCTGTTCATGTCAATTTCTCCTTATATTCTAAGTCTCAGTTGACCAAATCTTCAGAGAGTCCTCGTCTCATCCCTCATAGATCAAATTTCTGGGAATTAACCTACATTCCAAATCAGCGTTTTGTCCAAATCTTCGTCATTAATTAACCTTAATCTTAAACTAAATCTTACTTTGACCATACTTCGATGATTGTTTTCTTACGGTCCTTTTTATCGCGTCTTTCACTATTATCCTTGAGTGAGCATCGGACGTACTGTAGACTGTACAACCAAGTTTTTACAATAATCTAAATGAATTGTCCTGCATATTGGCTACTTTCATCCCCACTTGTCCTTACCATGCCTATCTATTAATATCTGTGTGTATCAAAGTTCAGGTGCAAAATGCTCTCTCTTACTCCCTCCTTGTTTTCTCTCCTCTATCACTACCGTTAAATTTAAAGTCCTGGTCATACATGATATTTTACAAAATGATGATGCTTCTTTCTTTATAATTCTGATAATATACAATTATTGCCTTACGTTTTCCATTCCGCCCTCAAAATTCACGAGACAAGGACAAAATCCTGGTTTCACTCATATTTCATTCCGTTCATGTTCTCATTTGTGTTGTGGAATTACACGTTAACCGCACCATTTAAAATAGTATGCATTAATACGTATAGTTCAAATATATATATGCTATTGCAGAAACGTGTGAACGATATTAAATCTTTCTGCGACAGTTATGGAAAATATGGAAGCTTATTGACGCTACCACAAAGTAGGAAGCAATTTGCTGATTTCGAGAGTTATTTAGTACTTGTTTGTAGTAGTTTGAAGTTTGTTTTTTTTTCTATCTTTGTACGATTCGTTTTAGAATTTAGTTAATACATTCTATGCTATTGCGTTTTTCTTTTGCCGAATTTCATTGGTGTCCTGCTTTAATAGAAACAATATTGTATTTTTTTGTCCGTGTGTAGTGTAGTTGTATAATTTGTCATTGATACTTCTATGTAATTTATAAAATGTTAGAGCTCCTCTTAACCAACTGATGCTATTAATTTGATGAATAAGTTCCTTAGTTCTGAAATATCAAAGCGGCCAGGTTGTGTTTTGGGTGAGGGTAAGAAATGTAGGGGCGTAAAGTTTGTATCAATCCTAAACCATAATATTTAATCCCATTTTAAACGGTAGACGGCCAATTTTTATAATTATAATTAATGATTCATGTGATCGTGTTATTTTAGCGATCAGAACACTAGGTATCTGACAAAATGACCCGGGGTTGACTCTAAAGGACGCCTCTAGGCACCCTCAGCATAACCCAAGTTGAATGATTTTTTGATTGTAAGGTCTTTCTGGAGCATCTGGAGCTTCAATTGGCCTTAAAGTTGTCAAGGTGAATGGCGAAGATATTAACATGCTACGATTCGCAAAAGGCATTGCAGTAGTAACATGAATGTAGCAAGAGGACCTGCTGGCAACTCTGAAGGCTATGGATGAAGTAATTCGGGAAGGTAATTTAAGCACAAATAAGGAGAAAGCTAAAATCCTGGTGTTTGGAAGAGTGATTCTAAAGATTTCACAATCCAAGGAGGGAAACATATCAAGTGGAATCTTTCATCTACCTGGGTAGCATTACACCTTTGGAAAGAAGAGGTTCACTGGGGCAAAAGGAAGCAGTTAGTTTAAATGGAATTCTGGTCTTTTCTCTGCTATAGAGCATGGAACTCTATGGATCAGAGACTTGAAACATTGACAAAAAGGACCAACGAAGAATAGATATCTGAAATACTTGCTCCTGTGTGAGAAAGCTGAAGAATAAATGGACAGACCACGTGAGGAACGAGGAAGTAAATAGAAAAGTAGAAGAGGAAAGTACTGCACGGTCAACTCTGCGGCAAAAAAGTACTCGATGATTGGATCTACTATGAGGTGCATTGGGTTAGTTAGAAACAAAATGGATAAGAAAATGGATAGAGAAATTCCACGAGGAAGACCAAGAGGTATAAGACATATTAAGAACAACGTAAAACCTGCAATGCGTAAATCAGGAGGTGAGAATCTCGATAGAAAAGAATGGTGAGCTACAATGAACCAATCTTAAAATTAATACAATAACCTAATAACTGTAAGTTTTTCTTGGGAAATCACAGGTGGCCAAGTTGAACTTGCCCCCATAGCATGACGTGTGAATTTCACCTGCTGTTGGATATTATATCCAGTGAACTTCATCCGAACCTGTAAAATCAACCTGCAGGTTGATTAATGAGATATAATGATTTATAGCCATTTACTTTCAAAATTTTCTTCAACCTAGTAACTTTAATGTTATCATATTGACGATGATTGAATAAACACGCCTCTTTTGATCAGAGGGGACAATACATTCTTCTAAAAAATTTCGTCGAGGGCCATTATTATTCATAAATCACTTTAAGGGTTCAGACTCGCAATGGCTAAGCAATTTCATTAGAAATTAGGCGAATCTGAATCATAAATCAAAGACGAAATATCAGCGTTATGAAATTAATTTGCGATTGGAATTCTTCTTAGATACCTCCTGTCGACTCTACTCTTCTTGACTTCTCTTTTTTTGATGATCCTCACATCCTTACATCCTATCTTCGTATATTCAATTTTTGTCACAAATGAAAGTCGTTATTATCGTTCTACAGCTTGTATTTAGACTACATGTATACCGTCACGTTTTTCTAGAGGCTAGTGTAATTTCGACTCGCTCTTTATATTAAAATGAGGGGAAGTTTAAACTGTAAATTCTTTTCTTTTATACTTCGTTTTGACTCGCTTATTGCGTAATCAATGTTAGCATTGAAGAGGAGGTGTGATAAGATACGAGTTCAAAGTTTTTCTTTGCTATGTCATCTTAACTATTAGTTTCTTCCTTCCACGAGCCTTCAACGGGTACTTAATTACTCTCAAGGTGCCTTGGTTTTATTTTTATGAACCACTCGAAGGACCATATTTCCATCGCTTCCCCTTCTCAGTCGAATCGGAATTAGATCGAAACACAAGACTACGCTCATGACGATACCTGCCCTATCCTACGCCGAAGAAAAGTTTCATGACCTTAAAGATAACGAAAGAGGCGGGAGGGAAGAGTGTTGTATGAGGACGGGGAAGAAAAAAGTGCGGGAGTAAGAGGAGGGAAAGAGCGAAGTTCGCGAGAGACTGACGGAGTGAGTTAATCTGCTGAGAGAGGGCAGGGTGGGAGGAGGAGGATTTCGTTGTGCGGGAGGGTCCGCGGGGCAGAGCGGGCGTCCGGGTAGTGAGGGGAAGGCAAATGGGGAAAGCAAAGGGGAGGCTTGAGAGGCCTGGGGGATGATGCAGTGGTTGGAGTGAGCGCGGAGAGGTCATAAAAAATTCCCGCTCTGTTCGTCCACCTGTAATGGACTCTGGGATCAGTGGCGCGCCTATGTGCGTGGGGTTGGCGGGACGGGTTGAGGGGATTTTTTTCCCTATCGGTCTTCCCTTCAGGGGTATGGAGGGTTTTAGAAGAGAGAGATCGAAATAGATGGAGAGGAGAGTGGGCTCCGGAGGAAACGCGAACATTTTATTCGAATATTTCGTTTCGTTTCAATGGATCTCCATGGGACCACCGTGCCTCTTCTCCTCTCCTACTATATTGTATTTTTTATTCTACGTAACTCTTCTTTCACGTAGCAGTCGGGATCCGCCTATGTTTTATGGTCTGATTGGTGGGTCTCTCTATTCGGGGTCCTCGGAGCTTTTGTGGTTCCCCCGCTCGTTTCGTTTGACGGATTTGAGCCCTTCGGTCACCTCGTGTGCGGGATTTCACCCGGGCACTTGGCGCCGAGCGTGCAGGCTGAAGTGAGGGAGTTGAAAAGTAGCCGTTAAGTTCATCACCGTGCTTAATGTTGAGTCTGTATTTCCTCTTCGATCCAGGCTACATATAACGTAAACAAACACAAATCAAAGTGGATATTAGTATAAGCGGTGAGAATTATGCCACAAAAAGTAATTAAATCAACCTATCTGAGTATTTCCACGTGATATAAACATTTAGGCTTCACAAAAGCGAAAGAAATTGCGTGTTAAAGTTTCATCGTATGCCCGTTATTTTTAGGTGATTTTATAGATGTACCCAATGGACGATGACGGAAATCAATATATTCATAGGGGCTAATCTTGTTTTTACAAATAGAATTTTCATCTTTGAGTAAAGGTTAATAAAATAGGCCTAAAGCATGCCTTTGGATGGGCATTGTAGCAGGAAGTTGAAGCTAGATAGATAGAAGTCTTTATTTGGGCAAAATTGAGACCGAATGGTCCCTTTTTCCATTCAACCCATCGTCGTATACATACTATATTAGGCGAATTGAGGGGTTGAATAGAGGGCAAGACTGGTGAAGGAGTGTGAAAAGAATAAGATGGGTTAAATGAAATATAATCTGAAAAGGTGAAGGATTTTGGTAGTGAGATGTAAACCTTTTTAGATATTAGCGGCGGTGGGAGGAAAATAATAGGCATGTTCGAAGAATAAGCATAAAGAGTCATAAGATTAATGAGGAATTGACAAACACAATCTTTTACCAAAGAGGTTTTCAGAAGCAGAGCTAGTTTTATTGATATCATCATTAGGAATGTTTTTCAAAATTATTTGCATTCTTCATTCCACTTGGCGCCAGCTTTTATTCTCCTGCCCTTGCATTTTCCACGTAAACTTTCAACACATTCAATAATTATTCCTTTCAAACTTTCTTAAGCATTTCCTAATTTGCGTTTTTTATTTAATTTCCCATTTTGCGTGGCTTGAGTAAGTTTAACATCAAGTCTTAATTCTTATATTTAAGTATTGTGGTTTGTAGACTTATTTTCAATTACTTTTTCGTTCAAAAATTACTTTCCATTCAGTTTTCTTCAGATAAACGTTTGAGACTTAGTGATCCCCTCAACAAATGTATTATCTCGTTAACCTGGTGTTCATTACGCACTATTTTCGTCATAAATGCTTTCAGGAATAGAATTATGTTACCTTTAGAATCATTCCTTTTCTATTTAGCTAAATGAATAGATTTTTGACTTGGGTATGTATTTCAAACAAGTAATATTCTTTCAATGCACAAATTCATCATGATTTTCTTTTGTATTCACAAATACAAGTATTTCCATTCAATAGTCCTAATCCACTTTTATTGACGTTCCATTAAACTAGCTCAGCATTATCATAACATCCCAAGTTCTTTTACAACTTTTGCTCAAAGCTTTCGTTCTGCTTATAATCTGGAGCATGACATAATAAAATCAAATACCCATCGAATACCAAGTTCGTTTAAGCACATATCCATTGAATTCCATCTCGCTTGTCCTTAAACGCTTGTTAACACTCCTATTCAGAACCAGTTGTTCACGTTAACGTGTGACTATCCTCAAATAGTGCCTGAAATGCCTCACTGCTCTCTTCATTTAAACACATTTAATTATTTGCGCTTCGTTTTACGTTCACGCTAGACAAAAATTCGACTGGCAATTATTTCATTCATTCAATATAGCTCCTTTCCACGCACAACTCTCTGCACTGAGGGTCCATAGTCGAGATCACAATACCATATCCTTCCATTGATGAGTTTTTAATACCAAACGTGTTGCCAATCATGGATTGATCGTCCGAGTCTCGGTATGATTTTTGTGCCAAAAGAAAAAGATGATATTGATAATTGCTGCCCGTTGAAGAACGCTTACCACGTTCAGTGTTCTCATCTATTGGTTACGTCACTCTACCGTCAATT
Source organism: Hetaerina americana (assembly GCF_022747635.1). Classification (NCBI taxonomy): domain Eukaryota; kingdom Metazoa; phylum Arthropoda; class Insecta; order Odonata; family Calopterygidae; genus Hetaerina; species Hetaerina americana. Next base: position 35,962,642 of record NW_027286181.1, read on the forward strand.
TTTGTTGAATGTATGCAATCAATTTATAGCAAAGCCAAGCAACATCAATGTTTTGCTTTCACCACCCTATTCAAGGTAGTATCTATTTCTATTCTCATACCTTGATAACCGTTGTCTGCGGTACACCAATTAGAGGCGTATGCGTAGTACTAAAGCTTTATAGAGAGGTTTTTAGTTTACACCCAATAAGTAGAGAAAAGATCAAAGAAATGAACCACCTGTAAAGAAACAGATATTGATCAAGGAGAAAGGGAGGACGTGGTGAGGTATTGACCAAATCCCACGCCTTCTAAAATTCTGTAAGTATATTTAGGCACCGATGATGTGTTCATTCAGGAACAATAAGCTTTCAATGTTCAGTGGTGTGAGATGTGAGTCACTCATTTCCCTTCAATGAATACAGGACATCGCGCTTTCCCTCATAATCATTGTCTCTGGTCAATTAATGCGGTCGAGTGCACGGATGATTCAGGCAGGTTTAGATGGAATCAACTCTGGTATATGTATTTACCCTAGAGGTAGTGGGATGAAGCCTAAGCATTTATATCAATTATGATTGGTATTATTACTTATTGCTAGCTATCAAACTCTCCCTGAACATTTGTATTTAAAATTTAATATTTTGTAAATCAGGTCAAAACTTCTGGGGATGGAGAGACATATATTTTTTATTTTCTTTGCCTAACAAATCCGCGTTGACAAACAATGAACGGTCAATACATGTTGCTTTCAATTTCCCTTCCTCCCATTTTTGAAATCTATTTCACTTAACGTGCATCTTGGTACCAAACTCATTACATTGTGTTCGTGGAAATGCCGTATTTGTTTTAATTTGGTACAGATGACTTCTCCTGTTTTGAATGGAGTATTAAACAATAAATGAATTTGAACCTCCTCCATTGTCTTGTTTCGTTGACTTGTTTACGATTTTGATTCCCTATCAAATGTGCTATGAAGCACACTTGACGGAAAATACGACGAAAAGGAAACTTGTTCGGAAATAATTTCTCTTTAATGCTGAAAAATAACGAGCATGTTAACGAGCGAGCTTAACTAAATAACTGAAACTATCGATACCGTTGAAGTATCTCTTTTTGTAGATACATCAAGTCCACTAAAGTAGTGAAAATTCTTCTGCAAAGTTTTTAACGCCCCACTTGACCTAATTCTGCATCTCCCTTAGAGTCGCGAGAGAGTTCGGGAACCACTGCTAAACTGCCCAAGTACTTACATAATAAAAAATAATTTTACTTAAACGGACCGATTCTCCTAAAACTTCGCATCGAAGCTCTTGCCCGCTTCATGTATCCAGGGAAATAAATAAAGGATTTTTTTCGAGATTCGCAAAGCTTCGGAGGTGAGCTCACGGGAAGAGTTCCTCGAAATGAGATTTTAAGAACCCTGATTCAATGCTAGAGTGCTATTTTGCAGCCTCTGCTATACACCGAAGCTTTTTAGTTCCGAGAAGAGTGGCGATGTAAACCTCAAACCATTTTTTTTGACCTTCCTCTTTCAAGGCCATTCAATCTTATTCGGTCCTAATTTTTTTCCTTCACCTTTCCCTGGATCCCTTTGAAGGTTTCCTTATCTATTTTTTCCCTTCTTTCGTATCTCTCATCTCAATTTAGTCTCTTCCTTTCCTAAGTTACGCTTCCATCCAAGGACTCAGCGTTCGCTTTTTGCACGGGAACATTTCCGTGAGTAAAATTTTGGAGTGCGCTTGCTTGCTTCGTATTTAACGGAGGCGTTCAAAAGGATTTTCTTCGCTTCCATTTGCGGAAATACGAGATTTTCGTGCGCCTCGTTCTCTTTCCACTTAAAGTCTTTGCGTCGCATTTTTTTTCTCGTGGTTTTCTTTACTTGTTTTCACTCGTTTGTGCCACGCATCGGATGTTTGGATGTGGCCTTGGTTCTTTGTAGGAAAGTATCTGCATGTACCCATTACCTAGTAAGCTGCCACAGGTACGTGTGGTGGGGGTGTTAGGGCCTTAACCGTACATGCTAAAGTATTCGGTCATTCATACATTTAAATGAATATTAGCTCGCATTGGAAAATATTGAGCAAACACATTGTGCGTGTAAATATACTCCAATCCTTAAAATGAAAATATATCGAATATGTAGGAATGTGGAGGAAGTAATAGTTTCACTTGAAATTTTTCTAGCTTATTCTAAAGACTCCACGGAATAACTAGTTGAAGAGGCTAACTTACTGTTTTTACTTCATGGTCAATTATAACAGTGATGCGCATGATTTTATTTATTTTTTAGGGAAAAAATCGATTTATTGATTGCACTTGTACATATGTTAAAAATTCATCAAAGCACTCTCCTCCTCCATCAATACACTTGCTGAGACGAGTCTGCAACGCCTGGAAGGCACACTGAAACTCCTCGACGGGATTGTCTCTCAGGAACGTAGTAACATTCTTGTGGATGTTTTCCACGGTCTCCCAATGAACTCCTTACAGCTCTCTCTTCAGTTGGGGAAACAAAAAAGTCACACGCAGCCAAGTCGGGCTTGAAAGGGAATTTGGGGATCACGGAGGGGGCTCTGGGCAAGGAAGTTGGTTACGATGTTGGCTTGTGGCAACACTTTCGGTACAGGCTTCGCGCAGACCTTGCGCATTTCCAAATCCTCGGTCACTATCCCATGTACCACAAATGTTGACATTCGCAGGGTGTCCGCAACTTGCTGGATGCTGAATTGACGGTTGGAGCGCAAACGCTCACGCACACGATTCTTGTTAACGTGGATTTTAGTCATTGTTGGGCGTCCAGAGCGGAGTTCGTCGGCGACTTCCTCCCGGCCCTCCTTGAACGCCATGTGTTACCTCCCGTACTGTGACCTTGGAATGCAGTCGTCCTTGAAAGCCTCTTGAAGCATCTGACATATTTTGGTAGCACATATTCCAAGCTGCACGCAAACGTGATGGTGTATCGCTGTTCAAGCGAACGCTTCATCGCGCCATGTTAGAATGTCGAAAAACACACTTCACGCGGAGGCACGTCTTGCCAATGAAACTTCTTGGAGCAAACTAGCGACTGGCTGCGTGGAAAGAGAGACCCTTCACCACATTTTCCAACCGGTTTTACTGCGCTGCCTTTAATAGTCGTGTCCCAATGAAATCATGCACATTACTTTCGTAATTGCCGATGTATAGCTACGGCCGAGAATGTAAGTTAAAATATCACAGTAAATACAAAATTCCGCGAAATGAACAAAAAAATTTCACAATGATAATATTTAATAATATAATAATTCACGTAAAAGGATGGATTTCTTCTACGGGTGATATTTTGACCATGTTTATGAAAGGGCCATACTTTTAACTACCTCTCGCTCTTTCCCTCGATTATATTTTTATGTGAGCTTCTCTGTCGTCAGGCAGGAGTATCTTAATGTAATTAAAAGCAGCTCGTGCTATTCTATTTCATGAGGGAATAGGAGAAGTCTTCCCGCCTTGGTTTTTGTTTAACTTTGCTCAAGCGGTATACTAAGAGTGATCGGAAAAATTATTCAATTACTTAAGAGCGAAATACGGTTTCATTTACCACATAAATATTAATCATACTTATCGCTATTTTTAAAGCTTTCATATCACTTTCACGGTAAAAGGTAGGTACTAATGTTTTAAATTTAGCATATTAAGGGAAAATAATGACAAATTTCACTTCCTAGAATGTTTTGATATTATTATTTTACTTACTTCATGTGGATTGATAAAGTAAAGTTGGTTTTTAGCTTCGGATGAAAATGGTACACGCTCCTCGTAGTACCTTGTTGCACTTTGAGAGAAACATTTAGACACAGAAAGCCTCACACAAATAAAACCATAAAACCTCCACATTCTTCGGTGCAATCGTTTTTAAACGGATTTACATTTAATCCTTAGCGATTTAAAATGCATCTTTATCATAAGTGTGAATATATGGAGTACATATATTATTAAAAGATTTGTCCTATTATACAGGGTTCGTCCGGAAAATAAGTGCACTGAGCTCAGGAAAAAACATTTATTACACTTTTACATATCTTAAGCTAATATTCCTCAAAATAGGACCCTTGTTAGTCGATACACTTGTTCCAGCGGCGTTCCCATTCCTGGAACGCTCCCGCGAAGGCATCATCGGGAACCTCTCGAAGACTCGTCGTCGACCTCTTCTCTGCCCTCCACGAACATCTTGTGCCACCGAAAGATCATGTTTCTGGACATGGCTGACTCCCCGTAAGCCTGGTTAATCATACCGACAGTTTCGGTAGACGATTTCCCAAGCTTTACCTCAAATTTGATGGAATAACGCTGCTCCAAAAACTTCGGCATCGCGTTCCGTGACGTGGGTCGAAGCGTGGAGGTTCGCGTTAACAGAGCTCCTCACTACACCACAGCTCAGAGCCGACTGCCTTTTTCAGCGTCGCTTGCCAACATACCCCCTCCAATCGCAGCCCGTCAGAGCGGTGCTGGGCGCGCCTGGAGCGGCGCGCCCAGCCCAGGAGTCAGTACACTAATTTTCCGGACGAACCCTGTATTCTTTGACTATTTGTCATCGAATGGTGTTCTATTTACCCTTGCATGTACAATTTAGCACTAAATTATTTTTAATATTTAAGCTATTTGTTCCGTATTGATAATATTTAAATCTATCTAGATTACGATTAAACCTAAAGTGTCAATGTCCGCCTTTGGTCTGAGCTGGTACGTACGCGTTGGTTTGTACGTTATATTAAAAGATTTCTCTATTAAAGCATTTTCATAACTCCTTTCACACTACTTAATACACGTATTTGAAAACCGAAGGGTTTTAGGAGTCACGTCGTAAAAGCGATTCATAAGAAAGTGGAAAAAAATTTGTGTATGTACATAAATTATTATATTCCACTACCTTTGTCCCGACGAAGAAAGTCAGAAAGAGCCAAGTGTCACCATACGTATAGCCAATAACCACGTTTCTATCCTTGGTTATCATGTCACTTCCCCTTTCTCTTCACCATCTCTGAAACAGTATGGGGGGCGATCTCTTGAGTACTCTTCACATGATGGTGGCATTGTATATCAAGCCCCGGGTCTTAGAAAAAAGTAATTTTTCTGCGGAAAATAATTAGATGGATGAGTTTAGTTTTTCAGTATCATTAATGTGCGTGTATAAACGTGAATTTTTTTCTCAATAAATGGATTTCACTCTTAAGATCAATCTCGTAATGAAATGGAATTAAATTAATGAAAAGATAAAAAAAATTATTCCCACTACTTACGATATCTCTTGGTTGGCAAGATTTATTAATTATTGTGATTTCTTCATCGGTTGATGTGTTTCCGTACTGGGTGGAAATCCATCCGTGGTCACAGCAAAAGATACTTACTGAAATTATACACTTTTAGTGGAATTAAACCCATCGCTTTATTTCACGCGACTGTTTCTGCAGAATTCGAGGACTCGAGCATTGGTGCTTCCACTTCGCCGGGGAAAGATAGTAGTAGTTTTGAGGGGAGGCGACCGACAGCTGAGGTCATTTGCGCCATAGGGGATGGATAGGAAAGGATGAAGGGTGGAGAGAAACCCGGCGTCGGCATTAGCCTACTCTTAACGAAAGGCGCCAAGGGGTCCGCAGCTTAACGTCCCATCCGACGGACGGCGTACTCACTCAAAGTGCCCTCCACAAAGCACCTCAAGCAGGGATCGAGATACCTCTGAAAAATATTCAACACCGCCGGGATTTGAACCCGGGCCCTCTGGGTGGGAAGCTAGTACGCTAGCCCCCGCACCATCTCGATCCCCCCGCACCATCTCGATCCCCCCCGGGGAAAGATCCCGGTTCGGTGCCATTCCTTCAGGCCCTCTAACTTTCCCCGTCCCACTCCTCCTCTCTTGTCCTGTTCCATCCCCCTTTGCTTCTCCGTACTTCCGAAACAATTGAATTACTCGCATATCCACTTCGCGGGGGAAGCGAGAGAGGGCGGGACGGCCGGCTCGCTTTGACAGGGAGAGTATCCGAACTCTTTGTTAACCCACACACGATCCTTATTAGATTTCCCCGCGCCGCTGAACTTTCGGCTGCGGAGTTAAGGGGTAGAGGGGTGTGGGGATTCTTTTTCTTAATGCGCCAGGGGTCATCTGGTCTCATCTTTCATTCCTTTTCCCTTTTCGCCATCGTTTTTCCATTATCTTTGCCCACTTGGGTCCCGTCCTCTTCGCCTTTTTCTTGGATCTAAAGCTCGCCTCCCCAATCGCCCGACTTTAATTTCTCTTTTCCGTTTCAGCAGGGGTACTTTGATATATATTTGCTGTCGTAAATGCATTTATTTCCTTTCGATACTATGTTCTCTGATACTATGCTTTGCTAAATATTTTGAAATACAAATCAGAATTGAAGAACGAAGAAAGAATCAAACACTTTTCATTTCCCCTTTCCTGTGGAAACGCAGTTTTGGTTTTTTTTCTTCGTGCCTAACATATGGATTTCCACAAAGTATCAATCATCTCTCAGATCAGATGAGAATTGTTTGTTGATTACGGTAACGCATCCAACTTCCGTTTGCGTCAATAACCGTGAGTCCAGTTTTCTTCCAGTTACGTCCTTTACACAGCATTGGTGATACTATGAAATTTCTTCAGGGTTTATTTACTGCTCCCAGCCTTACAATTTATTTCATTGACTGGATTGCGATTTACCTCGTAATTTATAGCGCATTTTAGTTGCCTACCCCATAGTGCACCGTTCATTAGTGATAACAGGAAGCGAAGGGGACAACATATTTTTTTCCATTCATAATCTCAAGAGCTTCGCATAGTTCAGAGCTCTCATTATGCCAATTTAAGGAAGTCTGCTTTTATGCTTATTTCGGAAGTTATCGAATCGGATATTGAACGGGTGCTATTGTTTATCAGATATCAAATTATACTCATGAAACTAATGCCATTTAAAGTTGAAGTACATATGTCATTTTAAGTTGAATACATCGATCTCCAGTAATTTAAAATTTGCTCTCCTTTTACCACATAATATGCAATTTATTGTAAATAAAATATTTCACTACTAGTAATTAAAGTTTGGATACTAGTATTTTAATTACTTACCATGCTTTAAGCTATGGTTTACCGAACAATTACTTACCCTGCTTTTTCATTACCAAAAATGGTAGTTATTAACTATACGTGCATGTGAATGAGTTTTAGGACTATAGACCAAAATAAACACTCAAGTAGCAGAAAGTTGTTGATTGCAATACTTAAAGGTAACCTTCTTATCACCGCCAGGACTGTGACCGCAATTATTGGGTGAAAGTAGTGTAAACATAATCTGACACCTCCTTCGTAGCCCATGGATTAAAGTTATCGCTAATTAAGAAAAATGTAAATTTTATTATTACTTATACCAGCCTTGCCGGGTAATTTCCATTAAAAATGGCAATTCATCAAGGTAATATTGCTATTTTTTTCCTTCGATTACTTGGAAAGCAATCAACGGCATTGACCTGGCAGTGGGCCTGTGAGGTATAATCTCAATTCATTATTTATCCCTATTTTCTTCTTCTCCTGAAAAGAACCGGGAAGAAATTTGTCCGGCCAAAAGGGAAATAGAAAATGGAGGAGCGTGTATAGGTAGGAGTAGGGGAGTGTGAGAGAGAAAAGAAAGGAGGGATGACGGACGGGAAATTTTCGAGATGACCATCTCATTAAGGAAGTGGTCCTTTTGTCGCCGCAGCAAGCGGCAGACAACCGCCCCTGCGACGGACGGGTGTCATTGCAAATGGCAGCTCCCGCAAATGGAATGGACCAAAGGAGGAGAGGTGTGTGTGTGTGTACGCGGAGGAGAAAAGGAGGGGGAGTGAAGAGAGTTATAATGGAAAGGGGGTTGTGGCGTGCTGGCGGAGGGGAGAAGTTGAAGGGAAATGAATGGTGCCGGGGGTGCGGAGCGGGAACGATGGCGGTCGGAGCGGGATGAGGGGGCGGGCGGTTTGGGAAGTTTATATAAGTTTGAGAGCCCTCTTCTCCGGCGGGGCGAAGGAAGTCCGAGGCAGGCCTTGGTGCCGAAACCATATTGAAACCCTTCTCATTACGGTCGAGTGTTTTCTCCTTCGACCTTCAAAAAAGAAAACTACCTTCTCTCTCTTACACTCTTTCTCTCTCCCTCGCGTCGAACACTTGTTAACGGCCCTTCCCGCAGTCTTCGAATCTTTCCTCTGCAGTTTCGAGGGTGTGAATTCGACGTAGTTCACCCCTCCACGCCCCTCGCACGCCGCCGTATCCTTTCTCCGCCCAGTCTCCTCGTCGTTGAAAAGCGGTTCGTTTGGTGGCCGAGCCACCTTTATGTGATGACCGTATTCGGAGGGAAAGAGCTTTTTCTACGCCAGGGTTTGAAAGAGAGGAAGGAACATCCAAACAGCATTTTCGTTCGCGTTTGATATAACTTCGGATCATTTTCTACTGTAACGGGTGTGTTATTCTGCAGAGAACAATAAGGGAGAGTATAATGTTGGACTCTATTTTTTTGAATGCTTGGAAGTTACTCAAACATGCTCTACGTGATGAAAGTGAATATGAGAGGTTTCTCATATTTATATAAACTGTTTAAATAATAAATAGCTTGATTTTTGAGTGCTGATTCAAATTAATTTTTGTTTTAATCTAAATCGTTTCTATTTTTGTTTTAAATGCTTGTTTTATATTTCATAAAAAAATGTAATTCTTAACTTTGTAATAGGTATTTTTTTAAACTGATGGATGTGTTAGGACAGTTTTCGGAAAAATATTTGGATGTTTTTTGCAGGAAATTTGCAGCACTGGCTTTTGGTAATAAAATGAGAATTTTATTGCCCAGATAACAAGTAATAGTATAATATTAATATAGCGATAGATATGTTGTAAAGAAACATTAATTTGTGGATATTTTGTAAAACCTCAATATTTTCGGGACAAGACATTATTACGATTTTTTACCTAAGTAGTACTAAATTTATGGACAGCGACCGACAGCTGGGGTCATTTGCACCATTAGGGATGGATGGGCAAGGAGGATAGGCGGAGAGAAACCCAGTGTTGCATTAGCCTACTCTAACGAAAGGCGCCAAGGGGTCCGCAGTATAACGTCATAGCCGACGGTCGGCGTACTCATCCAAAGTGCTCTCCACGAAGCACCTCAAGTAGAGATCGGGATGATACTGAAAAGTGTCTGCTATCTCCAGGATTTGAATCCGGGCCCTCTGGTTGGGAAGCCTCTACGTCAGCCACCGTATCATCACGGGAAATTTACTCGTACCTTTAGAGAATCTAGTATTTTCGTTTTTGCTTGATTATTCTTGATGCCGCATGCTTTATTTCATTGACGAATGCATCCATTTAAAATTGAAACATCTTTTCTGGTTGAGTTACTAGGCTAATCTGCCCGCTGTAATGCAATCGTTTAGGGCGCCTTTTTATTAGCCTAAACTCGTTCTTTCATTGAAAACGGATATTTGCTTTAAAATCCAATTCAAGTATTTTGTTGTGAATTGCGAAGATGATTTCAATGTTTTGCTGCCATACAATTCATAGTTTTACTTGTTTACGGATGAAAGTTAAATCCGGTAATTACCTTCGACTACATATGTTGCGTATTTGTTTCTTTTCATTTAGTAACCATCCAGCATACCACCTATAATGACTTTCTGTTCTCCCTATTATTATCTCATTACGTGCCAAAAGTTTAAAGTAAAATAATAAGTGGGGCGTTTCCAGTTAAAAATTTCTGTTACATAACTTATAGTTGCAAGGATTTCAGAATTAATTGATTGCATCAGTCATGTTATCGTTTAAAAATAAATTACGTAGTCCGAACATTCTTTTTTAATGACATATAATGCGCTATATCAATACTTAAACGGCCATCGTATTGAGGTCATACACCACTTGAGGAACGGACTTACCTTTTATCTGGCTGTTCCTTTCAATATAAGTATATGCCGTGGGTAATCCTACCAGGAGCAATAATCGTTACGTCCTCCGGCAAAGTTCTGGGAAAATGAGAATGAGCAAATCCTTCCACTATGCGAAGACACTTCCTACTAGGATTGCATGTTGATTTTTTCATTCTTATCTGAGCATAATTTAAATAGCTCTTACTTGAAAACCGATTATTCATGAAATACAAATGCGTCCAAAAACATGTTTGGAATAATTTAGTGGTTTTAAAACTGAGAACATAATTTTGTAACCTTCAATAATTCCTAATTAAATATTTTACCCACTGAAAGACGTGAATAGAAAATAATGATGGAAACCTTGTATTAAAAAAACCTGTACGTTGTGGAAATCGTATTCCTAAATTCGATTAGTTATCCCTCAACTTGCTATGTTTAATAAATACTGCGTTAATTCTCGAAAGTGTCAAATCCTCAATTTTCAAAAGTTTTAAAAGCACTTTTTCATGCACACTGTTCTTATTTTCAGCTTGCCTGATTCCATTCCTTTTAGATCTTTTTCTTACATTTGATTTTTTGAATGCATTGCTGGAGAAAATCTTTCTTTGTTTCCAACTGGCAAGATAGAATCGAAGTGAGTGTTCAAAATATTTACTTTTACTTTAAAAGTTCTAGAACCCTCTTATACATTATTTTTACATATATACAAAGTTTTATAGTTATCAGGACATGTTCTTCTTGTTTTAATTTCCTTTGGGTTCGTCCCAAAGTATCTCATCACATTTTAAATAACTCTCATTCAACTCGTCTCTTAATTCTTCCTCCCTCCCAGCTGAAACCAATGAATTATCACTCCGCCCACTTGCAAACATTGTGCGTCCAATTTTATCGTTCTTGATGGCCCGCTCAGTGCGCGGTTCTGGAGGGTAAAGGGGTACTTGTATAGGGAGGTGGAGGAAATAGATGAAGAAGGGATGATGGAGCACGAGTCGGATTTCCTGAAGGGATCTCTGGAACGATAGGGGGTTTCTGAGAATCGGTACTTTCATCCACCACGCCTCCTTCTTTGAAGATACATTAACGATTCTGCGTTCAGCGGGGATTTCATCGCAATGGGTAATTCGTTGAAACGGCTTTCGTCGAGATCTTATTATCCCTGGCGAAAGGGCCCTTATTTGAGCATAGATAAGCGAAAAATTTTAGGGTAGTTACTTTTTAGCAACATAAAGAATTTTCTTCTCTTCCTGGAAATTTTGAATAGATGATAGGGGTTATAAAAAGTACTACGAAATGAGGTCATTTGGTAATAAATAGAGCTATATACGCAGCTCCTTAATGAAAAGGTGTATTAAAAAAAACTCGAAAGCAACATAAAGCGAAGATTGATTGCTTGGGGAAACTAGCGCAATGCTGAAGTAAAGAGCATTGACATTTAGGACTGTTATAATCTTATTTTCTAATGGTATATAGAGGAAAACCCCCATATAATATTTTAATGAAATTAGAGAATTATACGTGTTTCTTTTATTGCATATTACAATAATAATAATAAAACCATATTGATCCCAGAAATTGGCACATCAAGTACAAGAATATCAAATGTATTTTCTTTCATGATTATGACATCAAACTACGTCTCAAAGAATTATTCAGCAAGGTAAAAGCGGTTTCCTTGGAGATGATTACATGGATCCACTGTTCAGTTAGACAATGTTTTTTTTATATTCATAGGCAAATTTTCAAGAATTAAAAAATGTATATCTTGAGTTACTTAATGATTTGTTTGGACAATATTTTCAAATTATGGAGAACTTTTCTGTTATTAGTTTTTTACGTGTATCATAGCCATTTATATTATCAATGAAACCTATGAAAACATAATTTTGGTTTACAATTCAAATAGAGTAAAAATATTAATACCAGCCAACTATTGGTAAAATTTGAAACCTTTCTGAATATAGTTCACAGCTTATTGTTGTATTTACATCGGTAATAATATCCTTATGCCTTGTCTGCTAACTTAAAAAAATATGTAGAATAGTACGTAGACTGGAGCAAATTAACCTACACTAAACTTCTAACCTTTTTTTTAGAGAAAGTGTACGCATATTACACATTTATGGCAATTTTTCACAGATGCGATGGACAGAATATTTCTCACGAGAAGCAATCCTGGTACGCAAATGATCAGTGCAGCATAAATGTAATTTCAATAATGAAATCAGAAAAAGCAATGTTTGCTAATAAATGAAAGAAATTTCCCATTTACCTACTCAAAACATGGAGCAAAAGTTAATTTTTGCAATTCAGAAAAAACAAATGAGACTGGCTTGATGATATACGTTTATATACATTGGTAATAAACACAAATGAGTTTCAAAATTATAATAGAGCAATTACCACCTCACTCTATATTACAAATTGCTCAATTAATACTCTCCTATTGACATTTTTATCCTTATTGCGATAATGATTGAAATGTGGGGAGGCTTGAAGTATTGTAACAGGTAAGTTCCAAAAGAGCTGAAATAATTTTCCGCATGTTTAACTCAATTTAAATGCTAATTTATGCTAAATGTAGTATTAAAAGATCCTCTCGTGGAGAATAACGAATTGGGCACCTTGTAATATACAAGTAAATTGATGAAAGAATTTCATATACATTAGTTAATTCCCTCCTTTTCAAAAATAATTAGCATTTTATAGTATTTTTATTTTTGTGAAATTCTGCGAATTTTTTTGTTTTCCTAGTTCACGTTAATGGCAAAAAAAATCTTTCATCCATTGAACTCATGTCAATGATAATATGCCATTACTTTGAAAGAAAACTGTCAAATGCGTCAGTGCTGTTATCTAGGCTACTCCGAATGTTTTTAGTGTGCTTTTTCGTACCCGTTAAAAGGAAAATAATTCTTTTGGGTTCTCGAGCCGAACGACGGGGAATAAAATTGATGAGCTCCAAATGTACATGCACCTTCCGAGCATGGGCCTCTTATCCCTCGAATGGTTAACGAAAACATTCACGTGAGAGCTGAGAGTACTCTGCGGAGAGTCAGGGAGGGGACAGGAAGGGAGCGCAAACCGTCCCCCGTTGACGTGACAACAGAATCAATCATTCAATAATCAAGGCTGTGCCGAGTGCGGGGATGTAATTTGTCATCTGGGTTCCAAACAATCTCAGCAGTTCCACGCAAACGGAAGCTTGTTTGCCGACGACACGATTCTGGTGATTGCGCGTTCACGGGATGGGAGGAGGTGGGGAGGTGAGGGTCGCCCTTGTCCATATTTGGGCAAGGATACGGGAGCTGTTGAGGTTTCTAGGGGAGGGGGTGCGTGATCGGTGGGCGGAGGGTTGTTGGAGGAAGACGGAGGAAGGAACCGGACGCCTCCGCGGAGATCGGCGTCACCGACGATCGAAAATCTAAAATCCGGGAATGGGATGTGTTTGGACGCCGGTGTTCACTCCGAGCCGGGCTGTCCACAAGCCGGGACTGCGGACGTGTCGAGGAAGACGATGGCATCCGTCCACCGATGTGCGTGTGTGTGAGTTTGTGTGAGTACACGCACTGAGCCCTGGATATCGTGTTTCATTTCGAATTTTAATCCATCTGAGAGGGAATTTAGGTCCTGACTTTTGGACTAGTGATGTGGGAGATGTACAGGGAGGCCACCACAGTGTCAACATCACCTCGGAACGTTCACCAGAAAATGTTGTGAAAATTTGGAAAATTTACTTAAGTCTCCAGATAAGTTACTGAAATTAAGTGTCGATGCGGGAAATTACACCGATAATGTGATATTGCACTCGGGCAATAACTCAAACGCACATAAAAAAACTTGTTTCTGCTTTTATTAACATTGTATGTCATGCTTAAATTAACAATTGGTGAGTAATTTATTTCACCTACATCGTGCAATTTTAGTGTTAATGCTGGTTATTGTTGGAAGTAATAAGATAAAATTAAAAAAATATTAATTCTGAATTCAAAATTATTTCTTAATTATAATTTTCATTCACTCTCCTCTGGGGAAATAATAGTCGTTTACTCTATAGAAATGGCACAAAATGTCTTAAGGATTCATGAAATAATGATAAATAATACATAAAAGGAAATAGAACTCAGGAAATCGGAAAACATGCAGCTAAATACAGAAATCCGAGAAAATTTTTTTTCGATTTATTTCGCACACATTCGTTTGCCATTGATTGGATGAATAATCCAAATAGGTATGAGCTTAAAATGAGTTCTGGAAAACCAGATCCTTAACAACTGCATCGATTGCGTTAATAGAATAGTGATGTCATCATTGTGCATCGACTTCCTTTTGCTTAATAAGTAAATAAATTTATCCAGGATCTCTTTCACTGCAAAGATATCAAATAAATTTACGATACCACTTCAGTTATTTCCATATATAGGTGACATTTGTATTATCCATCTCTCATCTTGAGAATTGTGAAAAATATTCTAAATGGCGGGAAAACGAGATCAGAAATATAGGGAGAAAGTTCAGAGAAGAATGGAAGAAAAACCATCTATTAATTATAATATGCTATAATGCATTGAATAAGTGCGCAAAACCGTGAAACAATAATCAATAACAGTAAAAACAAAGAAAATGCAATTTGGGATAGCGGCCAAGAATTTATTTTGCAAAATAATGTGAATTGATGACTGACATTGATTATTATAGATTGATTGAATGCAATTGAGAAATTTGGTGTTGATTGTGTATGCGATTGAAAGTGATGAAGTATTCAGAGAACGTTTATGATGAAAAAGAATCCAACACCTGAATTCTGAATGTATTGGATACTGATAATGAAGATGATGGAGCAGATTACATTTTAAGGGCTGAATTTTGCCTTACTGTATCGTATACACGCAGTGCTAGTAGGGTACCAAGGATCGACAAAATATTCTCGGGACTAATAAGTCATTCTAGCAAATATTATTACAATATAGCATAAAGTTAATTCTGTGATATCCATATTAACAGATAAATTCCGATGGACACAAAGAACAATGTTTAGAATATTAACAAATAATAGATTACTAATGACTGTAGTAAAGAAGTATGCCTGTGAAAGATTACAGAGGAAGGCTAGAAAGGACTGCTAAACTTCGGAAGCAGGTGATGGAATATCAGATTCAGCAAAAAGAGCTGTGCGAGAACGAAGAGATTTGCAGGAAAAGAATTAACTTAGAGAGCTTCTGTAAATTAATAGATAACCAGTTATAATTATGACTTTGTTCCGCAGTTCCGTTGCATTTAGGGATGTGTTTCTTGAAGCGTTGTACCTTTAAGAAAGTGTTTGATATCGATCTCCAGTCAGTAACCCTCGATTTAAGGTACTACGGCACCTCCTCTCGGTGGCATTGAACGTTGGAAAATGAAAAAAATAGTGGGGATAATAAGTTTAGTGATTAGAATGCATAGAATATAAATAAGGAAGGCAAAATGAATGAATTATTAGGTCATCCTTGGCATCAAGTCTAAGGGTATGAATAGGTGTGAAACAGAGCCTTACCGGCTGGGAGGGAAGTTAAATAAGATGGTGTTTTTTTCATTCTGAAAAGTCGGGGGGCGGGGGACGGGCGAGACCCTTCCTATATTCAGTGGAATATTATCAAGGTTCAAGATTGCTTGACGGCAGTTTAATTACATTGTAATATCTCCCGTTGCTTACGTAAATTATTCTTGGTTTCAGTTTTCGAGGCGATGTTAGCTAGAATTCTTGTTAGCTGAATCGGCCCGATATTAGTTACGAAAACTTCATCAAATATTGATTGGCAGGTGACTTCAGATAAGAGATGAATTTATGTACAGCTTATTAAGATGCCTAGATTCATAGGGTTTTCATTAATTTGCCATTGATTTGGAGTAGACGACCACGCTCATTTGGTTGGTAACATTGCTACACAATTTTGTTTTTTTTCTCATTAGAATATTTTCCGAAACATGAGTGAAATTAGAGCTTATGCGAAAATGTTTACAATATAACTTTTTATTCATAAATTCTCAATTGTATCAATGGGAATAAATCCCTGGCAAGATAATAGTTATAAACTATGCGTTATCCGAATGCGTGTCTTTACTGAATGTTTTAGAGCTATATAAGACTTGAGAGATTTATAATTAACTTACACCAAATGAAAGCCTTGAAATGCGAGATATCTTATTGAGTTCTCGAGATATTAGTAACTAACTTAGCGATACCATTTTCAGAAACTGTGAGACACTACACTTTAACTGGTTTGAAAGTCCCAAATTCGGACTTCTTGGGTCAGCAACCCATTTTTTCGAGAGCTATTGAAATTAAATTTAAAATACTTCGCCTTTCCACATAAACCACTTTTATTACTACCATGGTTTCGTTATGGTATAACCTGATGATGTTATACCATAACGAAGCCTAGGTAGTAATAAAAGTGGTTTATGTGGAAAGGCGAAGTATTTTAAATTTAATTTCAATATGAAGAATTTCCACCAAGTGACGCCAGAAACTGTTTCATTTTTCGAGAGCTGTTTAACTTTTGCATTAAAAAGGTCTTTATCTTGACTAAATAAGTAACAAATATTTTAATATTGCTCTCCCTATTGTTGGTCACATCAGTTATGCATATATCTTTCCAAATTCCTAAGAATGACAGTCTTTTCGTATTTGTCGTTAGAGGGAACAACTGGTTACGAGAGGCGGAATTTTAATGATTTCCAGTAAGGGTTAATAAAACACGTCGGTACATTATCGAACAGTAATTTTTTTAAATGCAGAAATATCGACTTTCAGCAACTTTAAACCTAATTGCAGAGGCCAACTCATTTTTTAAGTTGCTGATGGTATTATTTTAATTATGACCTCGAAGTTGCTGCGTATCGCGTGAATTCATTCCTCATCCCGTTCTTTCTTTTGCTACCTACGCCAACCTTTCAATTTTTGGCATTTCGTTTCCTAAAGCAAGTAGCCCTATTATGCTTATTTCTTTTCTCTCTCCAGGTCAGTCGTTTTTGAGGATTTCTTTGATCTGATTATTAAATTTTTATCTAAACTTATTGTTTTTCCATTTTTTACTGTTGTAAGTAGGCATTTGGGATTAAAATCACGAAGTACATGGGTTCACTTGACTCGCTCATCAGGATCCTATCGCTAACTTCCACCACATGTTCGCTCTTCTCACGTATCCTCTCTTCAGCATGATTCCTACATGATGTAATCTATGTACTTCCTGGATATATTAGAGAGTAGGAAATATCTAATCCGAATCATTTTATCTCACAGGTGCTTAATCGCAGCACGGTCAATTGATCTTTTGTTTATTTTCAAACTTCCCATTCAATCCTAATGATCTCAGGTTTCATCTCGCTGCCTTAAATTTATCAACTTTTCCTCCCAGTAGTCCTCATTCGTATTTTTGATTTGAGGTTAATTTACTGCCGAAATATTTCTCCGGAATGAATACGTAATAATTGCAGATGCAGGACTGATACTTCTGAGGAGACTAATGGGATCGTTAACGTTGCCTTCCAAATGGAATTAATCTAGCCGGTTCTGTGAACTCCACTGCGGCAGTTGATATCATGTAGCCATGTTTGTCGGCGTGGTTAGTCCTTAGCGCACTCATCTGTATCCGATCTGTATCCCATCCTTTCTTTTGGAAACTCTCGATGATGCGGAAGTATCTTCAAATCATTTCAAGTGCGAATACTCGTATTTTCGCTAAAATTGGCTTTATGCTAAATTTTTAATTTCGGAAGGGATTCGTGTTGCATTCATGTATTGGTTTTAAAACGTGATACGAGGAAAATGCTTTTATCGGAGCAGTCAAGATTATAGCATGTTTAAATTACTTTAGAATTTAGAGCGAAACCGGTAACGAGGCGGACACAAGTCAACTCCACGACTTGATGGAGAGGTTGCGAAATGTTCACATCTGCACCGCAAAATTCTCTTGGGGGTACGAAATGTGAAATTGGGATTCTTGCCGAGTAAAAGGAAAGAAAACGTATAAGAATATATAAATTGTTGTGCTATTTTTCTCCTTTCAGTGAGTTTTCGTCATGAGTTATACTTGGTGAAAAAGAGTCCTTGTCCATCACATCTTGCCACCAGTGCCTCACCTGATCATGTAGAAAGGAATATATTCTCATTTATAATATCACGCAATTTGATGATTATTTGCACCTAGTTTTGTTTGTAAGGAAGTTTTAAAACGCACATGTTTAAATCTTAAAAGTTCACCTATCTCAGTTACTGAAAGTCGGCGTTTGATTCCGCACATAAAACTTTTGTAGACCTAACCTTGATAGAGCATAGTCATTAGGTGCACAGTCAGCCGGACTCAGAAATAAATCATATGGCCCTTTAACACCTCTTTATTCGAAGAGTGGCTACTACTAACGCACCCTTTTTTCTTTTCCTAATTCTTCTTACTTCCCTTTTCTCAAACCTTTCCTTCAGCCGACCTTATTCTGCAGTGATGCATGTGTGCCTTTCACACCAAATAACCTGTTTAAGCTAGCGTAATTTTAACTAGTACGTACTGCATCTGCATTATTTTCACTAGAATTGCAATCTTTTATCGTGATGACTGCTATTCACCGCCAGCCTTTATTTCTCCACCGTTAAGCAGCGCAAGGGTTAACTTCTATAGATGAAGATAATGCTATTTTGTATTAATTTCGGCAGCGTAAGGAATTCGCTCATCTAGAATTAGTGAGTCCTTCCTCTGGGTCCGCCTTTGATTTCTGTAACAAATTCTGAAATTTATAAAAGCACCTTGCCTTGAATTTGCGGGATATCCAGATGCATTAACCAGATTTTAACGAAGAACCTTCCGGAAAGTAGCTGTATGATCTGTAGCTGTATAATCTGTAACTCTGCCCCAAAATGTGATCAAGTAAAGTAATTAATTCCTTGACGGTGTTATCTATGCCTTCATAATCCAAGAAGTTGAGAAAGGCTAGGTTGATCTCCTTCAAATACATTCTCCTATTGGTGTTTAGGCTTTATTATGATACTCCTAAATTTTTACACCGAAGCAGTGAAAGCATTCTTTGGCTAAATTTCAACTAATTTCTCAAGTTTAATTTGAAGGTACTGTATTTTTTCTTGATCTTTCTCTGAATTTTACATTTCATGTTGTTAATTGGGATTTGGTATGCAGATTATGCAATTAGTTTCTTTCTTTTCAAGGTTTTCAGTGATGCGTGGACATTCATTTGTACAGTTTTATTCCTCGAACATTTTGAGATAAGGATGTAAATACATTTAGTTACGGAATCCGTTTAATGCAGCATTACCAGTGGGGATGTAACAATTTGAGGAATGTGATTAACTGACCTGATTTTTATCGCCTGTAATTATTACAGTGATCGGATGGACATCAAAAGCTTTATCGAATCACAAGAAAAATTGATTTCATTTTTTATCGCTTACCGTCGAACATTTATTTTTATATTTTTAAATTATTTTTTAGAGCAATTACGTAACGTTTTACAGTTTGCTCCTTCATATTTTATCTTTGTCGACGGCCAAAGAGCCTCTATTTTGAGCTTGCATTCAAATTCATCGGTACGAATAGGTCGGACGTATTTAGCACCGAGACTTTTGAATTCAGGCACATGAAAATATTTAGGCAGACGCGTTCATTGGCCATAAAAAGCTCTAACTTCATCATTCGCTTAAACTAAACACCGTCGTAAATATAGAGGGATGGGAACGCAGAGAGTGTCGGAGACTCTTTTAAACCCTCGGGCTTGGTGGGATGGGGTGATTTGAAAAAAAACGAGTGGATTTGTAAAGTTTCTCAGCTTGGAGGAGCAGGTGTCACAGACACCGCAGAAGCCGGAGACGTGGGTGTCCCGCCCCTCAAATTCCCTTTCCTCGAATCGAGCCGCCGCCGACCAGAGGGACCCTGTGTCACACGCATTAACAAAAATAAATAAGTCACCTCGGAGTCTGATGAATATGGAATTTCGTGTAAAAGCACACAACCGCGCGGTAAAAGGGATAGACCCCCGCCCTCCCGCAACGGCCGCTCCTCCTCCTCACTCCCACTTCCCCGGGACCACACTTCCAATCCTCCACCCCGCCTCCGACACAGCCCGAAGGGACGAAGAGAGGAGAGCCCAGGAGTCTATACATGAGCCTAGATGTATGTATAAGGCCAGAGGAAGAGAGAGAGAGAGAGTGGGAGAGGTTTGCGGAGAGGGATTACTCAAAACCTCGACGAGCCACTTTGAACTTTATATGGAATACGTAATCTCGCGGTCCCTTGGCATGCATACTGGACATGTAATTGGGGTGAGAGCGTGGAGAGTGGCCGTTGGGGGGGTGGGAAGGATAGCAGAAGACGAGCGTGCTGGACATCCGCTCATTCCGGCCGTGTGCTTCGCCTCTCCTCGTGTTCCGCGTTCACGAGGTGGGGCATTAAGAGGAGGAGAAGACAGGTGGGCGGGCTCACGAGTGGTCCCATGGCGCTGCCGTCAAGGGGGTTAGAGACGGTGGAGGGAAGAGAGCGTGGCGGGGTGGGGGAAGAAGTTTGGGGATGAGAGCGGGTCGGAGTGACTCCGGGAATAAGGGGGCTAGGGACGTAGGGTCGGAATGGATCGGAGTAGTACGGGTGAGGGGGGTTTCTGGGAACCTGGGGTGTGTGTGTGACTGTAGTATACCTAAAGGCATCGCCTGGTGTTGACCTTTGGGTGTCTCACTGCTTGCTGTCCTCCAATCTCCCCCCTTCCGAACGCCGAAGTTTTGTTTTACCTATTTTCTTCCCGTAAGCGAAGCGGAAGTGTATTTTGGCAGCGGTCGTATAGATGTCCTTCCTGGGTGTGGTAGGGGTTGGAGGGACTGAGGAGAGTAGCTGGGGAGACTCCTCGGTGTTTAATGGGTTGGTCCGGGATGTTCCGGGATTGGATGTAGGGGGGTTGGGAGAGGAGGGAAATGGATGTCAGTGGGAGGTATTGGAAGAGTGTGTGGTCAAAAAGGGTGTGCGAGGAGTGAGGTCGGTGCGGGGGGCAGGAGTGGGGTGGTGGGGTTATAAGAGTTTGAAAAGGGCTGGAGAAGGATGCCTTTTATATTGACCCCTAGCTGGGCGACTCTGGGTTAGTTTTGGGACATTTATCTTGCCGGAACACAGCGGAGGAGCAAGCGGACAGGTTGCCTTAACATTCTCACCGCTTCTCTCCCAATCTCTTCCTTTTTTTCTATTTTCTTCATTCTTTTATTTCCATCTCCGCCTCCTCCCATCTCTCTTTTCTTTCTTGAGCCTCGCAGCAATTCACCTGTTTTTTTCACTTAAGCTCGGAAATTTTTTCTGGAAAAAAAAGATGAAAAAACATACATGTCCGTTGTTTTATCCTTTAACTTGTTCATTTTCCTGATATTAAAAAAATCTCCCCCAAGAAGTAGAGTTTGGGCGATCCTGGAAAGCCGGGAATACATGGAAAACTCAGGCAGTTCAGAGTTGTTCTGGATAAATCGGTTTTTAACACATTTTAGGCAGGAGTTTTTTACTGTAGGTGTGAGGTGCATATGGGCTTACTAAACATCCATGGAAAATAGTAAGTAATATTTTACAGTTTTATGCCCATTTTACGAATGTCCCGGAGAAAATATTCCTTTTTGGAGGGGATAACTAAACTTTTTCCTCATCTTTCCACTTTCTTAGATAATTTTTTTATGCATATGAACATTTTTTTGGCATTTTCTTGATTGATTTATGCTACCAATTTAAAGACGTGACTGCAGTGATTTTTAAATTACCACAGGTGTAAATCTTAATCGGCTTAAATATTCTATTAAAATCTGCACATCGCCTATGACAATCGGAAAATAAATTGGCCTTGTAATACTAGCATTAGCAATGACTGAAAAATCACGATGTAGAATTTAAGTCTCTCATAATTTGCCAACTTTTTATGTAAGTTTTCTCATCTCATTATTAACCATACTAGTGTATGTAATTTATATATAATTTCAGTATTAATTTGAAATTTCTCCGCCGAAAAGTGAAAAAAATGCACAGAAAACTGTTTTTGAACATCATGTCTAAGAAATGTTCGTGTGGGACTACAAATTAAATTCCCACTTTTTTAAATATTAAAAGATGAGTTTTTTTTAAAAGAAGCTAAATTTTTAGTGATATGTGTAAATGTGTTACTCTTGTTTTTTGTAATAATCTACATAATAATTTATTTCGCTTTATTATTTTTGATTTTGCATAAAT
The DNA here is from genome assembly GCF_022747635.1 of Hetaerina americana. Classification (NCBI taxonomy): domain Eukaryota; kingdom Metazoa; phylum Arthropoda; class Insecta; order Odonata; family Calopterygidae; genus Hetaerina; species Hetaerina americana. The sequence continues at coordinate 35,984,771 of NW_027286181.1, forward strand.
ACTTCTAAATAAAACCGAAGTTCATGTGAGACTTACGTGGGTTTTTTCATCGGGTCTTACGTGGGTTTTTTCATCGGAACGTTTTGGCGGCTTTTAAGCACTCAGATGGTTGAGATCATTTTATTTATTAGCCTCTCAACTCGGAGATTATTTGGCTCCGGCCAGGCAATCTCGAGATCATTCCAAGAATCTATCAAACCTTTGTATCTACCAAATCTCAAACGAAACTCCCTGCGGGCCACATATTTCATAATGGAAAATCTATATCTACGTAAAGGTAACACATTCATTCACAGTAAAACTCAAATTCACGACTTTCATTTGAGCCAGCAAGCAATTTGCTTTGAAAGTGAAATATGCCAGTAGTACATAATATTTAAACCAGTGCCATCAGACCATTTAGTTAATTTGCAAATCTGACTAGTAGTGACTTCCCATTATATTCTAGGAGTGAAAATGGCTATAAAAATGCGATTAACTTTAATAATTCGTATTATTCTGGATACCTACATTAGGTATAGCTGTTATATTGCGCAAAATAGATTTGCATATGATAAGTCCAGATCCAGATTAGAGCCCGCGATCTCTGGGTCATTAAACTAGTTATACAGGTTATACCTGTATCTCCTTTATAACTAAGTAACCCGGATGGCAAAAGTTAAAAATATATTTTAAGAATTAATATCGGTGCGTATTAATTCTAGGTAAAGTAAACATATATAATAAATAGACATATGATGCCGGGTACATTTCTTTCGAGGTAATGTTCACACCCTTGGTCATGAGGCTATATATTGAGAGTGTATTAAGCCATGGATAAATTGGATAGTTATTTATTTTTCCGTCCTAGGTGACATAAATATTAGGGATATTAATTTAAAAGAATGATTCATAGAAAAAACAAAATAATTTGAATCTCTAAGGCATATATCTATTTGTGGAGTTAACTAAGCCGTTAGATTCAATTTGTTTTAGCAACCGTAGAAATTGATTAATCCTAGTGATTATTTCTTATATTCTAATTAGCTCTCATAATATCGAAGGCCCAAGGCTGCTAGCTCCCTTTAATGTTTCTCTCAACCTTTGATGAAATCAATCAGCTTTGATTGCAACCACGTAATGTTTATGAGGTATATTCTTAGTGTCCGAAATGGAAACAGGGTAACAATTTATCTTTATCAAATATAAATAATTTAGCAGTGCAATGATGGTCTTACCACAGAAAGATTTCTAAATGTGGTCCTTAAGAAGATTGCACTACCTTTCTTGTACGAAATTACATACATATTGTCTCTAACTTATCCATATTTTCATCTCGCATTCCGCTCTATTTACCTCACATTTGTCTCAACGGCGGCGGAGTTTGAATTTCGAGGAATGCCCTCACCTCCCTCCCCTTTAAATCCCAAGCGCTTCTTCGTGCTTTTTTGACCGTTCTCCGCCTCCTCGGTGACGAGTGGTGTGTCTTGCCCGGTACTCTATCAGTCTCACGCAACCAACGCTTTCCTGAGTGACCCTCGTTGGCCATTCCACTCCGAACCAGTGGGCCAGGTTCCAAACAAGGGGAAATGGTTGGTTCGCTGGTAATAGAGATCCATCACCGGGTTCCTGCTTTAAATTCCACAACGTTGGCTCAATTAAGTTATCCGTGGCCACTTCTCTACCAATAGGTATATATCCCTGCGGTTTAATAAATGGTTATGCTCTGTCTGCGAGTTTTGGTTTTTTTCTAATAAAGACGATCAGGTATTATTGCATTAAAAAAGAATAAATGATTTAGCTAGCAAAGCCTCTGTGATTTGGGAACCTTCAAAACATTTTTTGCATTTAATTTTTTATTATTGAATGCATAGGATAAATTGTAGTCCCGATTTAAATTCCTAAGCAACTCGGAACGGGTCAATTACCTACTTAGAGTTTCACTGACATAAATGGAGTACAAAAATAAGCAGAATATTCTGGCCATCCTTAAAGAAGGTAAGAGATAGGTCTAATTCCGTATTAGTTTGGTTACATTTGGAATACGTAGCAAACATTTCTAATCATCCATACAAGAAAGCTATTGTACTCGTACTAGAAACAAATAATGAGGCAGTTTGTTATGACAAGGCGGTTAATCTCTCGTGTAAATTTGTTTTAAGAATAAGACAATAGACGAGTACTGACTAAACCTAATTTGAAAAAATAGTACAAATTGATCCCCAGTCTTATCTCAAGCTCAAATAGGTTCTTTGCTCACTGTTTTAGCATTATTTATGCCTTTGTAGTCAGTAGTAGTTTTTTATGGGAAGCGACTGACAGCTAATGTCATTTGCGCCATTGGGAATGGTTGGGAAAGAAAAGGGTGGAGAGAAACCCGGCGTTGTCATTAGCCTACTCTTGTCGAAAGGCGCGATGGATTCCGCAGTTTAACGTCCCATCCGACGGACGCACTCACCCAAAATGCTCTCCACAAACCACATCAAGTAGGGATCGGGATACCACTGAATATTTGTTGTCTCCGTGTTTCGATCCCGGGCCCTCTAGGTATAATGCTTGCATATTAGCCACCGCACAATCATGATCCCCATGTTTATGCGTTATGAATAATTAGTTCAATGAGGAACATTGGCGATAAATTATGAATAGGCAAGAAAGGACCATTGACTTCGGTAGTCAGTAGATGTATCTAGTTTTTTGCCGATTTGCCGAATTTAGCAACAATGAAACTACTATCACCAACTAGTCGGTTGTTTATATTATCTGAATGCTGGAAATATTTTTGGTAAAGGCAGAAATTTTATCATCTGAATATACTCTTATGCTTTCTCCGGTGAGATATTCATTTTTCTTTCCCACTTCACGGAGGGGTAGATGGTGCCTTATACTCCATGAAATCTGTTCGTGATGCGTTGCCCGAAGCTAATTGAAATATTTTGCATGATATTAAAGAGTGTGCCATGCTCTTGATATGAAAAGCGTGTCCTGCTTATTTTTCTGAACTTAATTGCTTTAATTACCATTAAATTAACATTAATTTCCAAGGTTTGCTTATTCCTCTAGATGCAAAAATTTCATTCCCTAAAAATATTTCATGGGGTTATATTCAAAAGTTTAGCTTAAACTATGGAAAATACAATCAGTGTCATTGCTTCACCTCGTGTGTGAGAGAAAAATTCTTTTGTCTAGGCTTTCAAGTTGTCAAGAGAAATTAAATTCATAGTTCACTTATATTTTTTAATTTAAATATACCTCTTGATTATTTCTTTGTATAATGTCTCGTATGTACTTAAACTTTGTTTACTGCTTAATTGTTTGCATAATATTTTCAAATTTTTACACCATTTCGCAGGAATTTTCATTCGTAATACTTAAATGAATGAAAACCTGATTTTACCCGCAAATTCTGGAGGAAAGATATAATCCTCTTTCGAAATTATGGAATTGCATCATTTGTATGGATTTTTAAGGTTCAAATATGGTAATGAGTAATTAATGAATTTTATTCCTGAGAATATTTTCTTGGAGCACTTCGTAATTTTTACGGCAAAGTCATTAAAATATTAAATGTATTATGATTTACTATTAGTTGTATTAACTGTAAAAAATAATGACTTTATTCAGTGAATGACTAGTTTAGCGTTGATAAATAATATTGTTTAACCTTTGTCGGATTAAACGATAGCATTAACTCCTCCTGCACAAGTCTAAACAATTACATAAGTGGTAACGAGAATTCAAAAGCTGAATACATATATTATATGACATTTCACTCTCTTTTGTCTATAAATGGATGGAATCTTAAACATATCAGCGTGTATAACATGATGAAAGAGGAATTATAACGTAGTGAATATTTCATTATAACGTTTCCAAAATGGCTGTATCAAAGCAATTATCACCTATTTTCCTTTCCAAAAAGCAGAAGGTGCAATAAAGAGGGCATATACAAGTTTAGATATGTTGTAAGAAAATACTTTTGTGGGATTTACATGAAACAAAGGTGATATCAGGATGGTTTGACGTAATGCTTTACATTTTAAATATGTTCATAGCATGGCGATACGTATTCACATTAACAGTTTTTCGTGTTATTTTTAACAGTAATGATTATGGATGGAAGAAGACACTTCGCTTTTCCTCACAGAATTTCATTTTATTACAACCTTGGTTTCGTAACGGCGTAATATCTTCAGGTTACGCTGTTACGAAACCTATCTCGTAATAAAAAAAATTCTATGTGGAACAGCTGTCTTCTTTCATTGTAAAGGGTTTTTCACCATGTTCCCCCTGAAACTGTGTCAGCTATGAATATTGTTGTAAACATACAGCAGTGTAATATAATAGGGCTTTCGATGTTAATAATTTTATTTTACCTGATATTAAATGTATATCTCCGTGGCTTACCCATTTCTCACTTTGTTAAGAAATTCTCTCATGCCCCATTACCTAACAGCTGTTTATTTGAAAGAGAATTAACGTAGCCTAATTAGAAATTCTCGAATTAGAGTCTCGTCAAATGTGTGGTTAATGTTTTGCACCATTTGCCAGAAATTAATCAACCATTAACATTTCGCCTTTTCCTTATGGCATGGAAAAGAAGAAGACAATGAGTAACAGTTTAACTTGGCCATGATTTAAAGCAAAACCAGATTGAAGTTATGGAAGTAGTGGAAAGGCTTATCAAAGGCTACTGTCTCCTCGAAGAGGCCATTGCCTTCCACCTCACCTCCACGGATCACCTCAAAAGCCTGGGAAAGGAAGCTTCTCCGCATTCGAGGAGCCGTGCTCTCCTCTCGGGAATGCCAATTGTAAGCACACCCTTCGTGAGGGCACACCGGAGGCACGTTCGAAGAAGAGAGGCTCCACAACAACCCCGTCTGAAAAAAAAATAAATAAACAAAGAGGTTGTATACCAGGCGGGCGGGTTTGGATGGTGAGGTGGCCGCGTTGTTTGGTTTTCCGAGTGGTTCAGAGCTCATTTAGGGAGGGGTGGTTGGATCCGGTGCTGTGGAACCTCGAGGCGCCCATTCCCTGGCGTAGCAAATCGAAATATGGTACGCCCAATCGACCCGTCTCCTCCTCGCCTTCTTTGGATTCTGTTTTCTCGAAATGCGATCCTTTTCATCCCCTTCGTTTATTTTCCCCTCGCCCAATGCTTTTCCTCTCGCCCTCTTTGACTCGAATTCCAAGGGGGAATTGAAATGTTATGCTAATGGCCTAAGGGAACCAAATCCGGAAAGAAAAAAACTAAACATATTTACCCACTGCGTAGCCTGCAGGGTTTGCGCCGACTTTACCCAATAATTATTTAAATTTTTTTGTCATAGTTTAGTATATATCAATATAAATATTTGATATTTTTAGAATGCCTTCAACCTATTAAAATTGCGCATTTTAAAGCCGAAGACTTACGCCAGCACACCTATCCAACATTAACTTAGCCATGCGTACGAAAAACGCAATTCTCGGTAAAAAGAAGATTTGAAGAGAAAGATTGCCTGGCATCAGGGTTTCTATGGCGTAGGTTCTTATATTTTGTCAATCTTTTCTGCTGAATTCTAGCTGGCTTCTTCCGGTCGAAGTGGCGTTGAGCGCAAAATTACCATAAGTGCGTAGGTTCATTTGTAAAGGATTGCCTCCCGTGTGGCTTTTCCTAATGTATGTGATTTCCGAATTTTGTAATCTACCTTTGCTGTGCTGATATGCCTTTAAGCGTTTTTAATTGTCTCTCAGTTTACGTTTTGGAAGTGGTTGACGTATTTGTTTTTCTGCAACAGCCCCAGGCATTTTGTTCCTATCTTATTTCCTAACTGCTTTGTTTTTCCCAATATTTCGGAGTATTTCTTCCTCCAATGGTTCGTGTCTCCTAAAAAATTCTATTCCTCGACTTTTTATGTATCCCGTAATTCTAGATATCTTAGCTAGGGAATATAATTCCTCCTCGGGGTAATTTTTGCAGAGACGGTTTATCATTTTCTAAGTATTCCTCTCAAAAATACTAATATGTGATCTGTCGCACACATTCGTCTTTCCTGCCCATGATGTGCTAGCGTATGTGACAAGTAAAATGCACGTGCTGTAGATGTATAGTTTTAGCTGTCTATACCTCGTGACTTACGTAAAAACGAGAGGCCTGCTCTGTTTCCTGCTGCTTTCAATAATGTTTTACTAATGAGAGGGGCAAGGTGTAATCATGTATCTATTGTGACTCCTAGATAGTGTGCCGTGTCTTTCCATTGGATATTACCTCCCTCCTTTGTCCTTGTGACCACGTTTCCGCGCCGTACATAATAACGCACCAATAAAAATTTCTTGTATTTTCTTAGCATGCTTACTCAACGTCCCTGCCATCAACTACCTCCTCCTTGTGAACGCCTCTTTGCCTAGATCAATTCTTCTCCTTACGTCCCTACTACTTTGACCGTGTTGGTCCAAAACATTACCGAGATACGTAAGCTGTTCTATCTGCTCTAGTTTTTGCCCTCCTATTTTAATGTTAAGCTTAGCCTTTTTCTTTCTAGAAAATCGCATAACCTTTCTTTTATTAATATTGATTCTCATCCCATACCTGTCTCACTGAATTTCCAATTCACTCAGCAATGCTTGCAACCCCTTGGCTGACTGACAAACTAAAGCTTGGCCATCAGCGAACCTAACTGATTTTACGAACTCCCCGCCAACTTTCATTCCTACCTCTAGTTCTTCCCATGCCTCTTTGATCATTTCCTCTGCATACAGGTTGAACAGCAACGGTGATAATGGACAACCCTGCCTTACACCTCTTCCTAAAACTGCCCATCCGGACTCCCCTTTCCCCACTCGCACCTGAGCAGTCTGAGACATGTACAGGTTGCGGATTAGCACTGGATTTCAAATTCACTCGGCATTACTTGCAACCCCTTGGCTGACCGACAAACTAGAGCTTAGTCATCAGTAAACCTAATTGGTTTTACCAATACCTCTCCTCCTTTCATTCCTACCAGCAGTTCTTCCCACGCCTCTTTAATTATATCATCCACATCGTTAAACGGCACCGGTGATAACGGAAAACTGTGCCTCGTATGGTAAAAATCTAAGTTATTATTTTCAAGGAACTGAGCTGTTACAATCCATCACACTATTGATTAATTATTTGTACTGGTAATAGGTGAAAAACGTTTTCCCTTGACCATTTTATTATTTTAAATCACACAAAAATAATGTGATCATTATCTGAACTCCAAAAGTTTTAGCGGGAGAAGAAACCCGATGAAATTAATGCGTTCAGATACGCGTTTAGTTTTAGCACTAATTTTTAAAACTATTCTTCATGACACTGATTGTTTTGCAGCATAAGCTTATAAAAGACTAGTTTTAACAATTTATTATCAGATGATTCTATTTTGTTGGTGAAATTATTAGAAATTGCTTTGACGAGAGTGTGATGCATATTTGTGGCAGTGAGGAGACGGGTGATTTATCACTCGGAAAATATTGTGGCTATTAATTTCATCTGAATAATTACCCATAAATGTTCTAGCAAAATAAGTTAATGGTTACAATGCCTATTGTGCTATATTACTCCAATTCTTAATTCTGTCTGTTGGAAAGATTATGTCATTGATATATTGCCATTAAGTAGATTGTTCTGTGGTTATTGTAAAATGGAAAACTTCGGTAACTACTATTTGTATCTGGTGTTTCGTTGATAGCGAAGTCATGACTTCCAACTTACCTGCTTCATTTTTTGTTACATCCATATGAAATATCTCCGCGTAGGGAACAAAATGTTTCACTGAAGTAACATATTTAAGCGTCTATCTGTTATTACTCATAGGTAAGTTTTAGGTATTTTTCTTTTTCTTTGTATTGTTTTTATTCTATTGTCATTGCTATTAAACTATATTATTGTTATTCAAATTTCAATAGAGTTTTGCGCATGCCACCAACATTTTGCACTTGATATATTCGTTGAAATCTGCATTTTGAAATCAATCAATCAAGGTTTACGGTCAACGATTCGATGCATATAGTTTTTAATTTTAACACAGACTGGTACAGTGATTTCATTCTGTTATTAAGTGTATTTTATTACTTTCCACTAACGATTTAATGTTTTTTTTCAAATTTGCGTACCCATAATTTATATCAAAATATCGACGTGACCTCCTTCCTTAAGTATTTACTCATCGTCCGTGAGGGCTGAAGTGGTAACGAAGGTAACTTTTTGAAGTGTTGCAACGGAAATGGCGGAAGGCTTACTAGAGGATGAATTTCGAGGGATTGAATGAATTTGCGATTCTTCGCATTTCAAGAACCGAGGAGGACTCGGGTGTGAGGATCGTATGTAACGAGGTTGGGTTTTAGCGTAAGAAGTAGCGTTAGCTGTAATAATCGCCTGGCGTCTGCGGTCGACTAGAAGGATCCTTACTTTCCAGAACTTCTACGGAACTAATTATTCTCCCTACATCCCGCTCCGCACTATAAATGTTTCATATCACATCCTCCCAGACCAGATTCTCATTAACCATTTTTATTTTTTTTCATTTCCAAGTTCTTTGGAACAAGAAGAAGAGATGAAATTATTTTATTCCATAATATTTTGCTAGCAGACGACATTCCAGAAAAACGAACGCTACAGATGGGTTATCATCTTATTTCCAAACGAGATGGATGGTTACAAGTCCATCCGATATAGATTTCCTCCTCCTTGATATCACTGGGGATTTAAAATGAATCCTCTGAACAAGGAGGCAATCGACGAGTTTTCTTTCATACAGAGAGTTATTTTAATTCATCTGTTGGAATACCGAATTAATGCTCAAAAATATTGCTCCTCAAATCCGGAGTTCAATCGGTAATTCACTTTCAGTTCACGGCCTGCAGTGAATATGAAATTCTATTAATACTTGTGTTTCGATTTTCATAGTATCATTTTTATATTACGATCATATTATAAGAAATGTTATTTGGTATTACTTCAAGCTATTGCTCCCATACCCGCGTGACAGGCGTGCTATGAGACAATGCAATTAAATGCAAAACAAACAAAAACCATGCTTATGCACACCCACGCAAATATCAAACACAGCTTTTTTAAACTTTCACTCATGCAAATGCGTGTCCAAGCAACTAATATACGAGAGCACAAGCACCTACGAATGCACAAGATGTCTACGCAGTGTTTAATCTTTTTGCCTTTTTTAAAAATAATTATTTCGATTTTTAACTATTATGATTCTGATTTCATGTGCCACCCAAATAGTGTGGGACATGATAGTTCCCTTTCTGTCATAGCTGAGCTCGTGTGTTCGGAACTTTGCTAAAAGTCCGAATCTTGTTCCCTTCGCTTTGAAGAAGCTTCCGGCCTAATCCCTCTAAAAGGCCCGTCACGCTCGTTTTCTCATTGTGACAATTTCTACTATTAAACAATTTAGCGGATTTAATCTGATATCTATCTATTCTTTTATCTGCGATTTCTCTCAAGGATCTCACACATATGCATCGTATTCCAAATGGGGTCTGACTAAAGCCAAGTAAGACCTCACTTTAACGTTTGCATTACACTTCTTCACCACTCTTTTTAATGAAGCCAGAATAAGTAAGGGCAGTATTCATTTTTGACACAGTTTTGAAAACTTGAGAAAGTCTCATTTTAAATTGTAAATACAGTTTGTTAAGCAATTCCTCCTTTAGTTAAACAGACATCACCCTTTACCGCGGTTATAATCGTGGGGAAGAAATGTTACTTATACTTTTCGAGAAAGCCTGCTGATAAAGCTGCCAATATTTTCATTACTCTATAGAGCAACCCACATCTCACAAAAAGTCAGAAATATAATTAAAGTTTAACGTTTTTAGGTCAGGGATATATACTTCTAAGCATTTGTACATTACTATATATATATGAGATTGGAAATGTTTTACGTAATGCATTAAGGAATGCAAAACAATGCTCTTTTTCTCTGAAAAACCTTAGACTTTTCAAATTTTTTCTTTCCACCTTCCCATGCCATTCCTCGGGAAACACATTTGGCTCCCTTGCCGCATTTCATTTCAAGTGAAAACTCTAAGAAACCTTTTATCAAATGCCTTCCGCGCGGGGATGTGATGTTTAATATCGTTGTTTCCTGTTGTTGTGATGTATCACTCCAAACCGGGCAAGTTCCGCCGGGAATGCACTTGACAGTGAAAGACCAAGGCGTATCTTTAGATCCCGCGAGCGGTTGCTTACTTATTTTTGCGACAAGAGAGACGACTTGGCGCTGCGCTCCACATCGGAACTCATGTTGCAGGATAGAACCGACTTCTTTCGCTGAGTTGACGTGTTCTGATGCATATGGCTGCCGTAAATATTCGCCTCCATGTGAACTTTCTCATGCTCGGAGTACGGATTCCGATTTCACGTTGTGTTCATGTTCCTACGTCACGATGACGTATGGAATGGAATGTTGGATAGGTCTTCATGTACCAGAATGATCGTATATGTTCCTGAAAAAGCGTTGCAGGGTATTTTACAATGGTTTGAAATATAGCGTAAGACATTCTATGGTGAAAAACTCAAAAAAGGGGGAACAGAGTGTCGCGAATTTTACCTCCTCCGTGGACGTGCTTTTTCACCTGTTTTGATTCCCGGAGAACAGGATTCCATCAAAGAGTTCTTTTTCATAGGTGCTGTAGGAATGCTGAGGGAAAAAAATAATTTTTATAGACTTTTTATGTCTTTGAATAAGCTTTTAGTTGTAGGAGTACTCTTTGACTATACTGTTTAAACTGGATGAAGTTCTCTACAATGATATCGAAAATCCTGCAGAGAAGCCCGTAAATTTTGTCATGCGACAAGTGATTGACTCTGCCCTTCTTTTACCCAATATAGATGGCTTGAAAAACCCCTTCGTCGACTCCCGTTGCTATCTTTAAACGAACAGAATCAGAATGAGACTAGAGTTGAGAAAGCATTTGCATTCTGAATTCAAAGAAGTTTGAATAAATCTGTCACTAAATCAACTTTTCAAGAAAATCACAGCAGGGTTTTCCATTGAATTCATTGATTTAAGGAAACGTCATAATTCTTAAAAATTCTCCTTTTCATAAAATCTGATTGCTAAGCGTCCGAATTCGATTAGTCATCCTGTTGTTTATCTATAAGAAAATTTTTAAAATAATTCATTCATTTTCATGTTTTAGGCAACAGTTCAACCGAATCAGACATTATGGAAAACGGAAAAGAGCTATGTGTGTTTTTTCACTCGTAAGGATATGAGATTAGAGAAATAAGTCATAGGAAGTGAGGAAAGAGATTGCTTGTAAGGGATAAAAACCGACGGCAAAATCGTTGTAATCTTACCAAATGGAGTCGACTGAAACTCCTAAAATGGCCACATCACTAATGGAAAACTCAAAAAAATTCCATAAAATGTCACGAGTGCGCACTTCCTCCTTTTCTCAGTCTTATGTATATATTTTCACGATTTTTAATTTTAGATATTTGTATTGTATCCCAAAAAACTGTGGTCCTTTAAAGCTAACAACGGCGACGTTTTCTGCTTGTTTTTTTGACCTTAAGGAATAAAATATTATGGATGGAAATATTGAAGTTCTGGTTTGATATGGTGTTTTCCTTCTTACTCCATAAGGAAGTTCTTAAGTGGACACTAAGCTTCTTTTCCTCCTCATGTCATGCTTTAAATATGCTGGAAATTGTGTCTTTGGGGTTTGTGATACTCTTTCTAATGGTTTTTGTGTCGCTTGATTTCTAGATTGCGTGGATTTGGTTCCATTTGCATTAGAAATTGCCCATTAGGCGTATTTTTGTGATTTTTTGTGTGCATAGCAGCATCACATTGGGGATCAGTAAGCCTAACGCATAAGTAGGGCGCAAAATGGACTTCTAAAAAAAGAGATCATAATCATCTAACAGGAATGAATTTCAATATATTCCTTTCGAAGATAAAAATGAAGCAGTTCTTCTTGTAATTTTCCACTATAATATAAAATGTTGAGTTATTTTTTCATGAATCATATTTTTAGGTGTGCCTTCATCCATTTCAGAAACATTTGGGGAATATCGATTCATTTACGCTAATTTTAAGGTAAACATTTGTGCAAGGATAAAATTTACTTTACGATATTTTCTAAACTGTACATTTCGTACAGTGCAGTAACTGTACATTTGTCACAATTATATAGAATTATCATAGATTTATAAAAACATGGTGTAAATTTCTATCTATATAGCAACAATTTAGCTAATATTTGGTAGCAAAATATTTAATATTTTGAAAGATACATAGACACATAAGATTCAAATGAACTGCTCTGAAGTCTTCTATAATTTAAGTCTTCAAATATATGGCTATGTGTTTTTCTCTTAACTTCAGCATAACACCCTTTTTCATTTATGAGCGGATTTCTGATGATGGACTTCCATAACGACCATGTATATTTGTTTTAAAAATTTCCATTCGATTCTTTCGACTCACATGTGATAACACTTTCTATTTACAAATATTATTTGCAATTTACTCCATGCATGCTGGTATTCATCTCAAATGCATTTAAATTAGTTTTTCGATTTTCTTAATTGCTATACGTTTCCTCCGCATTTCCCAATATTAGTACTTCATGTTTTATGCTGCGTTTTAATCCTTTATGCAAACAGTAGCAACTAATGCCATCGTTAATGCTGTAGGGTAGGGAAGGTATATGTGCTGATTAGCCCTAAATACGTTTCAACCAGTATTCCCTTCCCTTTGCTAGCTGGTGAAATTTCAAACTTTCGTGCGAAGGTGTTTACATAGTCAGCTGACCGTTGCTTGGACACAAGAAGTGGCTAACACAATTTTCTGAAGTTAACGAGGTGTGACGTTAACATATTATAAGAATTATATTATCAGAATTCTGTTGCTACATCTGAGAGGGACGATCTTTCATTTTGATAATTTCCAAATAAATTAATAGGGATATATATATATATATATATATATATATATATATATATATATATATATATATATATATATATAATATATATATATATATATATAATATATATATATATATATATATATATATATATATATATATTGGCACTGAAACTGCAAAAAACCACTCAGGCTAAATGTTAGTCATGCGTACTTTTTTTCACCTTTTTCTATTGCCTACGTACCGTGTGTCGTCCTCATCCAAACATTGATTCCTATGCAACTCATGCAAATAAAACGTGGCTGAAAAGTTTCTGCCAGTGTTATTGTTATTTAATTCTTACCAGATCTTCCCACATGCAAAATCAACACATGCATGGAAAACTTTACCCACCGTGGCGTATACATTCATGCTAAAACCTTTTCAACTAACACGCATTCAAATACATATACCATCACCCAACAAACAATTGCACCTTAGAACGTAGTAATTCTTTATCAAATTACGTGCAAGCTAAAATTTGACTAGTAAGAAGGCGGAATTCCACCAGCACATGAACATGCAGCATACAATGGCCTCCTCCCCATAGACCCAGACAGGGAATGTGACCCAATGCTGTAAGTAGCGGGAGGGCCCCCCCACAGAGAGAAACGAAGGATGGATGGGAATCGTAAAAATAGAAAAGGCAGAGGAGGCAATTCTGTAAAGAGCACTACATTATTTAATGGCATTCTAATGCGGAAATCCGGTAAGGGCATTGACAACAAATCACTCGAGGTTAGTGAAAGTGCATGCAATTGAGTAAAACTAATTTTTCCCCAGACGCTGAGGGTCGCAAGAGGAATTTTTGCTACCTATAACCCCACAGTTGCTATCCCGTATTGTCCGTAGAAAGAAGGAGTGCTTGGGCCTGCTAATTTTGGCATCTATGTCCCGAATTTTATATACGTGGTGCAAGCAACTAATGTATGTTGAAGTGCGGATAATTTGAGAGACCTCGGCGCTGAAAAATGCGGATCTGAATTTATTTGGTAAATTCAAACTAGCATGGACTCATCTTTCTTCTAATAATTCCCACCCCAACTCCATAACCATTTCAGTGACGCTGTCCGCTTTATCGTTGAAATTGTTAACAAAACGGACCTATAATACATACCGGTGTGTTCGTAGGAAATAGGTCCAATATGTTCTTTCCACGGGTGTGCATGCGTACTATTTGATGGAGCTAGTTTCTTTGAAGCAATTTTAATAAGGAATTACAAAATTCGCGATCTCGGGTGCTAGATTTAACGCTATTGCAGTCCTAATCGATTCCAGGAAGGTTAGAGCGACCACCAATGATGTTGATACTGTCATTATTTCCGTGTAAATTTGTTCATTCAGGGTATGAAGTGTTGTAAAATCTGAGTCTGGAGGTCTATAGAAAGTGTATAAATTAATGTTGGGTTGATTAGATCGCAGTAAGGTGCAACAAGCACTTTCTATGTTATCATTTTCAAATACAAATTGCCTGCTTTCAAAATTACTTTTCACTGCCAGGAAAATTCTCACCCGTGTCTTGTACCCATTTCGTGTCGGTAAACTGTGAAATCTATTGGGAAACTGTCTTGGTCATATCTGTGCTCTAATACTATATCAGCGGAAAGACTTTGGATTATTTGATCATGATCCGCTGTGTTATTATCTGGCTTAGTATTTAAGCAAGGCTAGTTTGAATTCCAATTTACACAATAGAAAAATTATAATTACAGGGGTTTTAATCTTCCATCCATAGACTGGAAAAACTGTAGTTTCTTAGCGGAAGGCAGGGACAAGGAGTCATGCGAATCATTGCTCATCACATTTATTCCACCAATTAGTACTGACTCCCAGCAGAGGAACCAATATACTTGATCTAGTAGCCACAAATTTATCCGAAGACATCATAAATACAGCCACTTTTGATGGATTTAGTGACCACAGAATAGTATTAGTTGAAATTGACTTGATAGCTATGAAAAATCTGAAATCCAAAATAAACATTAAGTTGTTGGACCGGGCCTATTATAAAAGATTGAGGAGTGACCTACAGCAGTCTTATGGTACATTTAAGGAAAGTAGTAGAAATACGGACATTGAGGGTTTATGGAGTGCTTTTCTCGACGTCACAAGGGTCACAATAAAAGAACACCTACCCAGTAAATTTAAAAGTGATACAAGGGAGCCTAGATGGTAGAGCGCAGAAGAATTTAAAGCACCAAAGAGCATAGCATTGAAAAATGAAGAGAATACGAGGAGATCAAAAGGACGAGTCTAACGATAAAAAAATATGAACTGATTCATGGCTATAAAAAAGCCAAGTCGTTAACAAGAAAAACATGTCACTAGGCGTTAATAGAAATTAAAAATAAAATTTGGGTGAATATTTGGACGATAATCCAAAAGTGTTTTGGTCATATGTAAGTGAGGGTCGGGGAAACAAGTTGACAGTGCCATCCCTGAGTAACAACGGGCAAAAACTTAACATCATTTTGGAAAAAGATAATGCATTAAACCAATATTTATAAGGGGTTTTTAATAATCATTCACAGCAACAATGCGAATCACTACCCGCTCGCTCCCTTGAACCCATGCCCGAAATTACAAAATATTCTCTTGAAGTTGATCGCCAACTTAAAGACATCATTCCAAACAACTCACCAGGCCCTAATTATATTCCTGCTCGTGTTTACAAAACGATGGAATAGCTCCTTTCCTGAAAATAATATTTGATAAATCTCTAAATTATCGCGTATTACCCAAAGCATGGAAAATAGCCAATTTCACTCCCATGTTTAAAAACTGCAACAGAGAAGATCCGAGTGATTACCGACCAATCTATCTTAGAGCCATCTCATGCAAATTTTTAGAGCACACAATTGAAAGTTAAGTTCAAACATAAGACATCTCGATTCTAAGAATTTACTTACAAAATACCAACACGGTTTACGAAAGGATAGATCTTGCGAGACCCAACTGGCATTCCTCGTTCATGATATTTTGTCTCGGGAGAAATTAACGTATAGGTCGATTCTTTATTTCTAGATTTTTAAAAGGTATACGAAAAAGTCCCCCATAAAAAGTTGCTCTCTAAGTTGAGAAGCTATGGGATTGATGAATGAGTAATAGATTGGATTAATAACTTTTTAATAGGGCGCGAGCAAAGGGTCGTGATAGACGAGATATATAAGGAAATATCTAGTCATGTAGATAGAGTATCAGCTAACGACCTAAATGCAATTCAAGAGTGGTGCGAGAACTGGAAGCTAGAATTATATTTGAATAAATGTGTTTCAATAAATGTATTGGAGGACAAGTACCTCACCAGAAAACACATTATAATGGGCACCAAAGTTACTTACGTGGAATCGATAAAATATTTAGGTGTATCGATAACTACTGACATGTCCTAGGGAAAATACATCCCTAGGACAAATACAATTAATACATGGGAATTGTGATGAAAGGATCAAGAAGCTCTGTTATTTCACGTTAGTTAGGTCCCACCTTAAGTATGCTGCAAGTGTATGGGGTCCTCATGAAGTAGGCTTAATTTTGGAACTAGATCGAGTGCAACGTGAAGCAGCTAGGTTTGTGACAAGTTTTTATCAACAAGGTAGCTGTGTCACGACACTATTGAAAGAATTAGAAGGGGAGGCAATAGTTCACCGTAGGCTTTTTATTTATTTATTTATTTATTCAGTATAAGTCCGAAAACAGCACATTTTGGCCTTTACATCGAACTATTAACAACGATAACAATGGTCATATTTTACAAACACCCAAGCCCTAGATGGAGCGAAACTCACCCAGGCGGGAATCGAACCCGCGACCCTTGGAATGGCAGACGAGGACGTTATCCCGCCGCCACCGGGGGCGGCGGGCTTAAATATAGGTTAAATTTAGTTTAAATTTGAGGCAGGTTACTTATTTGAGGATTATATGGACATGTTACAGGCCCCCACTTAATATGGTAGATCAGATTACCAACGTAAAATCAGGGAGGTTTATTGTAGAATGGATATATTTAAAATTTCGGTTTTTCCTCGAACCATTAGAGATCGTAATAATAGACACTAAAGAAATCGTGTAGAAAATAATTAGAATTGGTCGTGTATATATTTTCAATATTTTGCATGTTTCTTCCTGCATGTTATTCTTTTTATTTAATAGAATCATCTTTTCTAGGAGCTGTACAGCACGAGTTGAATGTACGTATCCTGTTATTAAATATTTTTGCATGTATGTACTTTCTTTCGTGTGATAAAGGTTTATCGAGAACATGAACAATGAAATATTGGTGTAGAAATAACATAATTTGGTTTTTCATGTGGTTTAAATCTATTTTACGGGTGGTGACATAACACCCCCACCACACGCCCTTGCAGCGGCTTGTGGGGTATTGTGTAGAGGTAGATGAACTGCCTGGAGATGTTGACTATCTTTTCGGTATAGCCAATCTATGAACCATGAAATTTGGAGTAACTCATAACGAAACTATATAAAGGTTCGAATGGCGTGTCCAAGCTATATTTGATTCCGGTCATCTTCATCCTATATAGATTTGGTAGAGCTCACCTATCTTAAAATTTTCTTATCTATTAATTATAACCTTATTCCCAGTCCAAAGCGAAGAAGGAAAAGAGGGATAATAGCTGTAGGCAGCCGTCAATTAGGAACCAATCATCTATCGTCATTTCAGATGTTATTGCGGTCTGTTTTATCGTTCTGTTGATTGCATGAGATATTAATCATTAATTATGCCCTACCACGGTTGAGGATCAAAGATAGTAGCTTAAGTTAATTTTGATAGGCTTCTATTCAGTCATCTTACTTCGAGTCAACTCAGAGCTGAGATAACATAATATGACAAATATTTGGAATTGCAAGCATTATATGAGATCAAATCCTTAAAAGTAATGATCGTAATTCAACACAAAAAATAGCTAAAAAAAGACTAAGTACCCATGCATAACTTAGTATAGCGTATCTACGAAGTGAATATGGTCAATTTAGGAAAACCCATGCATCGGTCGATCAAGTGGTGGTTTTAAATATTCCTTGCGATGTCGTACAACTAAATCTAATTTCTAATACATCTATACTAGCTTATGTTTATATTGCAGGGATATAATCCGAACTTGCTTCGAGGTTAATAAACATATTTAAGTTAAGTTCATGTTACAGATATAAAACGCTCGGAATGAATATTTGAATATCTCAAGTAGTAGTCTCATAATTCTATACTTTAAAGTATTTGAAAAGATTTTATAGTGAATTATCAAAAATTGAGGAAAATTTTAATAAAGAATAAAGACATATTTTTCCAAATAAATATGTACTTACTTCAAGTTAAAAGTTACTGTTGCGGCATCTCCCGCAGTTTCTTTGGAATATACTTACTTCCCTTTCTCACTTGATTGTCATCAGTTCCCTAAGTCAATTTTTTCAGATTCTTGTAGAAGTTTTCTTATGGTTTCCTTGTTGTAACATGTGCCTTTATTCCCTTTCCAATATGGTCACTGACAGTTTAAAGTGCCAAATTTGTAATTTCATTTTGCAAGGTCTTGGAGTGGTGATGAATTCCGGGCTGTTCAAGTTCAGAAATCATGGGCACTGTTGTGTAAATTTTTGGATCACGGTCGTAATATTCGGGTTAGTCTTAAGGTATAATAAAAAGGTACACATTTCATATAAGGAGTTATGGCTTCTTGTGTTGATCAATTCCAGTAGTTGTTACTGACCCCCAAATTCAGCCGAATAAACTTGCGAGAAATGTACTGAATTTAAAATGCTATTAATAGATATGTAGGAAAAGGCTACATAAAATACAGAATTAACAACATAGCAGCGTGAAATTAATCTACTATGGGTCATATTTGTAATTGGTTTCTCAAACAATATACGATTGAACTTCAAAAGGTTTAATCATATCCTCCAAAGGAGTTATGGTTTGTAATTCAATTTAATACTTTGAAAAACATTTATTAATACGGCCTAAGTAATTCTGTGTGCTTTGTGTATCGCAGCTCAAGTGTTGGATTATCACATCAAGATTTTATTTCCAAATGAATTTGCATAAAATTGAAGATGAAGAATGGTTCGTTCTTTAAAGATAATGAAAATTTGCATAGGAATGAAATCCTGAATCTGCATTCGGATGAAACCTTGTATCCACAAATGTCTCTACCTCGTAAATTTTTTCTTTAATTATAATTCCTTCCCCTGGAAGTCTTACGAATTTAGGTGGAATTCCGATGGCTACTGGCCGCAGTACCGATTTGTATTCAAGAGGAAGAGGAATCTGGAAATTATCGCTGAGAATTGGCTTACCTCCGACTTTTTACACCATCACCCACCGTAAATAATTTCATCGCGAGTCGCGTAAATTAATTCCGTCCACTCACCCATGAGAATATTCGCCAGTTCACTTCCGTACCACTCGCTACTCATTTTTTTTATCTTATCCTAGTCCTTTGGTCCCTCCCCTATTCTCAACCCAAGCAGAGTGTTGGGGTGTATGCGTTGAGTTTTTCCTTCATACCCTGCCGTGGGAAGAAGACAGCTCTTTTTGCCTTCCGCGAGATGAATACTCTCCGCGATAGTCTGTGTCGTGGGCGAGTGGGAGGGAGAGGGGTGGAGAGAGATTTGGATGAACGTTGTGGTGGTGAGATCCTCTGTATGCAAGCGCACGTGTGCGATAATGCGACTGCGGTTTTGGTGCTGGTCGTGGTCTGAATGGGACTGCAGCGTTCACAGTCCTCACATTTCTCACCGCCGCTGGCGATAGGGAACTCACTAGCTACGAAGATATATTTCTGCTTGTGTCCAAATCCGCTCACCCTTCAGGGAGTGCTATCTACGTTGTGTAGAATCCATATTTAGGGTGTACCTGTTATTTTTCTACCGGGATTTTCTTTTAGAATTTTATGCATCAGAGGCAAAAGTCATTAGGTGTATTCATGATTCTCATAATCATGCATATAGTTTATGAAATACTAAGACGAATTCCACATCCTTGTCTAACAAAAAAACTAGCCATGATTTTTGAAGGAACGTAAGAAAGTTCGATATTCGAAGGTAAAGTTGTCGGAAAAAGGTTAATAAATTAACGACGAATCAGCCGGTATTCGATAGTCAGAACTCGGACTTTTAAGTTACAAGAAATACGTTTTATGAAAAATAAAATATACTCGTTTATTACCCAAATTGTTCATGATGAAACTAAAATAAGGATCTAAAGCCTACTTCTAATATTTCTACAATAACAATAAGAGGCATCATTGCTGTCATCTTTCAACATTGGGTCGGTCAAATTCGCGCAAAGCAATTTAACATGTAAATGAATTGTTTTATAAAAAAACAGTTGAATGCCTATTTTTCTGCTATGCACTACAACCTAAAGGTATTTCTCGATAGAGGACACAAGATACCTACATCTACATAATACCCCGCAAGCCGCCGCAAGGGCGTGTGGCGGGGGGGAAGCTTCTTTATAACGAACTTATAATTGGCATGCCATCGTTATGCAAGTAAATAATGTCTAAATACCGTGCTGCCAAACGTTTGATAAATATTCGGCAGCGTAATTCACCCGTCGCTTCATTGTCGAGGAATTAATGCCTATGCAATAGGAGTGAATGATGCGTTACGTTACCAAATCGGTATTCGCCACTTAATAGGGACCGTAGGGTGCTGAGAACGCATCCAACCATCGAGTGAGCACGTTTTCTCAAACAATTCACGAAAATGATCAAAATCTGTTTTCAGCATACATTTTTTTACTAAATTGGGTCTTTTAATTTCTTTTTACAGAGACTTATAACGATATAGAGAGTTGGTATGATGATAACATAGTCGCGGTATTTACAATTGGTTGCAGTAGTGTGGGAACTCTTTGGGAAGGTTTGAAGATGTCGTTACCCCATGGGAGAAGAACAGATGGAAAAACTCTGGCGTTATCTATTTGTTGCTAAATAAATTCAATTAAAGGTGGTTGAGCGTTGAAGAGTTGTGCTTGAGTTGTCATTTCAAATTTAGGAATAACGAAGTTCAATTTTTAATATTTGTGCTTTTCGTTGAATCTTATCTACTTGTAAACTTCCATATCATTTTTGTGGATGATGAAACACAGTTCGACGCTTTGTAAATCCATCATAAGATATTGAATAGGTTGTATTTTATTTACCTTTATGCACATAAATCCAAGGCCACTTGCTGAGGCGAGAATTTCTAAGGAGGAAAGTAGTCCTTTATGAACTGAGCGGGACAGATGGCGAGTCTTTCCAAGGCATCAGAGAAAAGGAAACTCTGCCGAATGACACATAATTAATTTTCGCCTCTTTACTTGTTTTGCCATTTTATACTTCCAAGAAGCATTCATCCAGAGCTTTTAATGAGTTTTTCCTCAAAGTGTAAGATTTACGGATCACAATTTTAAATGTGAAATTTGGGAGATAAAAATATTTTTTTCCCATCTTATTTGAAATATTTCCTAAGTTTTCTTTCGACTCATAGTTGTTCAACCAAATTTTTACTTCGAATCTATTTCCCGTGACTTTTTCAATTCCACCTTATTAAATTACTTCAAACATCTTTCGTGTTTCTCTATGCTCTACCTAATGTCGCCGGGAAGAAAATAAATTGAAGTATGTCTGGAAAGAAATGAATGACAAATATCTATGGAATTAAGCTTAAATCGGGCAGTTAAAATCATTGATTATCATTTCTTATTTTGTCCTTATTAAAAGATTTTGTAATTTTCCCCACACTTAAAGGTCTGTGAAAAGTTTAAAATCTATGGAATGTTTGAAGTGTGTGGACAATTGCAAAATCATTGATGTGGATATCGTACAATTCCACGAAGTGAAACCTGAAAGCGTAATGTACGATTCTCACTTTGTTTGGAGGAATTTAGCTTTTGAATGGCATCACATTTTCCGTTATTCTATTTAAGACATGATACTGAACTGGTCGGTACTAAAGCGATGCCTGATACGATACTTCCTTCATTTAGTTATATATATATATATATATATATATATATATATATATATATATATATATATATATATATATATGCTAAAATGCTTCGTCCAATAAAATAAATAGGAAAGACAAAAAGATGTCGGAGACAGAAAATCGTTTTCCGTCGTTACAACAGACCATTAGTATGGAATCTTGTTAATGTTTAATTTTCTCCTATATATCATAATTTTATGCATCATTTTAGAAATATCTTCATGAATATTTTACATGGCGTTACTATTTCGTCATATGAAGGATTTTGTATCCTCGAGTTAATCAGACTTTCGGTTTTAAGCTCCTAAGGAGCATCTAGCAATACATATATGCTTGATGGAAAGGACTGCATTTTATGGCCGTCATAGTCAAATGAACGCAAACTTTTATTTTCTGTAGTTGTGTTTCCGAGAAACATTTTAAATTATTTTTTTCATTTTCTTTGACCTTTTGATGAAAGTAAAAGAAGAATATAAGTCCGTTATTTTCCTTTCGGGAATATGGTGGTGGAGAATAAACGATAAGCATTAATTAATTCTTCAAAAATCTAATTTTTGTGATAAAAATAAAAATCCCATTTCATAAAGACATATTATTTAACATTTCAATCACTGGATTATCACACTTTGTATATATTTATAAATAAAGAAATCACCTCTGACAATGTCGTCTATTTTTCAAAATCTGTATCCCGCTGTAAATTTGTTATGAAAAGAAATTAATTCAGACATATTCTTAACCCGCACGATGTCCGTAATAATAATTGTTTTTTATTAGACTTTGATCATGCCGATAATTGTTCTATTAAGACTTTTCTCATTCCCATCAGTTTTTCTTCCGTCTTTCCTATATTTTTTCTATTCGGTTGATGCATTTGCTTTTCTGTAAGCTATGTTATTTTTCCATTTATTCTCGGTTTGTTATATACTAAGCATAAAAATAGCTTTTACTTTCCTGTCAGGAACAAATTCAAACCCGGAAATGACTGAGTGGTTTCTTAATAAACTCGGGGATGTTTTTTCGATACAGCGAGAATCGATAAGTGCTCTCGTCTGAAATTTACTATCGGGCTGCAAGATTTACGAGGGCAGGTTCATGGAATTTCCATAAGTAAGAAAAATGTGATGTGATGGGGAAGGCATGTTTCTTGATCCAAAGTAGTTTAAGAGAATGCAATGCTGCCGAATCTACAGCGCACCCAGCGTGGCGCAACATTTCATAGCAAGTGTAAAAGCGTGTTGCGAATCTAACATTTTCGGAGATAAGACCTAGGCTGCGACTCTCACTCGTTTTACGGCTTTTATATATGGCGCATACCACCGCAGACATAAAGCAGAAGATTGCAAGAGAAAAGTAAAAGTGACATTCCTAGTCATATACTCCAAAGGAACGCCCATCTCATCGTCAAGCATCTTTTCGTCTTTTTTCTGCGGTTTTGGCCGCCTGGGTTTATGACTAGAATTTCCGCGCGTACCATTTCGTAGTGACCTTACAAACATGTATTAGTATAAAATAATAGAAAGAACAACACTATCCGTTTCCTTAGAGTTACTAAATAACGTTTAACTATCCGCAGCGGATATTTTAAAATTGAAGCTATCAAGAAAGAATAGAGATATGTTTTCAAATTTTTAGTGCATAGATTATTAATTTATTTATTCATATATTTTCAGAAAGGATGATTTATCTTCGTTCTTTCACGTAACCACAATATTCGTTCGTTTTATTCATATATAAATCTACTGATAGATACGAGTATTTTATTGAATATGGCTTTCTCGGTACAGCTGTAAAAATCATCGTTTAAATTAAAGTTAAATAATTCGTATCAAATTGTCATAAAATATTGTCTACTGATATTCAAGAGGACATTCACTAAATTTACAATATTGCTTTATACAGTCTCGAAAGAAGTTAACCTGTGAGTGTGACATCAAATCCCTGAGGAGATAATCATTAAACCTTTCAGTAATAAATGTAGATATATTTTGTGAGAATATATATATATATATATATATATATATATATATATGTATATATATACATATATATATATGGGAAAGGAACTGGCCCTCCTACCCTGATGAGTGAATTTCACACGCCGTATAGGGTTCAGTACTGGGTGAACTCTACCATCACCAACCAAACCGACCTTCGGGTTGATTACTGTGTTTATGGTTATATATATATATATATATATATATATATATATATATATATATATGAGTGTGTGTATATATATAAACTAAGTTTTACATTTTAATTTACTAATCTACATTTCACTTGAAAATTAAGTTGTTTTTAATTAATTTCCATAATGGGATTTAAATTTGTATTTGCACAAATTTATTTGTTGGTGACACAAACATACCAAATAGCAAAAAAATAAATTTGTGGAAAACTGAAAAACCCTATTTCATGATTAACTACACGTAAAAAAATGCCTAGCTACAATTATCTTTGACAGTGCTACCTCGTCATGGCCACTTACATGGGAAATAATCTGGATGTTCCAAATTGCTCAAGTTCTTTGCTATCACTGTGTTCCAAAAAGTTATCTTTCAAAACAATTTTATTGTTTTTTAACGCAATGTCGATTTTTATCATTGCTTATTGCTTTTAAGAATCAAAGTGATATGCATTAAGCGTGATTAATCAGAAAAATTAAGATTTTCAGATTAAGATATTAATCAGATTAATTAACGAAGTAAATGGCGTTCTCCTCGAATATAATGTTGAAGATAAACAATAAAATTCAGAGACAAAAACTAACACTACTCAGATTTTTAGGATGGGTTTTAGAGATACAGTAGCTGGTTGTATAAAGGATAAAGTAAAAGACCATATGTAAAACTAAGCATAATGAAAGAGGACTTATTTTTGTGTGGCTCGAAAACTTGGTTGTTGTTGATAGACATAGATTGAAAAACTTTGAAATGCAAGCGTGGAAGAGATTGGAAAATTGAAGGGAACAGAAAGAAAAGCAAGTAAAGATGAAGGCATTGGAGAGGATATAGAAGTTCTCTGGGGAAAATTCAACGATAGGAGCGCTGGATGCGGTGTGTTAGATGGTAACGGATTAATAAAGACTCCGGTGAAATATATAATGCTGGGTAGAAAAGGTAGAGTCAGGAACTGATCGGGCTTAATGAATTGAGTAAAGGGAGGTAGAGGGGCGTGGGATGAAAAGTGGTATATTTTAATCCTTGCTATAGAGTATTTCTTTTTAGTCGTTTTAGATAAGGTTTAGACATATGGTATTGCTTAGATAGTGAATTTATTAAGCTCTTGTCTGTAACGATAAGCTATTCTTCATGATAATGATGCTTAAGTATTCATTTAAACAAAAGTAGCGTTCAACATGCTTTTAGTGTTGAAATGAGTAATGACAACCCATAGAATCTCTTAATGGCCTAAGTTACCTCTACCGATTTATCATAATCCATATAGGGATGGCCTTTGAAGAAACTAACGGGTGTTACAGAGGAAAGGTTGATATAACTAATGTCATTTCGATTTTTCCGGGAAAGACACTTGATAGTTTATTTCAAAGGCATTATTACTATTGATATTGTTTTGATAAGTGACATATGGTCCTTTACCCAACATTTTTTTCTGACTCTGAGAGTAAAGTAGGTCTGATTAAGTCTGATTAAGAAAATAGGCATAATTGCTAATTTAGATAAAAAATTTTGCCGAAAATATATTGTGCGCAATTAATTTTTATTTTATTTTTACTGTTTTCATGAATATATACAACAGAGAATTCAAACCGAGTGGTTGCCACCTTGGTATTATAAAATTGGGAAGGTACTTTGACAGTGAAGGAACGAATAATTAGTGATTTGTCAATATAAGTGGTAATAATTTACCAGCCTAAGGTATGGTTTTAAATGAGCAATGGGGATACGCACCATGGTTCTCAAAAGCCCTTACTAATATGGCCCACCTTATTCTTAGACCCCATGCTGCATATTGAATACAGAAACTTAACATTGAGATATGCTACCTTCCACCTTCCTCAACTTTATCAAAAATTTCTATTCTTTTCTTCCCTCTACGTCGTTTTCCCCAGAATTCTTCCCCTCTCTTGTATTACCGTATTCGGCATCATATTGCCTTTCAGTGTCTTCTGCATCAACTTGTCCTTTATTCTTCCAATTTCTCCCAGCAGTCGCGTTTCTTCTAGTACCAGGCCCAACCTTGGTGTTGACGGGGTCCTCGTATGCCATTCAAAGGGTCGTGGGTTCGATTCCCACCTGGGTAGGTTTTCCTTTACCTGGGGCTTGGGTATTTATAAAAGTGACCATCATCTTCATTGCTATTAGTCCGATGTAAAAGCCAAAGTGTGGTGTTTTCGGACTAATGCTAAATAAATAAATTTATAATTAGAACTTCATCGTTTATTCCCTCTTACTCTCCGTCAGCATTGCTTTTTCCATCCATCTTTACACCCATATCTCGGAAGACTCAAGGCTTATCCTAATGCCTCACTGGTCAACTATCTGAAACATGTAAAACTACGCTCCATATTTAAAATTTTCTATATTATTGTCTTTAAATCTATAATTAATGTGCCTGCTATCAACTTCCTTAATTCCCTAAAAATATGAAGGCATGACTCATTATCTACGAAAAGTTTATGATAAAAAATACCTTTCTCTGAGAAGAGGCCATTCTGTATTATAAACGAGGCACACTAATGAGGTTTATGTTTTTTACTGGGTTATTATTGTTTGGTGTCAACGCCAATATCCTCAATAAGACTTAAAAATTGATCGAATATCGATCATATCTCAAAATCAAGGCCCGTCCAGTTCGGAAATTTGAACAATCTTTGTTAATCGTGCAGGTCTTTTCCTATTTTCAAAACCTGCTTCACGGAATGGAGAGCAGTTCAAACCTTGCGCAACGCAATTCTTTATTCAGTCTCCCATTACTCTGTCCGCTCGATTATTGATACCTCAATATTACCTAATTAGTAGTATATGTGTTGTTTTCTGTTAAATGTTAGGCGATATAACGGAGGGCTTCAGGCCCTCTTTGGTAACGCTACCGTCGGATGGTGTAAAAATAAAATTATTATTCGATTCACCGTAATTAACTCTCTCATTAGTGTTTTATAATTGTAATTATGGAAGAATGTACTAATTGTAAAGAATTAATCATTAATAATGAAAATACTGAAATAATATTTTTAAACTTAAAAAACCCGAATTATTGATCATCTCTTAACAAACGTGCTTATGATGAAGCCCGTTGTTAGGCGGAGAGGGGTTAAGAAGATTCTGGCAGTCTTGCAGAAACCAGGTTTGACACGTTCTGTGTCTTTTTTCTATGTTAATTCCAGTCGTAACTTTCGCTAGATGGTGCTATATGAATGGTGGTTTTGTGCTCCTTGTTGCAGAGTTGAACTTTTTCTACCCGTACCACGAATTGAGCGACTTCAATATTTTGCTTTTCACTAACCCGAGAAAATTTTCAAGGTTAAGGGAGCGAATGGGCATGGTGGATACGGAGCCAAAAGGAGGGCGTGGTTATATGGTATAAGGGTTCCGTACGTGACGAAGGATGGACCGAACTTTTATAGAGAGAGAGAGAGAGAGGGAGGGAGGGAGCTGGGTGGAGTCAGAAGGGATGTGGATGTCTTTCAGGAGTGTCTCAGGTGGTAAAAAGGAGTGAAGATTGTCGCTACGCTTTTGGAATCCGTGATTTTTTTCCTTCTCTTCCTCTCCTCGGCCCCTCTTCCATTCTGATCTTCTTCCCTTTTTTTCTCTTTCTCTCTCATTCTCTCATATCTCCGGCTCTTTTATACCCGTTTCAAATCTCTACTTCATGTTGTAGCTCGAAGAGACCGGCAGATGGCACTGCAGCCTCTGGGAGAATATTGGATTTGAAAAGCATTCCTGTATGCGAGTAAATGTGTGTGTGCGTATTTAAATATACTTGTGTGTATGAGCTGTGTGTGCTGTTGCACAGATGCATGCATATATCTATTAAATTAAAACACCATTTTGATTAAACATAGAATACGCAAAGAAATGGCAAGCAATTAATTTTAATGTTGCCGCAAATACATAAAGAATAACCGTTACCCTTGATTTATAATATAAATATCAAATTTACATTATACTGGCTCGTAGTGTTTTAGTGATTTAAAAAAAGAAAACAATCCTTGCATACGTGTCGAAGTTGGTATTTCAAAATGCAAATTAGCATTAAAAATGGTAATTAAATGAATAGCTATATTTTCCATTGCATCTCATGTATGCTCACAATATCAGTGCACATTAATTTAATCTCAACAGAAACGTAGGGCAATAGAATGAGTACTCCTTTTAAAATAAAATGAAAAATAGAAAATCGAATTAGGTTGTATCTTTAAAACACACACCACACATGTTCACTGATGATGTATTATAATATATCATAATTGTTTTGTTTTAGAAAATCCCGTATCAAAATTGCATCTATGGTAAGGGGCAAATGAAGTGTAAACTAAGGAAAGTAATCAATACTGTGCCAAGGCCTTCATATTTCACTGAATAAATAAACTTAGTATTTTTTCACATAAAAGGGCTGGGGGACTTTTTCTCAAAATGTTTGAGACTATTTTTCACAAAGTGGGGCCTCAAAACCATCGAATTTACCTTAATATTTTTTTTAAACGTGTGCTTAAGTGTTAATTAAAATATAATATTCAAAAGTGTTTGCAAGTATTTATATCCATTTTTAGTTCGCAATGGTTAAATGTTCTTGCAAAAATTTACTATCAGTACCAAAGTATAAATGCATGTAGATATAAATTGCTTCGAAAGTCATTCATGCTTGAATTTGGAAACTCTTATGTATCTTACATTGGCGGATATTTCATCTTATCCTTGAAAATCCATCCTATTACCTCTTCCGTTTGCGTGGCTTTCTCTCCGCTATCTCATTGACCCCTTAACG
Organism: Hetaerina americana; assembly: GCF_022747635.1. NCBI lineage: Eukaryota > Metazoa > Arthropoda > Insecta > Odonata > Calopterygidae > Hetaerina > Hetaerina americana. The sequence continues at coordinate 36,013,646 of NW_027286181.1, forward strand.
AGTCGCTGTAAATGAGGCCAATCAGAATCACCTTAGGGAACCCGATCTTCTTGGATGCAAATCCTGCTTTTTTGTCGTTCTCAGTTTCTGAGCTCCAACCTCCAAAGATTAGAACTCAGGAGCTAAGTAATTACCTCCTATTTAGTCGCAGTCAAAGGCTATATGTCTGAGAATTCCTCTCACCACGAGATCAGCGCCTAGTTTTTCATATAATGCTCTTACGTTTAATCAGGGAAACATTTGGAAATAAATTATTGGCTAGAGTGGCGTTATTTGATTGGAATTGATGAATAACAGCCTCAAAGGACTGACGTTTTGAAACACCTAATTTTTTATAAGGAACTCTTAAGTAGGAATGTATCGCCGAGGTTTCAGTTGCTCTAATTACACTCTTAAATATGAGGATGAATTGAAATGATTCAACTACTGCGGCAGTAGTACGGCGGAATTTTAAACCATTTTTTTTCAATTGAACGGTTTTTAATGTATACTGGTAGATTGGTAAAGAAGGAGGTGCTTCGCATTGGATATAATTGAATAAAAGTTTATCAAGGCTAAATATGGCATTAGAAATTATGCATATTTTCTCAAATCGCGTACCATTTGATATTAAACCTTAGAAAAATGATTCTATTTTTCAGAACCAGAGCAACAAAACCATTGATTGCATAATACACCACAAAATACAGTTGTGTACAGAAAGTTTTTTTGGACCTAGGTAAATTATCAAAAAATAAATTTTATTTTGAATCAATAGTATGTTTTGTTGAAATTTGAGTTTTTGAAATGATGATCAATGTAAACTAAAGATGCTTGAACATTGAAAGATCACTCTTATGATTATGGATGAATACTCTTGCATCTTTGAGGGTGGCCACAATCATAATGAACTCACTTGCTGTTACCAGTGTGTCTAGTGGGCTAGGTATGAGCTGGTTATATAAAGTCGGCACTTGCGGAGTCACTAGGAGCAGGCATCAAAAATATTTCTGCGAAACTCCGTAACGCCATTACCGTTGGTTTAGATGCATTAAAAGCTTGAACCAATTTATTGCACCGCGTGAACCCTTGATGTTACTTAATGGAAAGTATTTCTATGATTAAAACATGTAATATACCGGTAAATATAGTTTTCGATGATTTTTGGCAATATGATATCTAAACTAAGCCTTACACTGCATAAATGCCATTCTTACGTTCTGAATTACAATAAACTACTCTTAAAATCCATATACTTCCTAACTCTCTTCAATATGTAATAAATATCTATTATTTCCCAACCTCTACCTAGTTTATCCAGCATTTCAACCATATCTCTTCGATAGCCCAATGCCCTCAATACGAGTATTGATTGCTATACGTCCACCCTTCCTATTTTTGAATTCTACTATTACCAATATATCCTTCCCCATCCAATCTGGAACTTCTTTTATTTCTATTACCGCCTATGTTACTTTATTCATTCTTCTCCAACCACACATTTCTTAATCTTCCTTTCTATATGCCCGTCATCCACATGAAAAACACTTGCCGGATATTTGAATTGTTTTACCTGTTATAGTTTATGTCCCACAAATTTAATTTTTACTTATGATTATTATTTCTTGAACATTTTAGGTTTCTTGTAACTCCTTGGTTTTCAATGAATTGATTCTCATTACACTGATTCAGCAGCAGCCATTTTTAGGAAGCCAGCAATGAAGCATATTACAACAATAATATTATTGGTCACATTTGGTGGAGAATACCTTCCTGATTAAAGAGGTCTTAGAGTAGGCTCATGGGATCAATTTTCTAGATTATATTGGTCGTAAGACTCGCGGAATGCGTTGTAACTCCGCAACTACTCATATAATGCAATATTTTCTTAATTGACTGCTATGAGGTTTTTGTTAGCCTGTACCTAAATTATTTCGAATAAATCTAATGTTTGCATTAAGATGATGCATAAATGGGATTTAATTCATTTTGACCAATCCAAAAAAAACAGGCTATTTTTGCATTTTAATATAATACTTTTTCTTCTCCGGAGGCATTTCTGATTGTTATTTTTCATAATACAAGTATAATTCATCTGACGAGACCATCTAGCTGTCTACCTCTTTCGTAGCCGACCTAATCTGCTCTTTCTCTAGGTTTTTAGCTCTCTTTCTAGCTATAAATTCTTTTTTACCCTGTTTATAATTCATATCTTCCATTAAAAATTCATTTTAATTTTTTATCATTCTCCTTGTCTATTTACTAACGAAACATTATTTATAACTTTATTGTATTAATTTCAAATTCCATCCCGTCAGTTCTGCTATCTTTAATTATAAAGCTCACTTCTGCAGTTTGTCCTCTTAAATTTGTGTTACTCGTTCATAGTAATATTTCCATGGGACACGTCATGTTGCTCCTTGAAACGTTTAATTAGGTCCTACTTGTGCCTCAGTTCGTAGATTGTTTCCATACTGCCAGAAATCCTGCCATCCGATTTCTTACTTTGTTCATTTATTTTTTAACTTGGGGATCTATTGTTGATAATAGGGTTTAATTCGTATTACTCTCTATACATTCTCGTTGGTAGGGTAAGTTTACATCGGATTGGATCTTTATTTATTTTACTCTATGAGATTGATTTGATGGAGTTGTACCTTGATATTAGTTCATCCTAATGATATTTGCAAGGTGAGTGTTAATTCTGCTCTCGTGAATCTCAGCAAGCATATGGCATATCATCCAGTTTTGTAGGACATACATATATATACTTTCATCTACATAGTATAAGATAACTAAGCTTCATCGATTCTGCAACCTTAAGGAATTGAATATCTTATAATGTTCCGTTCCTATCTTGATTAAACAAGAACGGACTAACAGAGTAAACTTTCTAAAACCCGATTATAATCCCTTTTGCCTTTGTTTCAAAATTTTTGCCGTTAAATTCCGTCATCTACTTTCTAATATTAATTCAAGATATGTTACGTTTTTATGAGTATACGTAATTTATGCATGAGTTATTTTGAATTGCAATATGAGTGGCTCTCAAACATGCATGAAAACTTTTATATGGATCGTATTTTGTACAGCTTGACTACTTTGCCGTTGAGAAAAGGTGATAGGTATAGATTGGTGGCTTGAAAGATGCGGAGGAGGGGGAAACGAAAAAAGTAAAAAAGACGGAAAGGAGAAAAAACCAGAAAACTGCGAGGAATGGTGGGGAAAGAGGGATGGGTTATTGGGAGAAATCCGAAGGAAGCCGGAAATATCGATGCAGAGCGTTGATTGGGGATGGCTTAAGCCTTTGATGCGAGGGAGAATATTAGGCAAGCGAGAAAGGGTGAAGGAATGAAAGGAGCAGGCATATTTGACGTTTCTGACCTACCTACTGAAACAACCCTATTCTTGCACCATACAAATACTTGTTTGACAAATTGAACCGCAATTCGTTAACCGAATTGAGAGTGGAAAGTAAGATTTGGATGTTCGCGGATGACACAGTGATGCGTCATGAGATATTTTGGGATGAGGATCGTTTAATTCTAGCACATAATCTAGGTTGCATTACTAAATTGTGCTCAAAATAGGTATTGTCATTAAACCTTAATAAATGTTTTGTGGTTAATTTCTATAAACGATCAACAAGATTTGTTAAAAAATTAGCTGGAGTTGACCCAGAAGTAGCTGATACGGTAAAATACGTAGGTGTTACAATCATTGAAGACTTAACCTAGGGGACCCACGTACGCAAAGCCTTCGGGCAAGCATATAAAAAATGGGTTTTATTGGACGCTTGTGGGCAGAAGTGGCTCCAATGTCAAGGAAGTTTGTTATCATGCTCTCGTAAGGCCTCATTTAGAATGTAAATTTAGTGTGTCGCATCCGACTGAAAAGGGCTTCATTCGGGAAATTGAGAAGGATTAACGCCGGGGAGCCCGTTTTGTTAAAAACTCCCACGATAAATCGAAAAGCGTCACTGTAATGTTTTGGAGTTGGGGTGGGAATTATTAGAAGAAAGACGATTCAATGCTCGTTTGAGATTACCAAATAAATTCAGATCCACATGTTTCAGCGCCGAGGTATCTGAAATTATTCGCACTTCAACATACATTAGTTGCTTGGACCACGTATATAAAATTTGGGTAATATATGCCAGAACTAGCAAATACAAGGACTCCTTTATTCCACAGACAATACGGGATAGAACTGTAGGGTTATAGGTAGCAAAATTTCCTCTTGCAATCCTCAGCGTCTAGGGAAAAATTACTTTTACTCAATTGCATGCACTTTTACTAACCTCGTGTGATTTGTTGTCAATTTCCTTCCTGGATTACCGCATTACAATGCCATGAAATAATGTAGTGCTCTTTACAGAATTGCCTCCTATGCCTTTTCTATTGACCCTCCTGCTAACTGCAGCGTTGGGTCACATTCCCTACCTGTGTCCATGGGGAGGAGACCGTTGTATGTTGCATGTCCTTGTGCTGTTGGAATTCCGCCTTCTTTCTTGTCACATTTTAGCTGGCACGTAATTTGATACATATTTACTACATTCTAAGGTGCAATTGCTTGTTGGGTGATGGTATACGTATTTGAATGCGTGTTAGTTGAAAAGGTTTTAGCATGAATGTATACGCCACTGTAGGTTTAGGTTTTCATGGATGTGTTGATTATGCAAATGGTTTAGTTCTCTTTTACGGGCGGTGATCTAACACCCCCGCCGCACGCCCTTGCGGCAGCTAGCGGGGTATTGTGTGTATGTATATTGAGCTAAAAAAATCTACTTAAATAGGTTTAGTGTAGTTTAGACATGTAGAAGTGGTTCGCCTGGTCGTTCATCTAAAACTGACCTCAAGCGATTGATTCCGTCTTATTCATTAATCTCCAGTTGTCTCGTTTAAGAAGGGTGTTTTTGGAAGTAAATTGCCTCGCTACTCTAATTGGAAAATCTTTCGGCCCTGGGTATTCTTTAGCTATTTTCTGCCATAATAGCTAAATTATTTCTCTTCAATAATTAGTACTTACAGATACGTATTGAATCAATAACTGAAAGTACACTCCTTGGTAAATTTTCCGAAATTTTGGATAGGGGAGGGGATACTTAAAACTTTCAAAAAGTTTTTTTTGCCATATGTACCAAATTGAATATTTTGGTTCTTTTACAAATCAAAGGTTGGTTGGTCTTTGAATCATTGGTAGTCAATATAAAGCTGGTAACATGCCAGAGTTTCTATTAATATTTCTTTTAAAATATTGGCGATAGCACGCTATGGGTTAACCTTCCATGGGCGAAGACCAGGGGAAGATTGAGGATAAGGTGTTTTTGGAATAGCTACAGAGAGATCTTGCGATAAAAGCCGTCGCGAGGGCAAGTGGCAGGAGCACTGAGATCATCATTCATTATGGAAATTGGTATCGGAGTTAAATTTTATTTTCTGGAACTAAAATCCCGAATTTGATATTATCTACTGTTGATATTATTACTTTTTTAGCAGTTTTACGGTGGAAGAACGGATAGTTATAGTTTGAATATAGTGTGAATATATATATTCACATGGAAATAGATATAAGGAAAACGGGTAGGAACACACATGAAGGACGAACACAGGAGAGGTGGGGAAAGCGAAATTAAACGGATCACAAGCGTAAAAATATTTCCTTGACCGGGCCTCGAACACCGGATCTTTCCACTTGCCGGCTCTAACTGATAGAGCTATCGAAGAAACGTAATTTACACTGGTATATATATATATATATATATATGTATATATATATATATATATATATATATATATATATATATATATATATATATATATATATATATAGCAAGAAAATTATACAAATGAATTAATTATCAGATAAATAAAAATTATCAGAGTGTAACGATACCGTTTGTATTTATCTGACATTTTGACTTATTTGTGTAATTCTCTTGCTTCAGTGGTCCTTCACCCAGAACATCCAAGACTAATATGAGAATTTTCGTTGGTATAAACGAACGATACCAACCAACGTTGGTAAACGTTGGTTGGTATCGTTCGTTAGAATTTCCCATGAGACGGACATCGTTGGAAATGGGGAATAGTAACATAGTTATTCTACATTCACGATGATGAAGATACTGAAAAGATTTAGAGTATTTTGATTCTTTAACCTTAGCTAATGACAGGCGTCATTGGGGGGGTACTCTTGGTCACCAGTAGTGCGTGCTTACGTGAGGGATAGAGTGCGTCAGCCACTGTTTTCGGTTTCGGATGGCTTATAATACGATCTAATGGGTTAAGAGTGCCATTTAGTGCCACTTTGACCCAAAAATGGGAGCCTAAGCCTTTCAAATTTTGATTAAATTCTTCTAAAACTGGTCATCTGAAAAAGAAACATATGTGATTTTGAATCATGTGATAAAGGAATAATAATTCTGAGAAAATAATTTTTTCTTGGTAATTCCGATCGTGGTGTTTTGGGCTTGCTTAAAAAAACTCGTTTCTCTTCCCGGGAAAGTGATACAAATCGTAGGTGGCTCATTTCGTATAGAAATTCACATTTTAGTGCAACAAATTGAAAATTTCTTCTCATTTTAATTATTAAAGTTTTTCAAAATAACTTTTACTTTATTAATTGTCTAAGTGTTATCTTATCACTTCTTTCCGTGACATAAGTGAGCGTAGAGAAGATCGTAAACTAAAATACTATCTCCTCTTGTAAAGAACAAAATAAGGTGTCTTTTATTTTCCCTGGCCGGTATCGAGTTACTATCTTAGCGTTTATAATAATTATCTATCTATTAATATTAGTTTTAGCATTCTCACATTGTTCGAACCACATGAGTTTAAGGTGAGAAAATATATAAACAGGAACATTATATTTTTGTAGCATGGAAAAATTTGATACGTAACCTTAAATGCAATTGGAAAATTTTACTTCGCAATAGGCAAGTAAAGCGTCTTTAAAAAGATGTAACTGTTCTACTCCTGATTATAATTCTTTCTGCCCGTGCAGCGAATTTTGAACTGAAAGGTTTTATGTTTTTATTTAAGGTTTTTTTCATGATAACACCATTGGTAGATATGTGGAATGGAGAGTTTGACAGTTGGCCGCTTGGAACTTAACAAAAGTTTTACTCTTCACAATAAAGCAAAAAAAATGATACTCTAAAGGTGCAAAATTTGAATTAAATGTACACATTTTATGTTTTCGTCATCTGAATAAAACAATATCACGTTATAAAATGTTGCTGGCGTTAGATTTTTACCTTGATGTTATTACGAAGAACTTTTAAAGTCTTATTTAAATATTGAATGTTGGCTTCCAGCAGTCTACCAAAATGAAAAAATTCTGCTTTTAAGCTATGAACTTATTATGGAAATGTAGAATTTGAAGGAATGAGAGTTCAAAATCTACTGAAAGATATTTGAAGCGTAACGATGGCTTGAGAAAGATGTATTTGGATTAAAATTTCTACTCAAAAACATATAGATAAAACCAGAATTGATTAACGAATTTTAGACTAATTTAGGGAAGTCAAAGAGAATTTGTCGAAACTATATTTTTGGTAAAGCTACTATGCCTATACACGCCAGCAGGAGGTAAATATCTCAGATACATTTTTGTTTTTTCTTTAACCAAAACATATGGCTATTAAAAATGAAATTTTTTATGTACATAATCTGCTTTCAAAAAAGGAATTGCAGTAGCGTAAAAAAGAATACTTTCTAATGATAACCTTTTTTATTTCAGTATACTTGTCTGTTGAATTACATTGGGTATTATTAAGCGTGTATAATATAAATAGATGTCTCAAATGGGAAATGGAAAAATAAATGAACAAAAAATTTTAATTTAAAAAAATATTTAATTACAATGACATAATTTGACGTTTTCCTAAGCCTACATAAATTTCTCTTACTCCATCCAGGAAGGGGTTTTTGTCACAGTTTGTAAAGTATAGAATAAAATCATAATTTTATTCTAATTTTTATTAATGGAGATGAAAAAAATAGCAATAAGTGCTATTAGATGGAATTACGGCTGTTCCGCATCTATGGTCGTATTGTAAGTGAAATTATATTATAGAATCGGCTTGATCACTTAAGGGCCAACTGGTTAATAAGGGACCTCAACTGCTTATTTCTAAATTTTGAAAACTAGTAGTACACGATGCCACAAATATATGATTGGTATATCCAGTCAATACTTGTTATCTCCCGGTTATTCCAAGTAAACTATCTGAGTAGAGCAACGACTGACTATTAATAATTCGACTCTCTCGGAGACTTCAATGGAAATTCAATGTCCAATGAAGCGTCTGTTACTCGATGCGTTTCAATACAAATTTATTCATCGCATCAAACGAAGTAGCGCACAGTGTCCTTAGTATTCGTGGTGCTATTTTAATCCACGTTTATCTCATTCAGTTTGTTCTAACGAACTCCCAGTGAAGGGAGATCGACGCATAATGCACTCCAAACCAATCATTGAGCCCTGCGGTGGACCTCCTTGGTCAAGTCAACTTTGAATTGCAAATCACGCTTGCCGCCTCATGTTTTCGGAGCATTAAATTGTTCAGCATGGATGCCCACTGCGGGATTTGGGGAACAGATGCTTGGTCAAACGGGGCGGAATTAAGCTTTCACCAAAGTTTCGTTAATGCCACTCGCCTATGAACCAAACCCATGACTTGTGGTACAGTCGGTTAGGGAGGCAGTTTAAATCAAGTAAGGTACGCAGTTGAATTCGCAGGAAACGTAATATGAGCATTCACCTTTACTAAGCAAACCATAGAAAGTTACGTAGCCCAGAAAGTAGTGGGCGAGGGGGGCAATTATCTCTCCATTGTTGAAACTCCTCAGGGTTCTCCCAACCAGAGAATATGGAAGTAACATTTTATTAAATAGTGCATGTTTAGTTTTAAAGGATATTTGTTCAGTGTCACTTCGGTAACAATCCGATTTTGGTATTATATTTGTCAGTTTACAAAAATTTTCTGAACGAAACTTAGGAAGGAATAATTCATACAAAAGGCATTGAAGATGATATTTGCGCCGATAAAAATGTTTGAAAATGACAATTTCCTTCTTAATTTGTTGTTAAGAAAACCGATCTCTTGAATCAGTTCATGTGATCTTGACGCTATAATGCGACTTTTCATTTTATTGCTTCTTGGATGTCATTCACAAAATAGACTTTACCTTGGTATTTTTTGTGATGAGCTCTATCGCACTTAAATCTTTGGATATTCATCCGAGAGTTATTTTAATTTAGGCTGCCTCTCTTTCATAGATCTTATTTTGCCGGAGCATACATGCACTTTTTCTTTTTTTTTTCAAAACTTAATCTTTTCTTAGGATTTGTAACACAGTAATAGCTGATTTAGACGTCAGAATCAATTGAATGTGTATGCCAAATATAATCTTGAGTGCGTAAATCATTACTTGACGGATTTCCAGCTTACATGGGGATGGAATAAATAACTCAGCAGTAAATACTTAAAATTGTTTTTTCCCTTATTGTGTTTTTCAGTTGCCATGTTAATTTTACAAAATTATCCGAGCCCGGCTTTGACTACCTTGATAATAACACTAGTTCAAAAACGTGGTCCGTTAATTTTAGAAATTCGGTGTTTAAATGTACAGAAATGTTTATTCTATTATCGTAGATAAACTTCAAATTTATTTTTCCATTTAAAAGCAGCAATGACTTGACTGTAGTATAAGCATGATCTTTTACATTGTTCAGCCGATATCATGGTCACCTCCGTGTATTATCAAAGCTGTCATAAACGGTAACTAACTTCCGAGCGTTTAAGTGGACATTCAGTCATCTGTTCACTTTTTTCGTTGGCGCATCACCAAGCATTAAATTAATTTCAATTAAAATCCGCGTGCAGTGATTTTCGCAACATCCACCATCGCCAATTTTGAGTAAATCATTTGAAAGCATTTCGCTGTCCGACCGATTCGTTGTCTCCCTTTAAACTACACTAATATGCAATCTTCTTTAAATAATCAGGCTATTAGATTGTTTCGTCAATCGAGATAACGAAATAGAAATAGTGGGAGGTCTATCATTAGCCTATCGCCTTTTATTAAGCGTTCCAGAAATTAATTCAATATTTTATGAACTCGAGCCTTCTAACACTACCTTTTGCTTGCGATTTCACATAAATTATTTATTTACCATTGAATTATTTTTTCACCTATTCAAAACTTTATCAAAAGTATTCTAAAATTATGAGATGGCATTCTTTTACATTTGCCCTTGTTAATACTGCAAATAAAACAACGGAATAATGTGTACTAAAAAAAGACAGAAGTCTGTCCAAGCATTTATTTTTTCTAAAGCCATTGAGAAGTTACCTATTTATATTTTGCATCAGTCTGAAAACAGCACTTTGACCTTTACATTTGGCTTTGAACATAGAAATAACAATTCGACAATTACATACACCCTACGTGGAGGGAAAATCACGTAGACGGGAATCAAAACCGCGATTTATGGGTTGGCAGACGAGGAAGTTACCCCGCTGCCATCATTATTTTTTTTCGTTTATCAAGATATTTATGGGAAATTTCGAGCAAACCGCTCTGGAGAAAAAAATGAGAGAGGTGAGACTCTATATAGAATGTTTCTATACGTTAATTACATAGGTCAATAATTGTTAGGTTATTATGATTTAGTTACTTTCTACCATCAAAATAAGGTTCGGATAACATCAAGTCCTGCAGACCTGTGGGATCAAATGTCGACTGATAAATATGTACCCCACATTAGGCCTTTATGTTTGAACTAGAAGGGCATTTTTGCATTTTAATGTATTAAGTTTTTCGTTCATGTTGCTTCCCAATTTTTATTTTGGTAACCTTAGTCAACTCTTCGTTTGAATTTTGAAAATGTTTTATTTCTAAGCGTATACTCATGGAATATTTCAAATTAGATATGACGTTGAGTACAGCCATTAAAATTATTGACATTTTTAGGCACTAATTCACCTAAGTACTTTCAAATTTATGTGTAAAATTACTATTGTGAATAAATGATTTAGTATTTATATTTTTTTGCTGGAGTCTCGGTTAGTGGTGATTCATAGCTAACATTAACACTGGTTTAAATTCGCGGCTTACGTTACTTGAAATACTTCAAAGCAATAAGTAACAGTACCTCATTATTTTGTTTTAGACGTTACTACAAATTTTAAGCATAAAAATTGTACAAATTCAGCCTAGATAGAAATACCCTGATTATTAGGTAAATATTTGGTGACAACGCAGAGTCAATGAAAACGCTCGGTCAAATCCTTGTTAGATTTTTTATTCTACTTGCTCATAATAATTTGGTTTATGTACCATTGCCTTCATGATATTCCTTGTATGCATTCAGGCTATCATTTTTAAAGAAGGACTGTCATGAAGTCTTTTATTCTTTCCATTTTGGAGGAATCCAATGATTTAAGCAGTTTCGTGTCTCGGTTTAAAATACTCGTTCTAGTGATATCATTTAATCCTCTACCTCCAAAAACATTGTTGTGTCGATTTTTAGCCACTTCATATCCTTTCTTTATCTAATAACGTTATACAACGGACTGAATTCTGAAGAGAGCTATTTTGCCTGTTTTCCGTTAGCGTTGCTGCGGCAGCTGTTCTATTCAAATTTGTCCAGTATCTCTGTTTCTGATTTCCTTATTTTTTAGTACCATATTCTGCCCCTTTTCTCTCCGTTCGATGGACCCCAAACTCCCATATATAGCACTTGAATTGATTCTTTTTGTTCTTCCGGTCAGTCGAGTTGTAAAACGTTTTATCCGTCTGTGTGCGCTCTCCGTTTTGTCCCGAAAGAATTCCCAGAAACTTGCTTGAACAGCTTCCTTCCCAGCGTTGTGCAAAAATTCATTCATTTGTAAATCCCCAAAATATTACTAACGGCCTAATGATTCAGGTATATCAGATGGACTTCGGGTATATGCTCATCTATGTTCAAGAATTTACTATTATCATAATAGTAAAGGTATTTTATTAATACTCTTAAATTTCCCTATTTTTTATAGATATCTCACTTCTGATTACCACCCGAGGTATATTTGATGCCTACTTAAGTCTTCCACGTCATGGCTATTTCGTTTTACCAGTTTTGATGCTTTATTTGATTGACTTAATTGATCATTCTTTACCTTTTTAGGCTCCGGTTGTATTTACTCTAATTGCAGTATCAATTTAACTCATGAATTTTCCGTAATTTTTGATAACTCTATGTTAGGTTGATAATTTTTATCCTGGCTTAAGAAGTTAGTTAACCTGTTTCTTGTTGCAGAATTCATTGTAGGTTCATCTCGGGGACCCAATGTTTGCTACTATTTGGCACAGAATAAGAGAGGTTTTATTTCCTTGCATGAAAACATTGCGTTCTGTCATTTATCCGTTTAACAGATGGGTATCTCAAAACTTTTCGACACTTGTTTCAGTATATATTTTTGTATGCGTTTAGGAGAAACAAAATCTAAAAAATCTCAAAAATTGCGTTGTCACTGGATAACTTTTCCATCCGTTTTCCAATATTATTAAGTATATTTAACTGAGCTAATATCAGAGAAATGGTGGTGAGATACTATAATTCCCCTCTTCATAATTTATTATTACTCGCTGAGTGAGTAGTGATAGTAGAAGGATAATAAACTGAAGTTTGGAATTTTAGAATATCTTTTAACCATCCCTCGGCACTTGGAAAACTAGACAATGTCATTTGTGGGAAACTGACTTTTTAATTTTATTTTGATTTAAAGCGCAAATTTAATAAGCATATAAATTACACAAAAATACTATTCTACCTTTTCACTTTTAGCCATTTGTATAAAATTAAGCAAAACTGTCTACACAAAATTTATTTTAAAAATTCGAACAATGCAGAATGAATTAAAATTTGATATACTATTTCGGGTGAAATGTATTTATTAAACATTTCATGCAAAGCAAAAAATAAATTACAAACTAGCAATGGCATTTCGTCAAAACATGTAAGCTTAATATCACCAGATTAAAACAATAGTATAAATATCTGGTTGAGAAGGTTCAAAACATTTTCCCTGTAAAATATTTTATCAGAAGAAATAGTTATTTAATATATACATAACTTAAAAGACGGGAACTAATACAGGTAAAATTTAAGTAATTCATTTCATCAAAAGCCATATATAGTATTTTAATGTATATAGCTCGTTTCGTATCTCTCACCAACCCAGCGCACTTATTTCCTGAGAAAATGATGGCCATGATGAAAGAAGACGCTTTGCTTTTCCACATAGATTTTTTTATTACGTTCTTGGTTTCTTTACAGCGCATCATCATCAGGTGGACCTGTTTTCTTTAATCATGAAGAATTTCCACCATGTTAAGCCTGAAACTGTGTAATAATTACTCTAGTTTTGTAAACGATTTTCTTGGCGAGATAGAATTATAATTATCGAATAACATCGAAATTGCAAGTCAAATGGATGTTTGATATTTTAACAATCATACTCATAAAATGAGCAATTTATTAATGTCTCTATCTCCGTTACAACCAAAATTTTTACTTTTACCTACCTCTTTTCCTTCTATTACATATCATACAATGTATTTGCTTACGCCAAAGGCTCCAGCAGGAATTTTGGAAAGGCGAACTTCACTCTTAATGACTCAAAGCGAGCTATTGAAGAGAAATAAGTTATCCTAAAATGGCTGATATCGCAATCCTGCTGTTTAATCCGCGATTCTGATTAAAGGCACTTAATAGTGCGCTCTTATACGGTTGCTCTCCGCTCGCTCCTAACCTCTCACAGTGCCCCATTGTCGTTTTCGTTCCGCTGCATATTTCCGCTCGGTATATTCCAGGAGTGCCCGAGTGTGCGACTCCCTCTCGCTCTATCGTAACGAACCCTTCCGCGTGCCCACTTCACTATTCCTTGTCCTTCATTATCTCAAAATACTCGTTTCGTATTTTCCTTCTCTTCTCTCCCCCGCTCTCTCTGCCTCGCCCTTTTCCCTCACATTCTTGCATTTTAACCCACGCTTTCTATATTTTTATACATACATGCGTGTGTGTGTGTATATATATATATATATATATATATATATATATATATATATATATATATATATTATATTAGGTAATCTACCGGTTAAGGTAGGTTTTTAGATGGACATAATTAATAATTAAATAATTTGTGACCCCTAGTAAAACACAACATCCTACTTTACAGCAGGTCCCTCTTCAGCTCTGAGTACTTTCTTCCTCCCTTCATCCCGTCCAACATCCTTATCCTATTCCTTCCCTTTCCTCGTTTGCCTAACATTCTCCCCTCAATAACAGTCTTCAACATCCCGCTGCCGGTCAATACCCCCTTCAGCCACTTTTCCTGCCTCCATAGGATTGCTCCCAACAAACCCCTCTCTTCGCCCACCATACCAAGTACTTCCTCGTTTGTTTTCTTCTCTGTCCATTTCAGCGCCCCCGTAGTTGCCAGGACTCAAAATCTCTGGTTTGTCCATGATGTTAATCTTGGGTATAATAATTGAGGTGGTTTCCCGTTGCCTTCCTCAATAGTGTTTTTAACGTGACACCTTCACTTGCTAGCCGCCCCACTGGGGTCAGGCACCATTGCAGTTGCCTCACTGAGGAACAGACGCTGCGTGGACTTCCTTTCGTCTTGCTCCTAACCTTCGACCTATCTGGCATGGGTGACCCTACCAGGAGCAATCATTGTTACTCCCGCCAGCACAGCTCTAGGGGTCATCGGAACGCACAAGCCCTTCCACCACGTCAAGTTTGTAGCCCGGGGAGGGTTGTGCATATGTATAAATAAATAAATAAATAAATAAATAAATAAATAAATATATATATATATATATATATATATATATATATATATATATATATATATATATATATATATATATATATATATATATATATATATATATATGTACACACAGATATATAACGGAGGGCCCGGGTGTAATTACCGGACAAGCCTCTCTGGGAACCTACAGCTCTACCTAAGCTATTTGATTTTTCGGGTACCACATCTTCCTAGAAAACCATAACCGGCACTGGGAAAGGAACTGGACCCCCTAGCCTTATGTGTGGATTTCACACGCCGTCGGGCTTAGTACTGTGTGAACTCTACCACCACCTACCAAACCGGCCTTAACGACCTTCGGGTCGATAAATATATACATATATATTTATATTACAAATATATCTATATACACATTCAAATGCATCCATTTTAGCTTACCTTAAACGATAGAATAACAATTATATACAAGTATTTACATCGTATGTATATAATTGTAATTCTCTCTTTTCAGGTAAGCTTTGAATAGATAGAAACTTGACCCTGGCAAATGATGTGGCTGTATCCAACCCACCTTCCTATCCCTTACATTCCCCTTCTTCGCTTGCCTAACGTTCTCCCGTGTGTCTCATTCTACAGCCTCCCATTGCTCATCAGATTGGTCTCCATCCACCACTACTCCCCCTATTCGAGTTTTACTAACGATCCCCATTCACCCCCACCAAGCCCAGTTTTTCTTCGTTTATTCTAATTAATGCCATTTTAAATTTTTTATCCTTCTCTATACCAGTAATATAGAAGCTGAATGCATATAATAATGCTTGTGAAGTGAGACTAGTGAGGGTGGAATTCTTTAGCAGGGAAAAAATATAATTTGTGAAAGAAAAAGTTTAACCGAAGTGTAGCTCAAGTTAAGATAGCGTTCAGGCAGGAGCGGTGGGTACCCTATATGTTATATAGTGTACCCGCCATATTCATTGAAATCCGACTTTGTGTTGCATTTTAAGGAGGCAGTTTGTCGAAACGTTACTATGGACCATGTTACTTTGCGGTTCCTAGACATGAAACATTGGATATATGGGCCAGCAAAGAATAGAATCCCTTGAAAAATGAGGATGGAGATGATGAAGATGGTGAGGGTAAATGCCGAAACATTGATAAGGATGGAGATAAGGTGAGGGTAAATGCCGAAGAATAAATGAATAGTGTGGGGATCGAGGGAGTATATCGAAGACAGAAGATGAAAGGACCATGTAGACAACTCTGTGACAAGGAATTACTTGACTGATTGGGAGCACTTTGAAGTTCAATGGCTTCTTAAGAAACATAATAGAAGTAAAAATTAAAGGATGGATTCCAAAAAGAAGCGCAAAGTACAACTACATAGGACATTATAATGGAGATGTTATCTGTGTGTGAGGAAATTATTGCGGAGTAGAGAAGCATGTAGGGCTGCGGTAACTCAATATTTTAGTTGAAATACTATAGTAATACATATATTTGTATGAATGTATGCATAAAATTATCGCTGTTGCAGCCCCTGTTTTGTGCGCTAATGGGTTGGGAGAAATTATTCTCAAAACCGTTGGTACTTTTTCTTCCTCGACGTCGTTTGTGGAGAAGAGTTATGACACGAAATCCTTTTTGTTTCCGTTTTACATGTTGTTCGGACAAAAACCAACGACCTCTGTGCTCATTAGTGATTCTTATGAGGGTTTGGATTGGTCTGCCTCCTTGTTTCCCGAGCCACCGACTTAGCAATGTCATCCTTTTCCGAGGCGTTGTTGGGGAGTCGGAGAGTCAGGTGCATCCGTTGTGGGTTCCCTTAGCGATGACTCACGGCTCACGACGGCTTGAGGACAGTTTTCCTTACTCCTTCGTGAATTTATCGGCTCGTTGCCCTTATTAGTATGTCAAAAAAGTTGGTTCTTGATGTTACAGTTTCATCATTAACCTACTTTAATATTGCTCGGCGTGTACTGAGAGACTTTTTATTTGGGCTCATCTTTGATATCCGCTTAGCGCGTTGGAGATGTGAATAATAGACTTATTAATAGTTCTGAATCTTATAACTAGTAGCCGATGTTATTATGACATTTCTTCTTCGACTTTAGTGAATCTCTTTTTGCGTATATCCGGCTGTACTGCTCAAATATAATAAATAAGTCATTCTAAATACATTTTTAAGACCATAAAAAACTTTTTTACTCCTTGCTTCCCCTCAGGCGTATAGTATTTCTCTCTTTAAATGGAATTGTTAGAAATTTCTCATTTGAGAATAAATGAATATCCAGACTTTATTCTCTGTTGAAATATAGAGGAGCCCCACTACCTGCCTTCCGCCTCAAGAGGACTTGGTGAAAATAAGTGCGTTTCCTTTGGAGAGATTTTTCTTCGATCACTTACGAGGAGATTCGTGAAGTTGAAACTTATGCAGGGGGAAAGATGATTTTGGAATATTTTATAAGCACGATCTTTCGAATTTTCCTCGAGAAATTTTCCCGTTTGCAATCGTTTTCCATTGTGTGAATCCACTTTGGAAAGAAATTTCTTTTGCGATGGACTCTCTCGGTTGCTTCACCGTGAGGGAGATAATTTGGGACTCTTTATTTTACTCACCCAAACCCTTATTCATTTCTCGGTGCATTTCAATTTGCTCTCGTAGTCTTATTCTTCGGACTTGGTGTTTGATGCACGGTCTCCATTTAGTTGAAAAGCCTGACTCATTTCTATCTCCTCCAGCTTAAATACTAGAGGAGGTAGAGAATACACTGATGAATGTAGTTAAAATGTAACACGGGTAGCAAATACGTCCGAGTTGTCAATGGCACTCAGTTGTTTTTCCCTCTGGTGAAGTTTTTATTTATTTACCTTTTTACTCATGTCATTAACTTGGATGGTTCACTTTCTCTTCGATATATTTTTATTCCTTAAATTGCTACTACCGAACCGAATTTTCGTTCGGACTACAAAAAATATCATATTTTCGAGAAGATGTGGCCCTTACGAGGACGATGGGCACAGAGAACACTCTTTGGTTATCGTCTCATATGGAAGCTCCACGTAGATTCAAAGTTTGAGTTGCTCCTCTTTCCGTGAGGCATGTTTTTTAGACATGAAAGAGCTGCGTGAATAACAAAAACCGTTAAACTTTATGGAGTGAATAAGCTTAGATTTAGGGATCTGATCAATATTCGACCGATTTTGAAATCATCTATAGGACATTGAATGTAACGTGCGCCATTAATATAACTCTAAATACATTTTTCACTAAAATCCCTTGTTTATATCCTACGGAATGGCCTTATCTCTAAAGAAGGTATTTAGTATTATACATTTTACGTGGATGATAACGCATGCCATAATATTTTTAAAATACCTTAAAATGGAGCATTAATGTTTTCTCAACTTTTACCCAATTACATTAAAGGACACGTAGATATCAATGCCCTGGAGGAGGTTTATCAATAAACCGACCGTCGGCAGGCATATAAGGTGCGCTGCTATAATTGACCAAATCCTCAAGCCATAAAATGGATGAAATGTGCCTTATATTAGCCATAACTTGTTAATAGTCACCCTTGTAACCTTTGGCCAATAACAGATTTGATTGACATCATAACGTCCAGGGATTCGGGATGGGATTAAGCCCGCGGTGATCGCGCCCTCTACCTCCAAATTGGTAGTGACTCCGCTGTGTATTACGCATGGAGCAGGCGAAGGGCTCTCAGAGAAGTGCGGCTTTCTGTATGCATCCTGTCGAGTGCATTCGCTTTCACGCTTGATTGATCCGCATGATAGTCATAGATGACGTCAGCTTGAATTCCTGCTGGCAGCTAACTTTACAGAGTATTCCGTAGACATGTTTACTCAGTAGATATTACCGATTGGCCATTTTTTCCATCTCCTTCGCATCCATGTTCTTTTCATTTGGAGGTAAAAACCGTTAGTGCTCGTCGAATCAGTTAGTCGTGGTTGGGTGCCTCAAGCTACCGTAGGATTTGAAAATGAATAAATCCATCAGGTCTTTTCTTTTATTTTTCTCAAATTGTAATACCTTCTTGTTTTCTCGAAGAGTGGGGATGCACTGCATAGGTGCTGAAAAGGAAATGTAAATCTTAGACACAATGTGCCGACGAATACACGTTTGCTTACAAATTGACGATTGTTATTATTTTTTTCATTATTAATCTTGAATACTGTCTTTATTTTACTATTATTTTCAAGGTAAAATGAAAATCGCAGTAGATAGTTGGCACAAATTGGTATTAATTTTAAGTCAAAAATTACCTAGCATTAGTTTCATTTTACTGGAACTGACTTTTTAACTAGGATAAGCCTGATCCCGTTCACAATGTCCGATGTTGCGGCCAAATGGCTTCATCAGAATAGAAGACGCGAATGAAGTCTTTCGAGGGGTTGAGCAAACCTCTACACTCGTTCCAAAAACGTCTTACCTAAAAAAAAGTGCGCATGGATTTTAATGGCAAAATCTTTGTATTCAACAGCAAAAGTTATTTAGAGCATCGTGCTTCTGAACCATTTGGTGATTAAATTTAGAAGTAGAAAGTTAGATCACGAAATTAAAAAAAATAGAGTTCCACCTTACGATACAAGTATTTAAGCATGCGAATATCCATCCAGATTGATCACAGTTTAACTCCTTGTTTTCTCGACAAAATATATGGCGTTTAGAATGTAGATGAACAATTTCTGTCTCCATTATCGGTCGTGAACTGCATGAATCAGTTTTTGGCCTGAGAAATGAGGGTATTTCCCGAAGTTTTTTTCACCGATTTTTTTTGCCACCCCAGATTTTCAGAAAAAGTTGTGATGGTATTTGATCGGTGTATGCAATCGATAGCTAAAATTCAAATTGTTTGCTTGTCCTTAAAAGGAGCCATTGAGAAATCAAAAAGTCATGAAATAGGAGCAAAAAACCTAGTAAATGTATGTGCAAACATAAATTCACGTATTATACAGGGTTCGTCCGGAAAATAAGTGTACTGAATCCTGGGCTGGGCGCGCCCAGAACCGCTCTGACGGGCTGCGATTGGAGGGGGGTATGTTGGCAAGCGACGCTGAAAAAGGCAGTCGGCTCTGAGCTGTGGTGTAGTGAGGAGCTCTGTTAACGCGAACCTCCACGCTTCGACCCACGTCACGGAACGCGATGCCGAAGTTTTTGGAGCAGCGTTATTCCATCAAATTTGCGGTAAAGCTTGGGAAATCGCCTACCGAAACTGTCGGTATGATTAACCAGGCTTACGGGGAGTCAGCCATGTCCAGAAACATGATCTTTCGGTGGCACAAGATGTTCGTGGAGGGCAGAGAAGAGGTCGACGACGAGTCTTCGAGAGGTTCCCGATGATGCCTTCGCGGGAGCGTTCCAGGAATGGGAACGCCACTGGAACAAGTGTATCGACTCACAAGGGTCCTATTTTGAGGAATATTAGCTTAAGATATGTAAAAGTGTAATAAATTTTTTTTCCTGAGCTCAGTACACTTATTTTCCGGACGAACCCTGTATTTCTTAGTGGGTAGGTTACAATGGCTCCTAGCTCTCTTTATATCATGGTCCTTGGTCAAAGAAAGGGAGTTAAGTTTCGGCTACTCCTAGATTCTCTATTTACCGCGCTTCAATTAAGATTACCTGGTGCATAAAATAAGACCTAAGAGCATCGTTACTTAAAGATCCCATGTTTAAATCGATAGAGTTATCATAGGATCTCAAGTATTGCTTACATTGGAGTATCTTTTCCATTGTTTTGATTTTAACGAGCCATTAGTGTTTAGATATTTTTGACCGCACTGCCTTATTTGTAAGGAAAATGTGAAGAATTTTTGGAAATATTCTCTCTTCTTAAATTTCTAGAAATATGTACGGAGTGAATATTGAAAGGTGAAATACTTTTGATATTTTTGAAGGACGAATCCCAATATAGGAGGGAGGAAAAGTTTTATATATATATATATATATATATATATATATATATATATGTGAATTCATTAGATGTACTTAATTAGAGTACTTTATGTAAATCAATAAGAAAGCAATTGGGGGAATACTAACATGAGCATAAGTAGGCGGTAAATGAAACTTTGTGTTTAAAGTTAACAGATCTGCGTATGTATGAGACGTGAAAGGACGATAGCTGCGGCATAAATGTGAATATTAGAAAAATTAAACATGAGAAATAACAAAAAGTGACGGAAATAAAATGGATGCACTAATTAACAAATAAATAAGACTTTTATATTCGGGTGGGAAAAGTACACAAAAGATAATGATTTTGAGGGAAGTAAAACTAATGGAAAAAATGCCACCATAAATCTTTTTAAATAACTTTTAAATGTAGGCCCTGTTGAATGGCCGTAGACAATTCAACTCTCTAAGAAGAAGGACTGAAATTGCTATAGGTTTAAGCATAATTTTTTATAGGAGAGTCTCATTGTAAAAGTAAATTGCAAATATCCACTATCAGCCCAAATATCCACTATCAGCAGCAGACAAAGCAACAGTATTACTATAATCGCTGGTGACACAAATCTACCGTCAATTGACTGGGAAAACTACTGCGTGGGAAAATCTGCCAAAAACAGAGATTCATGCCAAGAACTCCTTCATATATTCACAAAACACTCCTTAGAACAAATAGTTAAATCACCAACACGGGGCCAAAGCATACTAGACATCTTTGCGACTTCTATGCCCAAAATCATTACTAACATTGAAATAATAGACGGAATCAGTGACCATAAGGCTATTCTTGTGGAGTTAAAAACTAAGTTCGTCAAAATAAACAAAGAAAAGCGTAAAATATACCTATACAACAAGGCAAATTTTAACGGACTAAGAGAATATTTAAAGATAAAATTACCGGAATACAAGACAAAAACACTGACAACAAATACAGAGAACACTTGGAATTATTTCTTAAATATTTTACGCGAAGGAATAAAGACGTACATCCCGTCCAAACTCAAATGCGACAGTAAGGAACCTAGATGGTACAACGGGGAAGTCAGATCGGCATTAAGAAGGCAAAGAAAGCTACAGTCAAATTTCAAAAAGAGTTTAAAAAGTGACGATATAAGTTTTGTGAATACAACCAAACAGCTACTAAAAGAATGTCGTAGTAAGACGAAAAGTATTATGCGCACAGCACTACACTCTTTTAAATCTAAAATGCTAAGCGAATATCTTGAGGAAAATCCAAAGTCATTCTGGTCCTATGTTAGGGAAATACAGGGTAAACGTCCCACTGTTCACTCTTTGAAGACGGAAAATGGAGAAATCATTACAGATAGCGTGAAAAAGGCAAATATTTTAAACCATTTTTTCCAGAGCGTCTACAACAAAAACACAAACGCACCAAACGATCCTCCACACCCACCCGGGGAACACATGAGCGATCTTACACTGACCAAGCAGGGAATAGTACATCTGCTCCGTAGTATCAAAGCACACAAGGCACCTGGTCCGGAAGAAATACCTGCTAGAATATTAAAGGAATTAGCTGACGACATTGCCCCATTTTTACATATTGTTTTTCTAAAATCGATAGAAGAAGGCTCAGTGCCTCGCGACTGGAAGCTAGCCCATATAACTCCCATCTATAAAGGCGGCGATAGGGATAAACCAACCAATTACCGACCCATTTCTTTAACATCGATCTCTTGTAAAATATTGGAACACGTTATTGTCACTAACATTATGAAATTTCTTGATAGTAGGAAAATACTAATCCACAACCAGCACGGATTTAGGAAAAGCAGATCTTGCGAAACACAACTTGGTCTCTTCATTCACGATATACTTAGATCGGGAGAAAACAACACCCAAGTCGATGCAGTATTCCTGGATTTCAAAAAAGCCTTCGACAAAGTCCCACACAATAAATTGTTGCACAAACTTAAATACTATGGGATCAATGAGAAAATAATTAATTGGATTAGGGACTTCTTGTCAAACCGCAAACAAATAGTAGTCATAGATGGGTTGTGCTCAACGGAGAGAGATGTTACTTCGGGCGTCCCCCAGGGAAGTGTAATAGGGCCTCTTCTGTTCTTAATATACATAAATGACTTAAGCACACACGTTAGTAGCAATCTAAGGTTATTTGCTGACGACACGGTGATATACAGGGAAATAAGGAGCCAACTAGATCGCGAGCTACTCTCTAGAGACTTAGACAATATCTCGGGATGGTGCAATAAATGGGGATTAACACTTAATATAGATAAATGTGCAGTTTTGAAATTTTGGAATAAAGGAAGCGAGGAACAGGATATAAACTACAAAATAGAGGGTTCAGTATTGACTACGGCAAATCAAGTTAAATATTTGGGGGTTGTTCTAACACCACGCCTTTCATGGGGAGCACATATCAGGACAATATGCGGATCAGCTTTAAAGAAACTTGGCTTCATAAAACGGGTGGTGGGGAAATGTAATGAAAAAGTTAAAGAGAGGTGTTATTTTGCTCTAGTTAGACCTCATTTGGAATATGCCGCAAGTATTTGGGATCCGTGGGAGAAAATTTGGCAAAAAGAATTAGATAAAGTCCAGAGAAAATCCGCTAGATTTGTTAAAAATTGTTATGATAAAAACACAAGTGTGACAGGTCTCTTAGGGGATTTAGGCTGGGAACCACTTGAAGTGCGGAGAGAACAAGCGAGGCTTAGACTTTTAGAAAGGTTCAGAACAAACGAGTTTAAATATGACACTGAAGGAATTATAATGGCCCCACACTACTTAGGTAGATCAGACCACAAAGATAAACTAAGGGAGATAGATTCCAAGACAGATAGGTACAAATACTCATTCTTTCCCCGAACAATCAGTAATCATAATAGCAAGAAACCGAAGTCACTTTAGAAATATTAAAAACGTTGAATTTACAAGTCGGAACAAAATTAAACACTATAGAGATGTTAGGTATACTTTCAGGTTCATGTGTATGTTAGTTGGTAGTTTGAGTGTTTGCATGTGTGTGGGGTGTAAGTGTTCATGCATGAATGTATGCCATGTTTTTTTTATATATGATTTTGTCGTTATTGCATGCGATTTTTTTTTTATTATTTTTCTTTTCTAAATTATGGGTGGTGTCCTAGCACCCCCCGCCACACGCCCTTGCAGCGGCTTGCGGGGTATTGAGTAGATGTAGATGTAGATGTAGAAAAGTGCTTAAGTTTAAAAAAAAATATTTCAGCAAAGTGAACAGCATTTTATGTATGTGAATGAAGCCGGAGAGAAACGGCACTGAAGAGTATTTATCTCAGGTTCAGCTAAGTTTAAAATTAGATCATTCACAAACCCCACTCAGTCGTTTATAAACCGCTCTCGTTGCGACTAAATGTCAGCAGTTAGACGAGATGAAGTAGAGATGGAGTGGATGTGGAAATAAATCCTCGTCCTTCGTCATTGGGGAGTTCCGTCGAGATCGTCTCTTCCCTTCCTCCCTTTGGAGTTTACCACGGGATGCCGAGTCTCCAAGGTCTGAGCAAAAAAAAACCACTTCTGGTCGGCGCGATAAAATGAATAAAACAGCGTCCGCGTTGGGAATTCCATGAATACGTTGATTCGCTTTTGGGCTTAGTCCCTTTCCCCATAGCCAAAGTAAAAAAAAGGTCATAATTACACAGAAATCCATGCGTTTATATAGTAGAAATGAGGACACTTGAACTTTGTTATTTTAAATCCCACTTGACCTAAAACTATAAGGGTGAGAGCTTATAAATCATGATGTATCAATGCAATGCTTGAGGCAAGACACTTGCGTAAATCGGCGATACTTTCCGTTAATAATGAGAGCTGAAAAAAAATTAGTGTTGAATGTTGTATACATTTTTCTCTTACTGGTAATAAGACAACCAGGAAATTAAACAAGTTGCCGTTACGAAATTCATATTAACATAAATATATGTGAAAGCTTTTAAACATCATTACTTGAGGAGGTTAGAGTAGTGTTCCTGTTTAATGATATCCACTTAATTTTTGCTCTGAATGTGTCCTTCAGGTCATGTAATTCTTGAATACCCTGATTGAAAGTGTACATCAGAAGGGAATAATTTCAATATTGTCGAGCAAAAACCGTGGTTTTCCTAAATCCTTTTAGAAAATTACATAAAATGTGCACGTTACTTACAATAAATATTTTCATGACACTTGATGATTTACGTCCATCCATTAGTGGAGCTTTATCCACTACCATAAAGCTGAGATGGTTAATTAAAGTCCTAAGTAGCAGTCATTACTCATTGACGTGATGAATTGGGTGATGTTATTTTAAAAAAATCTCAGACTCACTCTCGTTGCGTTGGGCCTACGACTGGACCAAAGAGATTACCAAGGGACCCACTGGAGTGCCGTTTCATATTTTAGGGGTAAAATTAGAATGTGCTTTATTAATGAAATTAAATGACCAGAGAGTCAAGGTTTCCTCAAATTAAAAGAATTCTCTCGCCCCGTTGGAAAAGCATCTTTTGCTCCAACCTTCTGTCACTCACGTTTATGAATGAGTGCCACTCAAGTTACTGCCATTGTTTCAGCTAGCAGATGAGAAGAAGAGAATTTTAATCCACGCAGAGCCAGAAAAGTTGTATACCCAGTTCTTGCCGGATTGTGAAAAGAATTATACACTTCGCCTAGGTTCATGTTTCGTATGTTGGTTGAAAATTTTAGCCTACTTCACCTAAATAAAAATCACTGGCTAGGTGTAACGATAACTCCACTTTTCTTACGGTAGCATACCCTGTGAAAGCAGTTTCTGTTGGTTCCTGGCAGTTTAATGTGAACTTTTGTGCAACGCTGCATAGCGTAGGCGTAAATTTCCTACTGCATGCATCAACAGCATAAACACCAATTTAGGACGAATCCCAAATTTTTTCCGTATTCCCCGATGAAAATATTTAATTTTTTTCGCTATAAAAATTTAGCCTAAGGTAAAAAAGAAAAAAAAATTAAGGAATAAAACGTTTAGTGGGTTAAAAGAATCAAATTTTACGGAAAGTGAAATTTTTTCTCGCAATTAAAAAAACCTGAGGATTTAAAAACATTCAAAATATTTAGGACTTTTAGTCAGATAATTTCAATACTTCACCGTAAATAGACCTTAGAACGTTTATAAAATGGAATCTTTTTAAACACACGTTAACTTTATAGATTGAAGTCTTCTCGTTTAGTCGAGGAACACTTAAAACTCCTGCAAACGTCTACTTCTTGTAGACTCATTCCTCGCAAGTGCCTGTTATTTCACTCTTCCTTCACCCCCACCTTATTATTCTGTCTTCTAGTTAAGCCTCAAAAAGCCATTATGTCCTTCGGTATTCTGCACCCCTTCTTTAATTTTTCCCTATCCACATATCGAGGGAAGCGTTATGTAAATGAAAATCTTATTTAAACTCATCCTAGGTCGTCTCCGCCAAGTAATGCTCTGCGATTACGCGAATCACCACCTCCTTATTCCGAAATGTATTCGCGGTCGGAAAGCGGTTTCATCAATGCGGTTCCGTGAATAATCTAGTTTCAAAAATTTCGACTAGCGCCAAACCTACGCCGCTCCCTTTGGAAGCTTAATTTATCCCACTGCTGTTCTGGGAGTCCTCTCATTATTCAACTTTTGGCAGATCATTGAAAGTCCAAGAGGAACTGCGTTAACGGTTCTCGGAAAAAAAATATATTCGCCAAGCCTGTTTATCTCAAACTCGTCCTAGCTTAGGCTTAAATATAGCTTTCGATAGAAGCGGCTGTATCGGGAGGAGGAATAGGAGGTGTGAAAATCTCCCCTGCCAAGCACTTCTGCCAAGGAGTTGAAGGGGCTCAATGGGCTTCTATATATCCTGGCCTAGTAGGTTCCCTCTCAGGAACTCCTGCGCCGCGCTAAACTCGTCTCCTAAATTTCTTCTTCCTCTATCTCCCTCCTTTCACTCTCTCTCTCTCCCTCTCTTACGTTCCCGACTGGCGTTTCATATGAAACCTCCTCTCCAGCCCGTGGCTATCAAACGCGTATAAGCGAACCGATGGGGAGGGAGAGACCTGAGGGAGGGGGTTTTAGAGGAAAGTAAGGTTCTTAGGGGGAGAGAGTAGGATAGGTAGTGGTTTGGTTGAGTGCGGGGGTGGAAGTCCTGGGGTGGGAATCGACCGTTTGTGTCGTAAACATCTCGATCCTCACCCACCAGTACCCTACAACTATCACCGGACCCCCCTCGCCACACCCTCCCTCCTCCACGTCTTTCACTTCTTTCCACGTACTCCCTCTTCAAGCCAACCCACCCCTTGGATACGCACAAAAGCCTCCCTCCGAAAACACTCGTAACGAAAGTTTTTCATTTTTCTCATTTTTTTTAGTGGGGTGGGAACGAGAGGAAAAAGTTCACCCCCTCAGTAAAAACTCCAAGCGCTACCTCAAACCTTTTTCTCTTTTATTCTCTTCCCTTCTACTGTCTCGCTACCCTCACCACTGCCTCCGTCGTCGGACCGCACCAAATCCCTTCCACCATCTCATCTCTCCTATGTCCTTCCCGAGGGAGCTTTCTCTCTTTCCTTTTCCCCTCTGTGCAGTACCCCGCAACCCCTCTAAGCCCCCACTCTCCTTACGACTTACTCTTTACCCACTCGCTCTATTCCCGCTCAGATACAACTTCTCTGTCCCCTCCGTCCTCTCCTTCACGTCCCCACTTTGCTTATTAATTGCCCGGGTATCCTCCCGCTCCCCTCGTAAAAGGGTTGTCCATCGGGAAATCGAGGTGCATGTTGAGGAATGAAGCCAGGGGAGGTTGGAGGAGAGGGAATGGCGAAAAGGAGCGAGGGAGAGTGTGGATACGGCCGTTGGCAGAGCATCGGAGATGCCAACCTGCAGTGTTTCGGTGAAACAAGCATGTTTTGTTCATTTGTGTTTTTTTATTCGTCCAACTTCCACGAGAATTTGTAGGGATGTCGTTGGACTCTTGAAATAAATCACCTCGAGTGCACATGTCTATAGCGTAGAATTTTATGGGCTGACGATTTTTTTTCCTCTAGCTTGTGAGAGCGCGTCTTTACGGCGTTGCGACTGGAAACAATGGCAAATCATGTCACGCTCAACTTTAAAAAGGGAAGAATAGATTTTAAACAATATAAGTCTTCAACCTTAATGATATTTAATTCCATATTTTTACAGCATAAAATGTTTGGTTTTAACTAAAATTAAGTTTATCAGTTTTTGTGGTGTGCTGTTTGAAAGTTAGGTTCTAGTTCGTGCTAGGGCGTATTCTGTAAATTAAAATGATAATCAATACTGAAGCATGCTAAAATAATCTCAATATCTAAATTATTTTTGAATTGCGTTAGAATCTTTATAGGTTCTAAACTGGTTTAAACTTGCTTTGATACATTTATCTTTCGAGGTTTATGTCATTTCATTCGCCGAGATCTGCGTTTAGTGTTTGCAATATACTGAAAATTAATCTTTATTATTCAAAATGTCCATGCAAATCTTATTCTATATCTCATAATAGTCATAAGCGATCAATATGATGCAGACGATGCGTAAACTATAAGTATATAATATAAAACTGAGTGTGAGATAAGAGTAGAAAATATCAATACCCTCATATTTCTGCGGTAATCACCAGATTTTACGGTCTCTTCGTTGGTCATTGAAGTTCAATGCACTCTCGAAAGTCTGTTGATTTCAGCGGGATTATTTTTTTTCACTGTGAATGCGGTCTTCAGACCGTGTCCGGAGGCTATTTGGTGGCAGGTATAAGAAATAACATGAGCATTTATTGCCGGGTGGACTTCAAAACAGGAAAAGCACTTGCGTGGGCATTGCTCGTCCATAAAAATCAAAAAGGCATCAAGAAAATTGTAAGAGAAAGGCTGAGGGAGTGAGAGAAAGGAGAGAGACAAATGTTTCGCTCCTTAAGGTGAGTCCGTCGCATTTTCCAAAAGGTAGAGATTGAAAAAAAGGATACGGACACGAGTAGAATGGGCCGAGGAGGGTGGCGAGGTTTATGGTTGTGTTTAGGGGCACCGGGGGAGGGCTCTCTGGTGCATTCCGGGAGCACAGATGGGGAGAAGGGAGCCGTAAAGCGATGAGGAGATGGGGAAATGAGATAAGGGGGAATGTATGGGCAGCGATTATGTTCGTAGTAAGAGGTCTTCCTACGAGGGTGGGACGTGCGGTGAAAAGACGGGAGGGTTGAGATAGGGGCAAGATTACTTTACGCATGGCATGCGCAAGAGGGGTTTAGTGAATTGAAGTAGAGGAGGACCGGAATGCTCGGACAAATGGTCGGGTGGAAAAAAATTATTTAAAAGATAATAAACAGCTAATGCTGAATTTACAAGCTATGAAACAGTTCAAATGATCAATATATCTCTACATTTTTGAACTCGAGGTACGCAAAGTAAGGGTCTTGGCGTGCCTTCAGGCATTATTTTCAAACGTATAAAACGGTGACTCCGGTTTTTATTTTCTTATGGTCAAACTGGTGACCATTGAAGGGCCATATATATTCAAAGTTGATTTTCATTCGAGATTAATCGTAGTTCGGGTTCTAATCGCTGAATAAGCTGAGATGAAGAACGATTTCCTTCTATTTCTAGCTATAATTATTTCAAATTTAAATAAAATTTTGAGATGAAAAATATTTAAAATAATTGATCGAAGACTTGGTCAAAATTTATATATTGGTATTTCGCATTAAGGCTTAAAACATCGTCAAAACTGGTTTTTCCCCTCTCTCTGATCTGTTTTCTGCTTCAAATAATTACTATATTTTTTTTCTGTTTGCATCCTGTTTGAAATAATGTTTCAATTTTTTTTACTACTTCAAATTAAACGGAGAGAATGAGTGCAGTAAATAATTTTTACTTAAAATTGATTATATAAAATCGTATATCAACGTCATCATTACAAACGAAATTCTGGAATATTATCATGTTTAAAAATATAGTTTGAACAAACACCCGTTGAAACAAAATGAAACGATTCTATAGGATATTCTCGTAACTCTTTGCAATCAATGCGTGAATATTCTGCGTAGTGCTTTCACATGATCAATAGTATTTAAATTCTAATTTCTCCAGCGGCGAGCGGAAGGTCGGAATTCTATGAAGATTATATTTTTTTACTTGTAATTTCTTCAAAATCGTACGCCTAAGAAACAAAATACGCGTATATTTTGGCGGAAAATATATCTTCCACTTTGGAGGCAGTTGTTATTAAAATTCTCGACAGTGGAATATTTTCATCTTAATTCTAAACATGCCATTCATCGTATGCATAGAACATCGTGGGTCGATATCTGGCAGATTTTCTCTTTGTACTGCAATTCCAAGAAAAAAACGCAACTGTTTTATTTCGGCAATTCCGAGAAAAAAAACGCAACTGTTTTATTTAGGAATTGGTGATCTTTGAGTTAATACCCTTGCCTTATATTCGAGCAAATGTGTAGTATCCGAGCATGTAAGCCAGCTCGACTGAGAAGTGTTTATACTCGAATTACGCAATAAGAAGATCGATCGAATTTGGTGCAATCTTTTGTCTCCTTCACTGAATTCTACTTTACAAGGTGTGATCAAAAAAAGACCAGACTGATTATATTCTGCGCAAACAGTTTAACGGATCAAAATGACACACAGTGCAACATCTAGCGCCACATCTGACGACAAAAACGAGAGGTGTTTTGCTGGTTTTCTTCGAGTCATTACGCAGCAGCAGCGGTACGTGTCCTAACCTGTTCATCGCCGCGTGCAACGCCAGTAACGAAGGACCTAGAGGCACAGCGTTTGTGCGTGATATTTTGTTTCAAACTAAGCAAAAATGCTACTGAGACATTTGGAATGATTCATCAAGCCTTTGTTAATGACGCTATGAGCCAAAACCAGTGTTTTGAGTGGTACAGTCGTTTTAAATCGGGCAGAACCTCGACAGATGAAGATTCGCGAACTTCCACTTCGACAGACCCAAATCATGTTGAATTGATGAACGATTTGGTGCAGACCGATCTAGGTTTAACTGTTAGGGAGATAGCCGAGGAGGTGAGCATTTGTCTTGTATCCTGTCAGATAATTTTGACATATTCTGGGCATGACGCGCGTCGCATCAAAATTCGTCTCGCGGTTGCTAACTGATGAAAAAACGTGTGGCCATTGGTCAGGAACTCCTGGATGGAGCCAATGCCGACCCAGAGTTTCTTAAAACCATCGTAACCGGTAACGAAACCTGGATTTACGGTTATGAAGTTGAGAAAAGGCCCAGTCTTCTCAGAGGAAAGGTCCTCATCCTCCGCGACCAAAGAAAGCTCGCATGTCTAGGTCCAATGTGAAGGTCATGCTGCTGTGTTTCTTCCATTCATAAGGGCTGATTTTTTACGAATACGTCCCTCAAGGTCAATCCGTCAACAATGATTTTTACTTAAAGATTATGAAAAGGCTGAGGGTCGCAGTGAGCCGATAGAGGCCGGACATGTGGAGAAATAATGCATGGCGTTTCCATCACGATAACGCGCCGGCTCACACGGCGCTGATCATGACAGAGGTTTTCGCCAAAACCGGAACTTCCGGGGCCACCCTACTCTCCAGACGTGGCTCGATCAGACTGTTTTTGTTTCCAAAGTTCAACCTTGAAATGGCGCCGGTTCGACTCAATTGCGGACAACAAAACTAGTTGCACGATGGACCTGAAGAGCATCCCTAAGATGGCAAACAAGGCAGGGTTCGAGAGCTGGAAGAAACGTTGGCAGATGTGTGTCGTCGTGTATACTTTGAGGGCGACGAGTTTCATTGATTATTCACTGTACCCGTCGAAATGAACAGGTTGTTAAATCAGTCCTATCTTTTTTTGATCACGCCTTGTATATAAGAATGATAACTTCTTCTTTAAGGTATTTTATGCTACAAAATAGCAAATTTTATTCATAAGGAAATAAACTGAGGCAGGGTGTAAGAAATTGAAAACTCGAAGCCCTACCCTTCGAAGCCGTTTCACTCATCCTCTGTAAGCCGATTTCCGATAAGAGTGTTTCGTTCCCCACTTTATAAATCGTTTTAAAATAGTGCCCGTGTTCCAGTTATATCTTAGGGTGGGCTGAAAGATCGTTGGTGGATATGTAGAGATGTTTGGGATCAAACCGGGGGGTTTTTTAGAGCGAGTCAAGGATTTGGAGGGAAAGGGATAGGGCATCCTTGTAGAGTAAGTGTTACTCCCCAGGTTTTACGTTACTTTTAAAAGCGATTGAATGATTACATCCGGAAGCAATACCTGGCAATGCAACACTTACTAATGTCTCCAATTGCGCATAGAATTTGATAATGGGTTTATGGATTATTTATGGCCTTCGGTTTACTTATCCTGTAGTACAAATTCTATTTTAATTGAATCCTCATCAAGAAAAAATGATTATTTCTGACGAAAGCCAATTGGTTGAACTCCTTCATGGTTTTCCTATTTTTTTCTTAATGCATCTTAGATCACTAGTAGCCAATTTCACATTACTACTACATAAGATAAAGGAAATGTTGTTCCTCCTATTAGAACTAGTATAAAAGTGTACGAGAGTATTCTAAACGATGCACTCCCCAGCAAAGCAGCTGATTCGCGAGGCACTAGATTTTTTGTGTACTCAAAGCACTAGGAAATGTTTCTATTAATAAACTATTCAGGCGTATGAACATTTTCAATACTTATAATGCCGCTATTTTTTTTGTGGTGCAGTTTATAATTTGCAACTTGCTTCCATAATAATTCTTTGACAAGGAATTAAAGAAATTAAACAATCAATTTGATTAAAACCATGATAATGGCTGATCATTTCTTTTTTATCGCTGGAAAATTCACATATAGTCCCTTTCAGCACTGTCGCGGAGCACGAAAATATGAACAAACCAAGCAATTTCTAAATGAATATCAATGCCGCTAGACCGTACCAGAGGTATAGGACTGGGGACTTCTCTTATAAAAATTGCTGTATCGGTGTATGGAAGAAACTCTGCCCTCCATTAATAACTTTGACCAGAATATGCTACAAATATTTTTCTCTGTTACAGAATTAGAAATTTACACTAAAAAAATTGCAGTGCATACTTATGTATGGTGAGATGTAGGCGTGTTTAAAATTGGTATTATAACCATATTTCCACAAGGAAAAACTCTTTCTTTTGAGTTATTGCATTTAGTTCTGATTATTTATACTTTGTTGACGTATATTGCACAATAAGAAGGAAAATTTTTCTCATTGCAAAAGTAACTTACTTGTTATTAGCAGTTAGAAACGCCGAAACATTTTTGCTGGTCTCTATTTTAGAAATTTACACTTAGCTTCAGTTGCTTCTCAGTCCCTCCGTGTGGCTAGTAGCTCCCTGTGTTGGTCGATTGCTGAAGTACTAAGCTGCATTATTAAATGAATTTACCATATTTTCTATTCATGTTATTCTCCACGCACATTAAAAATAAATAATTATTTATATCTTTAAACCCAGGAGGATTAATTATTGTTAGAAATACTCGTAAGTAAATACACGGGATATAGGACGAAAATATGTAGCAGGTCTCCCTTATTCAAATATGTACATGTATATCACCTTCCGTTTATTGTCTACTCTGGATGAACGGTACTATTCATTTATCGAAAAAATAAATTAATAATTTTAAATTTGAATTTGAATCCTCAATTGCTGATTATTAATGCGGAAATACATTATTTTTGCTACAACGCTATATAGATCGGCGTTGCTCTGGACCATGAAAAGTTTTGTTGGGTCAAAACAATATCGATTCCTGTGAGCTTACTTTATTAATTGCCAATTCAAAATCGCTTGTGGGATATATGATTAAATTATTAATTAATGGTATTACAATTTCTACAATCAAAATGATAAATATAGCTTAAACCTTTCTGTTTAATTTTAATTTGAAATGTTTCACATTTTTAGCGCTCGTAATTCAAAAAAAAGGCAGATTACACAAGAAAGCATATGTCTAGAATCTCCGGTCGTAAATAATAATATCCTCCGGGTTATTTTGACTCCACATATTAAACTAATAGTTTAAATCAATCCAAACCATTTAACTCTCACTCTAAAGAGGATTTAAAAGTTAGTAGATGACTAATAGGCATTTTATAACGCCAATTTAATAGGTTTCTGTACTAAATAATATCTGCTAGGCCAAGGTATATTTTTGTAGTATCCCTGGTGTACCTCCTTCTTGTGTTATAAAGAAACATAATCAGGTCTGTCAAAAAATGAATGGCAATGACAATTTTCAAAGTTGGTAAAACAGAACATGTTCTTCAAGCAATCATTTATCAAAAATTCATCTAGTACATGCTTGCATTAATATAAAACTAACTCAAAATATCCTCGTAATTTGAAATATTATTTCATACTTGATGGATAAACCTTGATAAGTTTTCCGGGAGCTCAATTAACTAAAGTTTCTTGACGGATGAGGAAACTTTTCCCGCGATGATTGTTTTTTCGAGAACTCTGCATTAAATTTGCCTTCCGTACTCTAAAAATGATTTTTTTCACGTAAAATTAATGACAGACAGAGGAAGTGAAGCTTAAAGCATGTCAATTTTATTTCATGCTCAATGGGATATTTTAAGGACTCGTTCGTCTGGGGAGAGATGTGGAGTCTCGATGCTTGTATTCGGGATGAACATCTTGATTTGAGGAGTCTGGTCAAAGAGAGGGGTGTGAGATGTTGCCATTTGCGGCACTCGTTCGTGCTCCCGTCGCCTTTTGACCCGTGATATGGGCTGCCTTCACCAGTGATCATGTATCATGGTACGGCGGAGAGATATTTTAAAATTGCTCCGTCATCATCATTATCTTTGAATTTTATTTATCCATTTAATCGGATAAGGAGAATACCCCGAACAGCTCTTCGCACGGATTCGCTTTATAGCCAACGGCATCCATCTGTTACACGCAAATGATTTAATTTCAATCCACTCACCTGACAGTCCTGACGCGAGTGGATCACATTCATTTTGATTCAGAGGAACAACTTCCGTCGGATTTTCCAATTAAAACTTCTCTTTTCTCGTCTCGTCTACTTCTCTCCTTGCAGCGAACCCTTACTTACCATTTAATTGGAAGTGAAACTTTTTCCCGAGCTTGCCATTGTGTAAAATCAAGTCCATTTCTATATCATCCACCTCACAGATCATAACGCATGACTGGAGAGAAAGATGCATGAAACAAGTAATTTCTATATCAGTTTCGAAAATACCAGATGTCTATAATCCACTTTGGAATTGAGCGAATTTATTTCCATTTCCCATTAAATTCTCTGACGTTATCTTTTTCAATACATTCTCCAAATCAAAAGCAGATGTTTCATTTCTCCCACTGCATCCTATCATTTTTCATCTCGTTACTTTTTTAAGATTGAAAATATAAAATATGCTTCTTTCAAAAACCTTGAAATATAATTTGAACCATATATTTTATTTAAATTATTCCCTGTATTTCATTTGAAATAATTTATTTTCTCATGGCCTTGTCGTTGCAATGATAGGAAGCAGTTTTAACTGTCTTTCAAAATTTCGGGTGGAAGAGTGGAACCGGTGGGCCCGGGTTCAATCTCCGGACACACCTCTGGGCACCCTCAGCTTTACTCCAGCTTAACAATTGTTTTGGGTACGAGATCATGCTGAGAAAACTCGGTCAACATAGGGAAAGGAACTGACCCTACTATATTAGAAAGGACCTTATTACTAGCTGAGTTCTACTCGTACTCTCACCTATCAAACCAACCTTTGGGTTGATAGCTGTAGCGTGTGTACCTTACTGAATTAAATCTCTGGACTGATCTCACATTCGTTGGACCTAACACTGGATGTGCTTAATTCTCACCTATCAAACCAATTTTCATGTTGATTACTGTGACTATCTACGTGCAACGTTATTGCAGTGGTGGTGTTACGTTAAAAAGGATAACGAACAACTGAGGAAATTAACAGGAAACCACCTCAGTTTTTATCCCTAAAGCTGATGATTTACAACGGTAAAGAAATATTAAATGAAGAACACAATTTATTTTTCCATTGTTCTTTCTTTTGGTACTACTAGATTCATCGCTTAGGTATAATCGTCAGTTACGAGGTCCTAATGATGACATCTAAGCGTTGAAAGTAGGAGCTCCAAAATAAAGAACAGTGGAAAAATAAATTGTGTTCTTTATTTAATGAACATGAAGATGAGCCAAGAACTAACGAATAAATAATTATTGAAATAGTTTCTGACAACTGAGGAGTATATCATGCTCCGCCAGCGGATAGGAATTTACGCTTTTGCAATTTTTATCACGTATAATCATTATAAATCTGAAAACATCAGCAGAAAAAGAGAAAAGAGGACCAAACCAGTTAGAATAGGGAGCTGGAATTTTAGGTTCTCAATCAGCCAAGGGGTTGCAAGCACTGCTGAGTGAATTGCAAAAACAGTGCGACAGGTATGGGATGAAAATCAATATTACTAAAACAAAGGTTATGCGATTTTTTAGAAAGAAAAAGGCTAAGCTTAACATTAAAATAGGAGGGCAAAAACTAGAGCAGGTAGAACAGTTTACGTATCTCGGTAGTGTTTTTGACCAACACGGTCAAAGTAGTAGGGACGTAAGGAGAAGAATTGCGCTAGGCAAAGAGGCTTTCACAAGGAGGAGGGAGTTGATGAGAGGGACATTGAGTAAGGATATTAAGAAAAGACTCTTAAAAACTTTGATAAGGAGCGTAGCTATGCACGGCGCGGAAACGTGGTCATTGAAGCAGGAGGATAGACGTAGACTGGAGGCTTTTGAAATGTGGGTGTGGAGAAGAATGGAGAAGGTGAAATGGACAGAGAAGAAAACAAACGAGGAAGTACTTGGTATGGTGGGCGAAGAGAGGGGTTTGTTGGGAGCAATCCTATGGAGGCAGGAAAAGTGGCTGAAGGGGGTATTGACCGGCAGCGGGATGTTGAAGACTGTTATTGAGGGGATAATGTTAGGCATACGAGGAAAGGGAAGGAACAGGATACGGATGTTGGACGGGATGAAGGGAGGAAGAAAGTACGCAGAGCTGAAGAGGGACCAGATGTAGAGTAGGATGTTGTGTTTTGCTAGGGGCCACAAATTATTTAATTAGTAATTACGTCCATCCAAACACCTACCTTAACCGGTATATTACCTAATAATAATAATAATTAATATCTAATAAATTATCAAATATCAAGTGGGAGATGGAGAGAGGAAATACAAATATTTTAAGTCTGTGAGAGATCAGATTGAAGAATAGTGGAGCTACTGGGGCAAAATTTATAGAATCATGCGGTGAGGGGGGTAGGAGAACAACGAGGCTTGGCACAGCTATTTAAAATTAAGGTCGGTCAAGAGGAGGAAAAGCGAGCGGTAGTATATTAGAAATGGAAATAGATGATGGCCCAATATAGCCATTATTTAGGTCGTCATGCCGATAAGCAATCACAGTGAAAAAAATAGTCATAATGTACAATTGTTAAAAAGGATACAGTGGAGGTTGCCTTCGAAGGAAACAATAAATGGTTTTGTAGGATTGGAATGCGGATTTGAGTGATAGGAAAATGGGAGTCAGGTAGGGTACTGCGGTGTTGGAACTAGGATTGACCGTGGGAAGATAGCAATAGAGCTCTGCAGGAGACAGTTTAATTGAACACCGGGGTTAAATGCCTCATTATATTTAAATACACCTGCATAATGTGCGGGGATTCAAAGAGATGAGTTAAGACTACATAAAGTATAGGCCCAGATGTAGAAACATCAAATCGATTCTCACAGTTTCCCTGGAGTGTTTCCGGATTCATAAATTTAGTACTTGTTAAATGTAACGTCAGATGAGAGGATAAGAGTGGAGACTTTTAGGGAAGTGGAATTCATTCACCGGAAAGGGACAATGAAATAATGGATTTCTAATGAAATGATTATGAAGATATATGAGTGAAAGTTCTGAAAAATATAAACCCTGACTTAGGTTGAAGGATGTACGAGGAGAACTTTAATGCGCTGAAGAAACTTGGTTAAGGACGTTACATGAGGACACGAAGAGTTACCAAGGATGGATAAAATGAGTGCGTTGAATATAATGATGAAAGATAAGATCAGGAAGAAAGGAGGATAAATCCATGCATACTATCAAGATCGGAAAGGAAAATTATTAATAGAACCGGGCATGATTAAAGAGAGGTGAAAAAAAGAAATAATATCTGTATAGTAAAGATTTTAGACCAGCACTTTTTTAAGTAGTAAGAGAATACCCCGTAGGAGGAAATAGCTTAGGATAAAGCATTATAGATATTGATACTTGTAGAAAGGGCATTAATTGAATCAAAATTAAATAAGATCTTAAGGTCGAATAACAATCCTGAAAATTACTTAAGGACTTAGATTCACGTGGGAGAATACATTTTATGGAAATATACATAGCAATTATGAGGAAGGAATTTGATTGGATATTTTCCTTAAACGGAAGGAACGTTTCCTTATAACGGAAGAACAATAATGGATGAATGGAGCTGAATCAGAGGAAAAACTAGATGAAGACAAGTTTGGATTAAGGAAAAGTATGGACGCTATCCATGGAATATATTTTGGCCCTTAAAATACTCAAAAGAGGAGAAAATGGGAAAGTAAGACATAAATATCACTTTTAAAAGTCTGAAATATCATTCAATACACTCGGCTGAAATATTATATCTTAATATTCTGATAGATATTCTCATGCATTTGCATATGTGTGTTTTATATTGGTAAGAATAAAGATCCATTGCATACATATAACGGTTAATATAATTACACTTGAACACGCAGGAATATGAAAGAATGGGGAAGCAAAAGCAATTGTATTCATCCAATGCCTCTAGTATTAGGTTAGACATGAAGTTAAAGTAAATCGCACATACTATATATTAACGAGGAATAATCCATTATTTGTTTCCAAAGGTCACGAAATGATTCTTAATGAATAAAAACAAATATTCTAATATACTGCGTAAGAGGAGAGTGCAAAATTGATATCAAATTGGAGAGTTGAACGTTTGAAAAAAGGGGAAGGGTTATTTTTGTTGGGCGAATTTAGGAACGATGGAAAAAGCAACGTACACATGTATACCCTTCACCTGGTTCATATTTGGAGCAGGGGAGGTTGACTGATTTTTATTTATCGCGGGAAACTGATTTCCTTTTATTAATTTTCCAACTTGCTCTGTTCTGGTTATTTAATGCTTTTAGCCTAATGGTCCGCCTGTGTACAAATGTTTGTACTTGTACTTCACCACCTCCTATTGAAGGAGTGTGGACGATGGTACAGGTATGCCATACTAGTTTGGAATAAGATTATAACATTATAACTAGAATTTACTAAGCAACCAGGGATTATTTTTCAAGAATTATCCGCTAGGGGCATAGCCCGGGATATGCCTCATTTCATTTCATTACAGTTTTAAACTGGTAATTGATTCTTTAAGATAGAGAGGCTACGACAATGAAAACAGCCTTGATGAGACGGTGGAAAGCAAGAAAAATGTGATTATTTGGGAGGATGACATTCAAATTAGCAGATTGTTTAAATAATGGATAAATTATGCGAATAGCAATATGTAGTGGACAGCACCTTTATCCTTGCTATTACGAATCCAAACATTTAATCTTTTTTTCGCAAATTTCCAAAATATGGTTTCACCGTTAGATGAGAGTCACTATGCATTTTGGGACTTTTATTAAACTCTTAGTTGTTTTTGTAAATATTTATTAACAGATTCAACGTCCAAGGCGCTCCAACGCTTTCCTGCCTTCTTTTGCCTGCCTTATTAAATTATTTTGGGAGATTTATTTTACGAAAGGGTTAATGATACGCGTTTGTCATTTTTTTAAGTGTCGATGTTTCTCGTCGTAGTAACAGGTGTGTCATTTTAGAGGCAGCTGAATAATGTATATTGGTGTCTCCTTTCATGTCTCAGAGTCTCGAAGGATGCCCGAATATTTACGTTTTTCAGCAAGGAATAAGATAATTCAATCACTAATAACGCTCTGGCATTCCCTCAATATTATTAAGGAGTCTTTATAAAGTTTTAGAAATGTTAATTTGCTATTTTGTGAGTCTACTTAAGGATTAGGCAAACACTGAAGCATTTTTCCGTTTCTAATCGCATCAGATAGGTTGACATTTTTTCTGTAAAAAAATTACGGTTCATATTTAAAAAAATATTTTTTGGTTCCCCACTACAAAAAAAATACGCCATAAAGAATGTTTTGACTCCTAATACCAACTACTCTCGCAACAACATACATATTTTAAATTAATGTTGTTTTATAGTAAAGTTGGATTTATTTTCGGGTAAGTTTGTGAATGTTAATTACGAACATACTACCTTGATCAAAAATTTCCCGGAATTTATTCAGAAAATTAAAAATACAAGTTTATTCATCTAAATCTATATTGTCCCCTTCAAAGTAATCCCCATCGACTGCAACACACTTATGCCAGCGCTTGATCCAATCCTCGAAACATTTTTTTATATTCGGTTTTCGGTATGTCCATCAGTGCTTCCTGCGATTTTTCCATTACTTCCTCTCGGCTGCTAAAACGCGTTCCCCGTAATGGTTTTTTAACTCGATTGAACAGAAAGAAGTCACAGGGAGCCAAATCAGGTGAATTCGGTGGCTGTTGGATGGTATTTGTTGCATTTTTCGTCAAAAAATTACGAATAATGATAGCACTGTGCGACGGTGCGTTATCATGGTGCAAAATCCACGAGTTTTCTGCCCACATTTCTGGTCTCTTTCGGCGAATTGCTTCACGCAAACGTCTCATAACGCCCAAATAATACTCTTTGTTTACTGTCTGGCCTTCTGGCAAAAATTCATGATGCACTACACCGTTGTAATCCATGAAAACCGTCAGCATTGCCTTCTTTTTTGACTGAAAACGACGTGGTTTTTTTGGTCTCGGCTCATTTGGTGAACGCCATTCACTTGCCTGATGTCTGGATTGCGTGTCGTACTCATAAACCCACGTCTCGTCTCCAGTAATGATCCTTTTGATGAATGTGGGATCGGATTCAGCCTCGCAAATCATGTCTTTTGCGACGACAACACGATCTCTTTTTTGCATGAAATTGACGTCTTGTGGAACCAACTTTGCTGCTACACGACGGAAACCCAAATCATTAACCACAATGTCTTGGGCGGATCCATAGGCAATGTTCAAGTCCTCCGCTATTTCTCTGATGGTTAAATTGCGGTTATTGACCAACATTTCTTTTACTTTATCAATTTTTTCACCGACTTTCGATGTCGATGGTCT
This sequence comes from Hetaerina americana, assembly GCF_022747635.1. NCBI lineage: Eukaryota > Metazoa > Arthropoda > Insecta > Odonata > Calopterygidae > Hetaerina > Hetaerina americana. The sequence goes on from NW_027286181.1 coordinate 36,054,765, forward strand.
GCCACTGCGTTCATCATCTTCGATTGACTCACGACCACTTCTGAACCGCTCGTGCCACTGGTAAACGACCGTTTTTTTTTAGAGAATCGTTGCCGAAACACTTTTCCAACATTTCCATCGTCCGTGCGCCACTAAATCCGTTTTTTACGCAAAATTTAATACAAGTTCGTTGTTGCAAATTTAAATCCATTTCTGAAATTGTAAAAAATCGCCAACACACACAGAGATAGATGTACTCTTGGCTACGTAACTTTTGCAAATGTCAAGTTATGACACTAAGATTTAAAGGGAATATCAACAACAGATGTACCAATTTAACAAAAAAAACAGAACTCAAATCGGAACGATGGGAGCGCCACACGGTGGTTATTCCGGGAACTTTTTGATCAAGGTAGTATTGTGAAAATCTTACGTTTGTTTTGATATTTCCAAACAATTCAATACGGATCTTGAAGATGTTATTTATATACTGATTGAAGCGAAAATATTACTTAACAAATGCGTGTTAACAGATCAAAATAAAAATTGATTCGAATATCAATTAAAAGACTGTATTTTCGACATTTTGAATATTAAATAAATATTAATTAGTAAATATATAAATAAAAATGCAATTTGAAATAACATAATTTCCTTCATGCTAAAAAAACGATTACAAAAATGGAGGGACAATAAACACGCCTGAAAAAAGTTTGTACCAGGTATTACAGCGATAGCCATGGAAATTTTGCGAAAGAAGTCTTTAAAGGAGTAATGTACACAAATTAATAAATTAATGCGTTTTTCTCTCATTCACTTAATTTAATTGTGGTATTTTTAATATTAATACCTGCTCTACGATCAGAGAAAAAATTATGAATGTATACCGTTTACATATTTATCATCATATTGCAGGTGATGTAAAACGAGAAATTCAGAAAAACCTTGTGTTGAATTTTCAATGGACAAACCAAATACTCAATATCTCCTAATATCATTATAATCCCTAATACATGGAAATTACCTTGATGGTAATGTTACCCGCTCAGAATTGCCTTGGTGTATGTCATTAACCCTAGTGAAATACGAACCACGTCGGAGCGTAAATAACGTACCAGATCGGAGACAATAAATTAGTTTTTCAGCCAAGAAATGTTCCTTTCGTGACCATACAGGGCATTTATACGAGTACAAATAATACCTGATATAAGTTATCTCCCCAGTAAACGTCATCAAAATCGATCGAATCATTTCGCCGTGTGATAATTTGTATCGGGAGCTACCATCTGTTTTATTCGCCGAATATTTGCATTCTTCATGAAAATAATATCACCAGGTACAGCAATTTTAACCAAGAATATTCTCGGGAAGGGTGCTTTTGACAACAATTGTATTTGCATTCGGAGATTAGATCACGCTTCTAAGCCTCGAATGCTACCGATAGAAGCTTGCCGGCGTTACTTTTCACATCAGGATACCTATTTGCTCAGATTACCAACTAACCCCATCGCTTGTACTCATTACGCGACCATCGCACCACCCCTTCGACGACGACGACACACACAAGGGCATTGGTTCTATGGCCAGCGCGCAAAACGAGACCGACGGGATGGATGGAGGGTCCGAAGGGTACAAACACCAACGCCTTCCCTTTTCAGGGTATTCCTCTCGTACCCCTAATTTCGACCCTACCTGCTACTTTCTCGGACACGTGACTGCCCTTCAAATTTGAACCCATCAAGCGCTTTTCCCTCCACCCCCTTCATTCTCTCTTCGGCGCCACCCTTGCATGCGGACGGGGAGAGCTTTTTATTGCCCTCCTCCTTCCCCCAGCCAGCCGCATAGCCTCTGCGCCAATGCAGACCGGACTGCCCGTTTCATCTCGCCCCTCTATCGTTCGGTCAGAACCCCCCTATCGAATCTTTTTCCCTGCTCCGCACGAAAATTAGAAAGTGTTATATTTACGGTCCATGGATCTGAGAGAAGGTTGTGATCTTGGTGATTTTTTTACCAACAATTTGATCTCTTTAATATTTCACCGTGGGTACAAATTCTCTTGCTTCAATCTGGAGGAAAGTTCACTTGTGTTCAGTGGTTAATATCTGCGAAACTTGGTAGTAGTTAAGACCAGGCTGTTTTTGATTGCCTTCCAGCAATTGTTGACAACCACGTGATGACTTTTCGCAAATTCTCTCTCCAGGTTTTGCTATAAAAAATTGATTACTTGAATCCTTTCTTGTTATTTAAACCTGAATCATAATAAAATCTGATAAATTTGAAGGATAATATTAATTATCTCCTACATAAAAAGAATTATGTGTGGCATAAGCCATGTTTCTAATGAAAACTTTCACTTCTGAGTTCGTGAGATATTAAACGTGAATCAGTTTGAGAATTGTGGTACACAATTTCCCGATAATCCTTCAATATTCTAGCACAGGCAAAGTGTTTGTTTCGATGATCTAGTACACATCGACTTTCCGGTTAATACTTATTTTAAAATTCCGATTTTTCTTATGACTACCTTTCCTTTTGCGTAGAACCCCTGTTTTCATGATATTTAAAAAAAAATATTTGGATAATTGCATGTGCCGTTGATACAAGAAAGTGAATAAGCAACACAAACACTGATCAAGGGTACTACTGATATTGTAAGTGATATCGGAGAGTACAATAGTTGTCCTCCCACAGTGTGCAATATTTTTAATTACGGCTATGAAGGTAAGTCAATGTCACAATATTAGATACGGATCGTGCCGATTAAATCAGTGGCTTTCAATTTTAATGCCAAAATAGTTCAAGAAAATGTCTTAATTCGCTTTTATTCAGTTCAAAATATTTTCCCTTTAAAAGACAATTTTTTGATGGTCTCCTGTAGTTATTTTCTTCCTCGCATCCCAAAAATCTTATTATAATAACTGCTAACATTATTAATATCTTCCGTTTTTCACCAGTTCTACCCGTTTTCATGCTATGCAAAATCCCTGTTCTCTTTCGTTCCCTGCCCTGCTAAACCGACATTTTCCCGTATATCATGGCTTTCAACATCGCACTAACTATATTTTAACTAACTGTTTTTCTGTATTATCTTCCCATCTTTTTCCCCGACCGTTTTCCCTTTTTTCTTTTTCATGCCGACGCCCAAGACTCTAATCTACGCTCATCCATTAACATCAAAGACTATATTTCAGATACATACAGTACTCTGCCACATGTTTAATCTTTCCTTTTGATACTTACTAAGCGTACCTTCCATCAGTTGTCATTTTCTTGCAATTTCTTCTTACGCTGAATCAGTTTTTCTCCTAATTTCCCGACTACTACGAATATTTCCTTTGAAATACGTGTATTGCTGCAGCTGTTCTAGCATTTGCCATTCCACTTTAATATTTAACTTTTTTCCTACCTATCCTTCAATCGAAATTATTTTGTTTTTTTTGGCTTCTTTATTTAATTTTTCTTGCAGTTAATCTTTTAGAGCTCAATCAGAATTTCAATTCAATAACTATCTGATAAAAATTTGCTTAATAACCCGTATACCTGGCTTAACCATCCTGCCACCTACTTCTATTTTCATCTTATTTCTGCCCTATGTTATCCCTGACACTTATTCAGCAAAGTTTTTACGGCTAAAGGCAATTTTTTCAAATAGTCAAAATAAAAGGGCCGTCAAGCTCAATTTAACCTTCAAAAGCGGACAAAAGGAAATAACATCATAATTATCCATTAGTCACTCCAAAAGAAAATACAAATTTCGTCCAAATCTATGTCTGTAAGGTCCTTGATCATTTTTACGTACGGAAAGTAATTTATTACTTCCGTAGAATATTATGCATAAAACTATATTCAAAAACGCTATGACGTATGTATGAGTGTTGAAGTGTGAGAAGTTACCACAGACTCAATTTTCATTTTAGGATTTCGTATTGAAGAGAAGTAATTTTCAATAGTCGTTCACCTAAGCCTAAAGTATGCTAACAATAATCTCCTTTAAGGTATTATAAAACCACAGCTGTCAGGATAAATCATTATAATCCGTTGAATTTCTAATTGAAACTTTGGTATAAGTAAAACTTTGTTCTGGATGAAATAAGTATGAGTATACGTGCATTTCCAAACCTTTTTTTGCAAAAATCGATGCTTCTTTCTTGTTGTAAATACTTTTAATTCAAGTATTGACATGATCCACACGTATTAAAAATTATTCAAGTGCTTACGAAATAGTGGAATTTTTTTTGTGATTAGCTTGAAAAAAATACATTTACAAAGAGTGGTTACCAATAGATAATGACTACTTAAGAGTGTGTTCTATTTGGGTTTAGATACTGAAGTTGTTATGATATTAATAATGTTTTTAAAAACCTGTTGATAAAAATCCATGCAATTAACTCACCTTGCGAAAATATGGGAATTGTATGAAGAAACTAGCTCTGATGGGCTATGAAGTAAAAGTGGTTGAAAATCAGAGATGATCTCTGATTTCTTGGTTTTTGATGCTTAATTTGTAGGAGTGGCAGTGGGAGTAAAATATATATTTATTTTGGATGAATCATTTGGAAGCCAAAGAGCTAATATATTTCAATTATTGCTGAGCATATTACCGATTCATATGACGAGCATGGGATGACTACAATATTCCAAAACCATGTATGAAGATTTCCTGTAAATAATGTATTGATATGTTGTGCTTTTAAACAGTACAGCCTATTTGAGATAGGATGGGTTGTTTTGAGCTCAAGGAGCAATAGGAGAAGAATTTGTCTGAAAGCATGTTTCCATCGAGGAGGGGTTATTAAAAATGAGATAGAAGCAAACGCACAAAAGAGGAAGGAGAAGGATTTTAAGAATACATTCAAAGGAAAAAACAAAGTAGGAGGATAAAATTTTGATCAGAAATGTTATGTTGTCACAAAAGGAAAGTATTACAGAGAGAGGAGTGTAATGCTTCGGAGGACTTAAAACAGACAAAAGATAGGTTCAAGTATCCAACTGAAGTAGCCGTCCTTAGACTAAAGGCTGGATCCTGTCCGAAACAAGTCATTCTCTCCAATTAAAATGATATTAATCTAATCGTACACATCAATAAGATATGATTTCAGGTTTAGGAAATGCTTTCCTGATTGTTTCATTCATAGTTTCTGATGAAATTTTTTACGAACGGTGTGATTGTGCTACTGTAATATAATATGTGGATTCTGTTTTTATTTGCACCGCAATTGCGAAATAATGTCATGCATTGATGATTTCTGCTTGCATAATCATTGGTGGAATTTATTTTATGTAAACTTTGAAGTGGGTAGTTTTACTTTTTTTGAGATAATCTCATCAAATGTCAATAAGGGCAGTTTAATCATTTAAAGCTTTATAGACTTCGTTCCTTTATTGCTTGAAATAATCTATGGGCAGTTGTATGAGAAAGCCTGGATTTTTAATTTAATGCTTATTTAATCAACCATGTAATGAAATATTTCATTTGATTGTTATTTTTCCGTACTTCTTGTGAATAAGCGAATCATTTATGCATCAATAAAAGTACGTCAGGTTTCAGAATTAACTCTGGCCAAGGCTGGAGTTTTCACTTTTGGTTTATGGTTACAAGTTCCAAAGCAAACAATATTGTATTGTGTTTCTGATGTACACCAGGTTTTTTTTGAAAAACTCTTTTAGCATTCAGGCATTTTTCACCGCCGAATTCAGCTAAATAAAAGACTTTAAATACGTACGGCATGTGGCATGTAACAGTTTGAATTCATTCATGAAAGGCATGAAGTCTTTAGTGTATTGTCATAACATCTCGCTACGTTAACAAAGCTGGAGAAGCGGCAACTGGACTGGAGTCGAAAAAATACAATTTCTGAAATTACTGAAAGCGATGTTGCTGAATAGCAAACTAAAGCTTTTCAAAAACGACCACACTTGTCCAAAATGAACCACAAGCACTGATAATCTATTAAATATTTAAAAACAAAGCCTTCTTTTGCAGATATTTCCTCTTCTTCACCTGTCTACCTGCGTCCTGATGCCTTTCGGGCACGCCGCTGCAAGTACTTAGTTCAGGAGGAATGGCGTTGAAATTTATTCAGTTCATAAAATTTTATTTCCACAAAGGAAAGGGAAAAAAATTGCCACGTACCTGTAGTTTCTGCGTTTTTGGATTTGAATTGTGCATTGACTCAGTTCACGGGTAACGGAGATTCAAACTTTGCTTCATTATTCTGCCTGGAATGAAGGAAACCCGCACGTATTAATTCGCCACGTAAAAAGCCACATCGTGGTTACGCACAGACATAATTTATTCATCATTCGGCTGCCCGAGAGAAATGCTTCAGAGAAGGGCACGGGAGTTGACGATTGTCTCTATCGTTAGCTGTCTTTGATATCCTGTGTCGGAAATGTGGCAGGGGCACGGGCGAGATGGCGACGCCGTCAAGTGTGAAGAACAGGGACTTGCATCCGCCCCGCTTGTTTTTTAACTTCATTTTTTCAAGGAAACATGAACGTGCGCAGCGACGTCGCCTTTTGTCCTTTCAGTCTGTTTTATTCCTCCTCCGACTTTTTTTTCCCTCACCCCCTCCCTTTTTTGCTTCCTGGTGGTGTCACGTTGCGGAAAAAGGAAATAACAGGCGTTGCTAACCCGTTGGGAGAGGTTTGGGAGTGCGAGGCTAAAAAAAGGGTGGGGCAGACATGAAAGCGACATCGTTTGATCAAAAGGAACACTGTAAGGGATAAGGTCTTTACTTTTATTTATTTTTTTATTATCCCCCCACTCCTCCCGGTGAAGGAGTCTCGGAGCAATTGAGAGACGTGAATACAGATGACGGAGTGCAAAATATATTCAGGTGCGCTCCTTCCGAAGGAGGAACGAGTTTAATCGCGTGAAGACCTTTACACCAGCTAACCTACTATCAGCATATTAACTAGAGCTAAGTTGGAATTGGTATGAAAAATGTGCTCCAATAAAGGGATGTGACGGTTATTTAATTAATTATTCTCCATAATTTCCAAGAGATTACCTTTGGTGATTTACTCGGTAGCTTGTAGAGGTTTGATGTGATTGTTCATTCATTTTGAGTTAATGGATGACGAGACGAATCATCGTTCTTATATATGTGTGTGTGTGTGTATATATATATATATATATATATATATAGTAAACGAAGAAGCGGTATCGAACCAAAAGGGGATTGAGATGGTGCGGGGGCTAACGTACTGTCTTCCCACCCAGATGGCCCGGGTTCAAAGCCCGGTGGTGTTAAATATTTTTCAGAGGTATCTCGATCCCTACTTGAGGTGCTTTGTGGGGAGCACTTTGAGTGAGTACGCCGTCCGTCGGATGGGACGTTAAGCTGCGGACCCCTTGGCGCCTTTCGTTAAGAGTAGGCTAATGCTGACGCCGGGTTTCTCTCCACCCTTCATCCTTTCCTGTCCATCCCCTATGGCGCAAATTACCTCAGCTGTCGGTCGCCTCCCCTCAATACTACTACTACTCGAACCAAAACATAGAAATACACACAATTGAAACTCACACTTATTCCGAATTTTCGGCGGTCAAAATATCTTTCTATTGGAAGATAAGGAACTGAGAATATATATATTATATAATATAGGTACCACGCAAATGTGTGTTTGTGTGTAAGAAATAGGAGAGTGAAGTTTTGGAGAGAAAGATATAAACAAATACAAAATCGGACGAATGTGTTGGAATAAAGTAGAATTTTTAATGACGGGGAATATTGCAAATGTCAGGCATCAAAGAGCATTGAAAAATATGAGCAATTTGCAGAAACGAAAGAAAAAGTTAAGGATTGAGTAAGTAAGAGATTATTAAGAGGGTATAAGTTTCTTGAATCAACTTAAATTTAGAAATTTTTTTGTTAATCCAGAATTGAAGTACGCTAAAAGTTGCATATAGTTTAAATTGAATATTTTATGTGATTTAATCTTACTTTCCTTGTGATGATATCCTCCATATTATATTTTTCTTTCATTATTCTTACATTTTAGTCTGCTGGAATATTCAGTTCCGTAAAAAATATGAGGCTATATTTTTCCTCATTTCGACGTCAGTCCCCTAGTGTTGTCATACGGAGAACGCGAGGAGAACTTCCCATTTAAAGTACTTACTGTTTCACCGATGCGAGAGATTTAATGAGAATTGCAGCATAATAGGGTGGATGGGAAAGGAGGTCATGCGGCTTTCCGTTTTCATAAACACATGAACTCTTCGCAAGGAAAACCTTTTTTTCCACGAAGGACCCTAAGAAATATAGTGAGTTTTAGGGCTCAGGAAACTGATTTGAATGACTTTTTGGAAAATCTTCACGTATGCTTTTCACGGTTAGGACACTATGAAAAATATGACAGTTGTCTGCTCAAAACATTTTTGATTTATCGTCCCGATGTACAAAGTAAATGTAACCTGCCGTAATGAATATAATTTGCAATGTCATTCTAATTTGGTAAGCCACAAAAATTTTATTTGTTAGCTTAATTTTAGCTGCATCACCAACAGCTAAGAAGCTATATCTTTGAGCTAAAACTGAAAAAAACAAAAACTAAATTTAGTGTTAAAATTAACGGTAGTCTCTGCTGTAAAATAATATAAATATGAATACTAATATTTATCTTTTACTTATGCTACGATTATAAATATTTTTGCGCATTCCATTTAAATGTCGATTGTAATTTTTGGACTTCAGTTGATTTTAACCTGATTTTGGTAATTTTTTGGATTCCTGTGCCATTGCTATCGTTTGTGATCTATTGAATAACGTGATAATTTTGCTGCATTTTGCGCTAGCGGAAGTGTGCTAAATATTGATCTAAAACTAAGTAAGCTATGGAATTGATTTTAAGTTTTCTTTAAAGTTCTTAGTTAGGTTTTATATATTTGGATATTTTTTAAAATCGTGATTATTTTCTAGTTGATTATTTTTGAATAATACGAGAATTTTTTCATAGTTTCTTAGAAAAAACATAGGGCCTAAATAATTTGACGTAAAACCTTGAAACTGCTTTTTTCGACAATGAGAAGATAGTTTTTCATTTTGGAAAACGTATTAAATGGGATACTCATTATTTGAATCCACTAAAAGTAACAAATATTTTTTTATAAGTTCCTTCTGTCCACAGAAAATGGTTGTCGTGCCACCGAAAATTTAGAAATTTTTTGAATGAAAAGAAAATCGAGCTTTAGGAACAATGATCTTTCCCCATATTAACCAAAAAGAACCGTCTTACTTTACTTCCGAGTTCTTTATGTCATATATATCTCTTTTCCTTCAGAAGAACGAGGGAATTCGTCAAATACTTTCATGCATATTTCGATTGAGAAAGAACAGTGTGAGCATTGAAGATAAACACCACGCTTTTCCCACCCTGTAAAGTACTTTTTCTATATTTTGTACGTGAAATTATATTATTATTATTTACATTACCTTATAATGAGGCAATTGGCCCGGTGGAAACGGTCCAGTGATGCATATATACACTGGAAGTACATATATGAAACAAAATGCATTTTAAAACAATGGAAATCAAAGGCTCTCGAATTTCCCAATCGTTCCTGTACTATCACATATGGTCCGTGTTCACACTATGCAAACGAGCAAACCGTCCAGCATCACACTCCGTCCAAAATAAAACACTTTTCTGCATCGTACCCCTTTCAAAACCACGCACCTTGATGACAACGCACACTTTTATCCAACCAACACGCCATCCGTATCACGTACAGAACAATATTTACAATAAATAACATAATATAATAATCGCTGAAAAAAGTTTTATTCCCCAGCCCTTTTTCCTGAGGCTGCTTTACACCTACTCTTAAAACTCCTAAAAATTGATGGAAAGAATACAAATAACCTTCCAGTTAGCTGGTTTTATTCAACAAAACTCGTACTTCTGTTTGAAAAGAATTATTGCAAACTCCCCCATTTAAAAATCTCTGACATTTCCGTTATGCTCTATAATCTTTCCTACCATTCGAGTATAAATCTCGCTGCCTTTTTTGCACTTTTTCATTGTTTTAATATCTATCTTATATCTATATATCGTTGTGAATAATTAATGGGATCATGATTAGGATATGTTCGTTGGTATTTAAAGTAGATTACTGTGGGTAATATATGCCTTAACCTTTCATGCAACATATTTTTAGCGACACATCTGCGATTTGTTCATTTGATATAATGATATTCAGGTCAGACTAAGCATCAGCGGATAAATTATTCAAACAGAATTTAGTGGATGTCCTAGAAATGGCCTGTGATGATTGTAAAAATCCACACATGATGGGTTACTTCCTTTTACGTGCGAGGTTTTAATATAACTTTATTTTCAGAAATTCCCACTTGACGTCCATGCAAATATAATGGCGGAAGTTCCAATTTGGACATTCTTCTTATAAATGGGATGTTGTCGGAGACTCTGACACGTCCTTAAGGAGGAGATGTATAGTATTTTGAGGAATGTGATATTTATTTGAGCGTAGCAAGATTTGTCCGATAAATATGACTACTGGGGAGTCAATTCGAGCAATTTTTTTGGCTTTCATTTTTGGGGAAATTAAATACTTCTCATGGTAATTATGTTTTCTATTTCTTTCTGATGACATTGCAAAATGAACAATTGAAAAATCTATGAGTCCGAATAAATGTTACATTTCTGAAATACTGAGGCTATTGTCCAACCGTACGTTCTAGGATGCATTTATTTCTTTCCTGAGCAATTTTTTATCTCATGACCTATCGATACCAAGGCAGTGTCTCAGTCCTCGGTCGCTCTCCCAGTGGTGCGACGAGTAATCTAGTTCCCAATAATTTTTATCATTCCTTCCCTCGGCATATTTGGCCAGGGTGGACGGCTGAAAATTAAAAAATGAATGCTCCAATAAGGGTTGAAAGGAGGACACGATGTTCACAACCCTCTTCTAATGACCCTCGAGACGCACATTATCTTTCTCTTCAATTCTCCCCTTGTTCTAAAGGGCTCTTAGCCTCGTGAGACTCAGAGGAAACTTATCAATAATGGCCCTTTACGATCCTATTAAATTATCTGATGCCTGAGAAATTTTCTCGTGACTGCTTCCTGGCACTTCATCTTCCACAAATGGGGATTTTCATGCTTACTTAAGATTCCAGGGGGACGCTCCTGTCGGTATTTTCTTCTCCAGGGAGGAGGTATGGAAAGCGTAGGAAAGTATTTGATGTTTTTGAAAGATAAGAGGTATATTGAGCTAGAATCGCTGCCAAAAGAGTATGTTGATTTCTTGTATAACTTTGCGATGTTTTCATTTCATGATACATTTTCTGTGAAATGTTGGTCCCTTAACTTCAAATATAGTAGTGGTAATTGTAGCGTGTGTATGTAGTCTTCTTTAAATTGCAAACATCGGAAAACAAATTAGAAAATCGGTTTAATTTAATTTCATAATATCTAATTGTTTCATTTTGAATAGTTTTGTTGAAGTGAGTTAGGTTTGTTATTTTGTATCCATTTCATTTTTATTATAATTCTTGATTATAATTCTTTCTTAATTGACCTATAGTCTCTTTTGCACCTTTTTACAAATATTTTTGAACAAGTGCAAAATAGCTTCGCCAAACTCGTTCAAATTAAAAAAAGTCACAAAACATTATGGCCCTTTAATGGCCAACTGGTTCTATACGGCACTGCTTTTGTGACGCAAGCATTAGGTAATACAGGCCTGTCTATATTTTAATAAACTAGTAAAAATAATCAGTTGGTTCACTCAACATCAAGCAATTAAACTCCCTCCTTTCTTCTTTAAAATATACCAATTAATGTTTTACAATCATATACTCAAATCTGAAGAATTCCATAGAGGGAAAACAACTGATGTTCTTCTTTCTTTGAACATTTTTTCAAGATAAAAAACGTATAAAAACCCCTCCAGTTGGTTAAGTGTACTTATTTCTACAAAAACGTGGATACCGAAAGAAAAAATAAGTTTTTTCAATGTTCGGATTAGGATCAAAACTTGTTGTTAATGATAAAAAAATAATTGCAGTTATCTTTTAGTTGAAGGATTAATTTTGAATTTTGGGTCACGAAGTACTGTATAATTTTCAGGACTCGATGGTGATTTTGTGCAAAACATCTGACCAATATTACGATCAATTCAAATAATGCCTGATTCTACGAAATTTGTTTTGAGCAGGTTTATGCCATGGACTTTCATCTGGTGGCGAGGAAGATTGTTCTGATTTTTTTGCTCATTCATCAACGGTGTCGCTTAATTAATCCCATCAGTGCTAGTATGACACTTTTTAGGCACTCTGAAAATCAAATAAATGAATGATTTCACTATTAATCTTAAATTTATGCGGATCAATAACTTCATCATGGTTCATTACGTTTAGCGTGCATGACAACTACTTCAGTGCACACAGTCACGTGAAACTTGATAATGTCAAACGAAGTTAATTTTTTACCAAGCAAAAATTCGGCATGTGCAGGCAAAAAAATGTATTTAGTATAATATGAGATTATAATAAGAACCAACAGTTTTAAACATGAATAGTAAATTTATTATTGAGTTAATGACTCTTAGTGTGCAGTGATTGTGGTGATGCTCTCCATTACGATGAAATATATGTTTGAAATTATTGTTCAAGACTAACTGTATCCTTGTTGTATATGGGTTGGAGTAAAATTTGTCGTTTGTGGAAAGACTTTGAATTAAATCTATAATAATGATTAAATAGAGTTTATTTGGCTGATTGATTACTAATTTTATAATTGATACAACATGTATGATATTTACTACCCGAAACAAAATGATAGCAACATTTTCATTTCTTGTACTGTAATACTTTTTCAGGAATGGCTTTTTAAAACACTAAAAATACCTTATTAGAGACAAATATTTCTTTCATATGATCCTTATGACTCTTTGGCATGCTTTAATTCTATAAAGGGAGATAAAATTTACTATTATCAGTCAAACATTTGTAAGGAAAATATTTATAATTTATTACTTAAGTAATTTGAATGAAAACACCAAAAAGAAATGTATGTATTCATTTACAATACCTTGAACAATTCAAAAGGTGATCACTTAAATGTTTAACTATTAGTCTGTAAATAAAATATATTCGCTTACATTTGAAATTGAAAAATACTTTCTCTAATCGAGGCTTTGTATATTTTCCGTCAATTCAGAATAAAATTCCAAAATAAATTTGATTTTACAAAATCTCCAGACTGCCAAAGCAACAATTGACCCTTTAATTTAATTCACACGAGGCATTCGCCTATTAGAGATACGGCCATTACCTTTTAGATGTCACCTGAACTGGATTTTGTTTGCTCAGCTTTATTTCCATATTGGTTTACTCATTTTATGTTTAGCATTCATGCTATCTTAGGGAGTCTATTGTCGTACTTACTCTACTCCGCTAGTTAATTATTTTTTTCTTTTATCTCGCCCTTCAACATCCCACTACCACTTAATATTAATTCCGCCCACTTTTACCTACTTCTTTTGGATTTTCCACAGAAAATTTCTCTCTTTGCTCACCATATTTTAATATTTAGCGTTATTTTTCATTTATCTCCAGATTGTTTTCACCATTTTTCTCCATCCTGACCTTTCAGTTGATTATGATATATGAGTGTCCTCTAGCCTCAAAGACTACGTTTTCACATTCATAGAGCGCTAGGCTCTATACTACTTTGATATGAATATTTAATTTAGATTATACCTTTCGTACAGCTATGAATATTCTTCTAGCAAAAACTTCTTTCATGATTGCCTTTCTTATTCTAAAGCTTGCGCTACTAACCTGATTTCCTCCTCAAATATATGAACCACACCACTTAATAGAGCTTACTCCATGCTACTATCATACTTGATTTAGCTCCCCGACTTCTCGAGGATCAAAGTTCTTTCATTTTATTGAATACTATATATTATATATAGTATTTATATAGTATATATAGTAATATTATAGTATAATATTCATCTTTTAATTCTTCTCCTTCTGCTGAAAATTGCTCAAAAATAACTAGAATATCTTGACTGTCCTACCTACTTCTCCTTAAATATCTCATAAGCTGACTTATTTTCCACGCCACGCACTTTTATTTCAAGCCCTTCCCATGACACCCTTAGCATTAAAAAATTATAGGCGATAATGGGATTGATTATCTCATTCTTACTGTCAGTGTTTCCATTGGAAAGGTAATCGAAGGGATTTATCGTTAAAATCATCAACATTGTTTTACTTAAATGATCACCTGAGTGGGGCCAGACGCCTTCGCAGCCGCCTTGTTGATGAACAGGCACTACGTGGACTGCCTTGCGTTTGGATTGCCAGCAACAGAAATAATTTTACTTATTAATACGAAATTCTGCTCCAGAAGTCAACTGCCAATATGAGATAATGCTCTAAGGAACTACTCTAGTGGTCAACAAAACGCGCAAGCTCTTCCACCGCGTCAATGGCTTAGTCCATGAGACAGCAAATATTGGATATTGAGATGAAATATTTAATGTTTTAATTATTTTATGAATATTCTACTATTCGTAAACCAGGAAGAGATGTTCAATTAAAATTTATTCAGTAAATAAAAATCGAATCGCAATATGAATTGAAGCTCATAGCTTGATCAAAAAGGCATAAATGCATAGCAGCATTCATTCAATACTGATTTGGCTCCGTTAATCTTATTATAGATTTTGGTATCCCACGTAATTTTGGCTAACCTTTTTGGGTTCAGTATTTCAAAAGAACTGGATCACAGAAACATCAGGATAGTAATTATTATCCTCCGTTGATATTATCATAATTATAAATGACTTTGGAATATATTTTTATTATTGTTAAAATTAAAATTAAACAAAGATTTCATAATGTGCGCACTACTATTTTACGAAACCTTTACTTGAAGGCCAGGCTTAAGAATTGCAAAAAGTTACCTGTGTAATTCGTTGAAGGTAAACTTGTCCGAAGAAGCATTGGCCATGGGTCTAAATATTTATAAATAATTATTTCCTAATTCCCTGTATTTCATAAAGCCCTGCGTTTTCTTTAAAATTTCGTCAAAATTAAGATAAATTTTCACAAAAAGCCTGCGATTTTAGCTTATAATTTATTCTTACCATTTCAAGGTGAATTCCTAAAATTTCCCCAGAATTTTTTGATTTACTTACCATTGATAATATATTAAATGAAAATTGACCCGAAAGCTTTATTTAGATCGACCTTATTAAACTGTTGTCTTATTCTCATTTTTTATTTTATCTCAAGATTTACCGGAGTTATGGAGTAAGATATGATATTCAATCCTGTGTCACGGCAAAGAACCATTAGAATAAATTGCAAATATTTTCATCTACCCATATATATTGATCGATTTCAGTGTTTTATGTATCCTAATGACAGTTTGGGGCTATTTCCATGTTTTCCCCACCCATGTTTCATCAAGAGCTGAAGGCATTGATCCTTACAAAGCTGTAAGTGACGAAGCGCCGTTTAACGCTGGTACCTTTTCGGTATTTTTTTTTATTCCCCAGACTGAAAAGCTCTCTTAAGCGTAATAAAGAGGTATGCGCTCTTAGATTATCCAAAAGGGGAGAGAAGGGGAGTTCTGCTTTGACGGCGGAAGGCAATTTACCACAGAGAGTTTAGATCGGTTCCTGGCCTTGGACCCTTCCTTCGTCTCTTCAGGTCTCTCCCCCCCCCCCTCAGTCCTTTCATTTCGACGCCTTATAATCCGGCTAACAACGCTGCAAGGGTCTCTTCCTTCCTTTTCCTCTCGACTCCCCTTGAGAAGGAACACCTGCCCATACTCCTTAGAACCTTCCTTCCCTCTCATTACCCGTCTCTTCTTCGGGTAACCTAAACGGGGGATATTAGGAAGTCATGGGAGAAGGGCTTCTAAGCTTCCTCGTCTCCGGCCCTTGAAGCTTGAGGCAGAGTTTCTACAACAAGTTAACAGAAGTTGTCCTCAGATGAGGCAAAAACGCAGCCAATTAAGGTCCTTTGTGTCCTGAGTCTCCGAAATAAAAGAGGCCTAACAGTAATAGTCTCAGAAATAAATTTTAATTGGAACGGACGGAGTAAACGAAGGGAAAAAAAGGATTCAATTTTAAATGCTGGTCAAGAATTTTTTTTCAAATAAAAATTCAAGAAAATTGTGAATCATAATTATTTCTGCAGCAGAATAAGATTGAATTTTGAGTACATTGTAGAGCAATATTGCACTGACAAATGATATTTTCTGACAGGCCTATTTATTATTGTTGCTTTTAATCCCAAAGGCTGAATTACGGTATTCTAAATTAATCGACTACCAGTATAATTATTTTCTAACACTTTTACTTCTTCTTTACTGATATAGTTACCTATATTGTATCCAAACGTTTATTATTTCTTTGCTGAAGATAAATATACTAGATGACGATGGAAATGAATTGCATAGTCTTGATTGTATTCTTAATATTCCATAGTTATTTATTTTTCTCCACTTGAGCGTTTGGTTTTCATCATTTCGGTCATTAATTTCCTCCGTCACAGCACAAAGGAAAGCGGAACATTAAGGAAAATACATTTCCTTAAAAAAATTTGTACGCGTAAATTTTACACTTCAAATAGCAATGTATGTTTATTTTATGCTTTTCGAATCAATCATTGATCCATTAATGTAAGTTAACTATATCATGTCAACATACTTTTGTTTTAGTTGAAAAAAAATTGATGGCGGTAGGAAATTCAAATGCTACATGTATTTTTTCAATGGTTAATGTTGTAGAAATAGTTAATTTTATTAAATTTGGTTATGCTCAATTAAGTAAATATTTTTCCCCTTTAAAAAATGACTTAAAAGTACGTTAAATAACTTCTGGTTTGCATGCCTTCAAGGGTGATGTCATTTTTGAGTGCACAATTTTTGTTTCATAGGTGTGCTGTGGAGAGATAAGTCAGTCGCGATTGACACGTCGATTGGAGTTTCATATGAAAGGGTTAACGTATCAAGACGTTTTGAGGATAATGGTTGAATAAATGGCTGGATACTTTGACTGAATAATAATAAATGTGTGTAGCGACCGCTATTCGTTCGTGCTTTGTATTAATTTTCGGTATCCTAACATCTAGTGACGGTATTTTAATGCTCTTTGCGCTTTTTTAGGTACACGTCGCCGCTCATGGAAACTGCTCACAGGGTATAATATTTATAATTTTTTCTCTTCCGTGTCTCTCAAGCCTGCTGCAACTCGAGAATCAAAGAAAATCTTTAGGTGTAAGCTTAGAATAAAATATCACCATTAAAATCAATGAATGCGTCAGTTCGCTTTTGCATGTGACTAGTGACGCATTGATGGAAACAATTCATTATTATTACCAAATGAAATCATCAATATCTGATTTTAAACCCTACGTTGTGATAATATATATATTGAAGATAGATGATACTTTTCTTAAAATGATCAATTTTAAGTCAATGTGGTGGCGGTATTCGAACTAACTTCAAGATATTGTCTATTGTGTTGCGTAAAACATTGAAGATTTTACATTCAGTTCTTTCGGCAGGTGAAAGATGTTGGATGCATCTAGGTAGTTTAGGGCGAAAGCTGAGTATATTATGCGTTGAAATTTTGCCTACGTAGTATCAGTTAATATGGGTGGCCATCGGTAGCTCAAGCGATTTGCTTCTTTAAATATCGCCGTGAAAATTGGTTGGGCAGGATCCTGAGGAAAGAGTGGAGAGAAACCTGTCCTCGGCATTATCTCATTTTGTCGACTGGCGCCCAGCGGAGCGCAATTTAACGGCATTCTTCCTTATAAGTGCTTTCAACATAGCACCCACGCAATGAAGAGATTATGATATCACCGAAACGCCTGCCTCATTCGAGAGCCGAACCCGGCCGCGAGGGGTGAGAAGCCTATGCATTAACTCCCGCAAAATCGCGACCGTTCCTGCACCGGAGGAAAAGTCCCGAAGAGGAAGATAAAAATGCTTGACGCATCTATAAACACAGCTTCTGCTGCTGAAATTTACCGCGGAAATTAATGCTTAACTTAAGTAAATATTTGAATGAAGCGAAATATTGTATTGCGTCAGAATAATGTATTGTGTTGATGTTTCGAGAGTTACGTAAAAATGAAGATTCTTGGTAGGAAGCTGTTCTAAGTCTAAGCTATAACTCCAAACTCTAGTATTAATATAAATTTTGAATGAGGAATCTCAACTAATAATACTTGGTAGCAAAAAAATATTAAATTTAATTTTTGCCGCTGACTTTAAATTTCGTCTTAAACGAAGGGTTTTCAATTTTAAGGCTTTTCAGGCTAGGTTTGGCTATAGGGAGGAAGGAAGTAACGGATATGAAGGGAGATTGTTGTAGAGTAGGATGTTGGGTTGTTTTTTGTTAGGAGAGATAAGTTACTTATTTGGTAGTTGTATCCATTCAAGACCTAACTGAACCGACAGATTACCCATGGTGGAGCAGTCAAATGAAAACCGAACACCCGCTACAATAACCAGGACGCGCAACAACAAGAACATAATACAACAACTGCGTACGCCTGTTAGTTTTCACTATGTAGTTCTCCAACCACAGCGATGAAAATAGTGAAAAAAGCTAGCTTCTATCTGCTAGCGGACGGTGTTAAGTGATTAGTGTTCGGGTTTCACTTTATTAGGTTTTAATTATAGCCAGTAGTTGAATAATACGAGTGTTGTGTGACATTGTTTGAAAGGTGCGACTTTTTTTGAATGTCACACTGTTCTCATCTTACTCGACAAGTAATAATGTGTATGAAAAACGCACAAGATCTAATTGAAAACAGTACCGTAGGTTTTTACTTATTACACCTTCTCATTCATGAATTTCATGATTACAGTGCTATTTTTCGCATTCATCAGTATAACTAGCCGCCAATGAACGCTAAAAGAGTCGGTAGTGTCATAAAATTTATCGACATATATTGGCAAATGGCGAAGTATGTTTCATTGAAATATGTATTACCTTTTGCTAAATATTATTTAGTTCTCAGTAGATCATTGAAAAAATACCCTAGGATATTGAACTTTCTTTTTATGAGTATTTTTCGCCAAATTTTGCATGTTATTTAAGAAAAAAGTTTCTACTGCGACTTCTTTTTATTTTTCATTTTTCGATATTTGATGAACATTTTTTTTGATTTTTTTACTTATTTTCTGGGCTTTAAAAAGGCAGCCGATAGAACAGATCGGGTACTGCAATAAAGAAGATGGAGTGTAAAGTGAGAATACTTATCGGAAAGAGGTTTATCCGAAAAGGTGTGCTCAAAATAGTCTGCTCAAGTAAGAACTGCGGATCCAAAAATCATTCGTACCATTTACCATGGCATATTATTTTATGTAAATGCTTTCGTAATTGCATGACACCTACGAGGAGGAAGTGGTTTATAAAGAAGAAAGTTATTTTTTGATTCATTTTTTTATTTTTGTATGATTAGATTTATTACTGAAGTAATTCTTGAATTAATTCTAGATAGGAATACCTTAGGAATTATGATAAATAACTGAAAATCTCTGGTAGTTTTAATACCAAAACTACGAAGATTAAAAAGTTATTACGGTTGCAAATAAATCATGAACACACAAACACACACACGCGTACATTAACAGGGTGCACATCACCAGAGGAAAAACTCCCGGGACTTGAAACACTGATTTTCGACCTACCGGGTACTATGTCAAAACTTTCGTGCTTCAGTTGCAGAGAGCTAACTCCAAGTCGCTGAAGATGATCCGGGTTTTCTTAAAAAAGGTCATAACTGGAGATGAATCATGAGTCTCTGCAATGACTGAAGCCCAGCCTTCCACTCAGTTGGTTAACGAGATAAGGAAGAATGCGACGAGGCAGTTGAAGACCATTTCTAAGAAGAACCTTGTCGATTGTTTTGAAAAGTGGAGGGGACGCTGGGATACGTATAAGAAGTCCCAATGTGAAGTACTTCAAAGGGAACTAAAGCCTTATTTAAGAAGTTCTCTCCGGTTTCCCACCGGGTCAGGTTGCAGTACACCGACGTTTCGAAGGCTGACTCTGCCATCGTCTTCAGAGTGAAGTTCAGAGCATAGAAAAGCCTTAGAGCATAAAGCCTTATTGTTCTAGGTGGGTTATTTTTCTCAAAATATTGCGTGACTGGATACCTCCCGGGAAGGCATCACATGAAATGAAATACGCGGTTAGGATAGTGATAAATTCCCAAAAGATGTGAATATAAAGATTGCACTCTCGAAATAAGCGTTCGGATAATCCCATTTGCGTAAATGTACTAGTATATTTAGCAATTTAAGTTTTTATTTAAATTATTGGTTTCTAATTGTTGCGTAACGATATACAATGTTCGTATCTAAGCGGCGGATTCGTTGCTTTCGTGTCTTAGATGTTCGAGCATTAAATATAATAATTTTCTTCTCGTTATAGGTAGTATTCATAATGCTCTAATGAAGAGTAGGCAAGTTAAATCAAACGATTCGTACTTCCAATACTAAGATTCTTTTCCACGGTCAAAAAGAGATCACGCGCTCGTCGCAACTACGCTTGTGACTAATATAGGAGTCGATTGAGGTTAAAAATGACTGAGAGGATGTAGTCGCTGTACTTTCAGAAGGCATAGATGCAAAGAGAGAGGGGAGGAAGAAATACACATGGCTGGTGGTGGGAGGGATGTGTGAGGAAACACGTGGATTCCCTTACTCTCGTCAAATACCTTCCGTTCTTACAAAAAATGGCTCCCGGCGAGTGTGGAACGTTCTCCCAGAGGGACGGTCCGTCGGATGTTCAATCGCAGGAATGAAGAGCGCTCTTGCATGCGCCGTGTGTACTGGGTGGGAGGGAATCGTTTGGCCCTTTGTTGTTTCCAGGACAGGAAACTTCCTTTTTTTCCCCTCCCTCTAGTTCCGCCCACACGCCAGCACCCCTCGTATTACCTCTTAAACTCCCTCTTCTTTTTCACTTCCTCGGTCTCCCTCCCGTTTCCCCTGTTGCCACGCAAGGGTGAGAGGATAAAATCGAGGGTGTACAAGGGGATATGTGCGAGTCCCAAGTTTAATGTTCATTCTGTATTAAGACAGAAACAACTGAAAAAATATTCACTCGGTGTCCGTATTAATGCACATATATAATTTATTATTGGAGACTTCAATCGAGGGCATCTCGGCAATAGAATTTTTATTTACTTCACGCATTTTTTAAATTATTTATATTCCCGTGTGCCACTCTTAATATCATCATCAACAACAATATACTTTCAAAATACTTCTGATTAGGATTTTTTCCAAGATATTGTACATAACATCAATTACGTCACTGGTGTCGCTCAGTGATGCTTAATTTGGTATAATCTACCGGTAGTTATTCCCGGTGTAAGGTTTTTTTTTAACTTTAGCGTTTTTTTTAATCTTTTATAACGTAGAAGTAAATTAATAGCCTTTAATTTATGGATAGATCAACTTGTTATGAGTTCTCTAATGAGCTTTAATTTGTATTTGTTTTGAAATATTTATTAAAATTTATATTTCCACCCATTTGATCAATACAATAGCACCAAAAATTTCAAAAAGGAAATTTTCGGTTATATCTGCAGTAATAAATGGAGTAGGTAAAATAAATCAATAATAATCCAGAATTTAAAAACAACAAGAAAGTACACTAAATGATAGCTGAAATATGTTTAGTGAATAAATGAACACATAAACTGACTTGGGAAAAAATTTCAGCTTTGAAAAAAAAATAATATTACTATTGTATCGTTATTCTACCACATAAGGTAGATATTTGCATGCACACAGCCTCTAGAATTGAACAACGGTACATTTATTTGCCTCTCTTAACAAAATTATAACCAAATATTGGACAATAAAGTACGTCCCTGTTCAACTCCACTTTTTTCTATCCTCCCTTCATTTCATCCGACAAGCCTTACCTACAGAATCCTGTATTCTTATGCATTGCCCCCTCCATAACAGTCTTCAATATCCCAGTCAAAATTCTCTGAATCCAACTTTTCTGCCCATTCCGATTTCCCCGACAAACCTTTCTCCTCCCCAGCAGTATCTAGCATCTCCTCTAATGTTTTCCTTTCTTTCCATTCCCTCTTTTCTATGCCTCTCCACACCCTCATTTCAAAAGCCTCCAAGCTACGTTTATCATCTAGTTTCTATGACAGCGTAACCTCGCCATCAAAAACCAACATCCATTTTAAATTTTTGATGAACCGTATCTTAACCCCCTCGATCAATGTCACTGTTGTCGATTCCCTCGTCCTTTTGAAAGCTTCTTTGTCTATCGAAATTTTGCTTGTTGTGTCTTTGCCAATATGACCATTTTGGTCCAGGACACTTCCAAAATAGGCAAACGTTTATCTATCTTTCTATCTCTCTAATGCTCTAGTTTATAAATTCCTATTTTAATATTTTCCTTAGCCTTCCTCTTTCTCGAAAACTGCCAATTCTTTGTTTTGTTTACATTTATTCATCCCTTACGTATTATTTTAGCTTTTCAATGCATTCATCGTTTTCAAATTATTTAGCTCACTGGCAAACTATAGATCATCTGCTAAGCTAAGGGATTTTATGGATTCCCTGACAATTGTAATTCCTACAAACTTTAATCACTCGAAAGAAAGTACATAAAAGGCAATGGATAATAGCAGGCTACGGACATTGAAATCATGCAGCATAACTCTTAAAAAGATGATTCTATGAAATAAAAAGAATAACACGCAAGAAGATACATCCAAAATATCAACAAATATATGCACTACCAATTCTAATTATCTCCTACACGAATGCTGCAATTTCAATTATTATATTTTATGGTTCAAGGAATTAACGACATGTTAAATCTATTCGTTCTACACTAAATCTCCCTGATTTTATGTCGGTGATCTGATACACCATAGTAAGTGGGGGCCTGTAATATGTCCTTTTCATCCTCAGATAAGTAACCTGTTTCAAATTTAAGCAGTCAATTTAATCTGAATTCAAGACTGTGGTCAACTAGTGAAACTAAGTATCGCACATAATTTCAGATTCTCTCAGCAATGCTTACAACCTCTTGGCTGGCTGACTGTAGATTGGTGATTAGCAAATTCAACTCAACAAACAAATTACTCTTTTTAAGTGGTATGTAAATGGTCCATTGTCATCCTCCTGTCCTTAGCGCTGCTTTGGAGGTAGTTGACATTTCTGTTGCGGCTACTATCGGATAATCTAATGAGTTGAGATTAGTGAGAATGTATGTATTTTTGTTCGCTTGAAATTTGTTATAATATTCACAAGATAGTTTAGGGATCTTTAAGTGGCATTTTTGTATTAGTTTACAACGTGCTATATGTGAAATTGTGCTTCAGGTAGGGTAAATATTAAACAGCTTGTGATTAAGTTGAAATAATTTAAGTATATTTTTCAGTGAATACTAATGTGCATAAGTTTTAACACAGAAATAGTAAATGCATTGGAATCTATTAGGTAAAAGTAAAATTTAGGCTTGATTTTTTTTCTGCGGTAAAGGTCCTGAAACAATACCTCAAATCAAAATCATACTCAAGTTGTTATATGGCTGATAAGGTTATTGTTGTGATGGATTCCATTTAAAATTATCGTGGAATTGGAAAAAAATACTTTAATTTCGATGGTCCTCCCTCATGAAACCATTTACGCCCGTTATGCACTAATTTTTGGGAAAATACCAAACAGTAAAAAGAGCCATACATAATTACTAACAATTTCAATTATCTGAACACAGCTGAATAAGTATTAACGGTCCTAAATTAAGAAAGGTATAAATGTACTTGGATGTGTAAATCTGATGTCGGAAATTCGTGCTATGCCATGCATCTTATTTCGAGGGAGAGGAGAATTGGTTATCATTAAAGAAAAGCATATATAGGTAGCGGTCGGAGATGTTTCCGCCATGATTAGCGAGAAGCTGCAAATACGAGCATTATAAAAGACCAGTTTTACTGGGGCAGCGTTCCATGTTTTTTATGAAGATGGCAGAAACTTAATTTGGTCCCTCGAAAAAAGGAAAGGTACCGGCTTAGTGATGTCATTATGGGGAACCATCTGCGTTCAGGACGATGGAGGAACTATCAATACCAATAAAGGGTTCATTCGTTTACCTTTAGGCCATAATCTGCTGAAATATTCTCTAGGTTTTAGCAAAAGAATTAAATGAGTGAACGCATCATAAAATCACTTATCAACGTATTATTAACTTCCAGAGCACACAGGTACTGTACTTACTGAAGAGATTTATGAATAATAAGTGTTTTGCGTTCTTTCGCTTCCATTTTTTCAATACATCAGAGGATTCATATTTTTTTCATCATGGATCTAATAGATCCATATATAACATAAACGTATATTCGTTTTATTGGATATTAATGATAAAGTTTACTGGTAATTTTCTTCATACGTATTACAAAGTAAGATTATTTTCCCTGAATCCCTCGTTGAACTACATTAAGTTAAAACCCATGCAAGCATGGTGACCCTTTCTGATTAAACTAGAATATGACCGTCATAAAGTTAATTTTACACGACTCTCTTAGCATCAGTCATTCGTGCCAAGGTGATCATTAAAAGGTTTTCTCATTAAAACTGTGGTATACTAGTCGACATTAAAAAGGAAGAAAAAGTCGTATATAAACTGGAAAATATTATCCAGGCTATATATTGCATATATCATCCCATATCAATGATAATTATAGTTTTAACTTGAGCATTTACTTGCCAGGCCTTGGCCTGTTAAGCAATATAAGTCTGCTTTAATATGCATGTTGAAGTATATAACAACTTGCTCACAATAATTAATCAAATAAAGGGCCTTTATAACTCTTCCAAAGTATCGCACGGAGAGGATACATTTACTACAGTGTGGTGTAGTGAAAATTAATTGGAGTGCGGTAGGGCGAATCATGATGGACTGAATTCCATCCAATAGAATTCTTCTACCGCCTTTAGTGAAGTGTCAGTGTGTATCTTTGACGTGGAGGTGCAGTGCGTTGCAGGGAACAGTACGGCTGATTGCGACTGCGAGAAATCTTAGACCAACATTATTTCGGGCTGTATCTTCAGCGAGTTACTCATTCATCTGTAGTGAAGTGTAGTGTACGAAAGTGTCTTTTCTTTGTCCTATTTCTGCAGTGCCAGAAAGCCGATTTCTTCAAGTTCAACAATAGAAAAGATCTTACCTGGGATCCTAGCTGGATCCATTTGCCAATGGGCGTACAAGGAGAAAGGACGTCTTCTCATTTCAGAAAGGAGAAGTTCCAGTAACAGAGTGTTACTTTGAACACAACTTCTTAGCCTGGGAAGCCATGGATCCCGCCAAAATAAACAAATGAAAATATGATTGGCGTGGCTCCACGTAGCTGATGCATTCAGATTAATCCCGCACTATCGCATCATTCGCGTATTGTAGAAAATAGGGATGCCACAGTAGATGATGGATCTAATCGCTGGTACGACTTTTACTTAATAAACCGGGCACAATTTAATATGCTTCCAATTTAAAGCTAAAGGAGGGGAAGAACATCAGGAATGAATTTCGGAAATTTTGATATTAGGGTGAGACTCAATCAAACGTCCTCAACCTGTCCGCATCTTTCTCCCACCTAGATGAAGCGGCACGACGTACTACAAGATACTCTCGAGGCTGAAGACCGTCCTATTAACCAGTTGGAAATGGAGAATGGGCCAAGCGGTGGAAGGGGATCGCTACCTCCACCAATCTGATCTCGTTGTAGCGGAATACGTCGGGAGGATATTGCATGTAATTTATGCCTTAATTCCATTCGACAACTGGCTTTAGGCGTTCCAAGCGGTCAGAAACACGATGATCGCCATGTATGAAGACCTGACTGAAAGGATAATCTCATGCCTGAAGCATAAGAAGGAGGTCCATCTAGACATCTTGGTCCTAGAGAGCCAATGAAGATAGGTAAATTATAACATGAAACTTTTCGTCCACTTTAACTACCGCGGACGCAAAACCACGTTGAGTTGGACGAAAGTATCCACAAGCATTATTTTATCAGAGTATATAGTGAACTTACGTACGGCCAAAAGGAGGTGGTGTGAATGCATACATTTTAAAACATTTGAATAAAATCACATATTATTTCTATGAGCAAACAATCCTTCCGTATTTGCTAAGCATATACGTATGAGTTTGTGTGTGTTTGTGTGTATCCTATGTGTGTATTCCTATGTTATCAGTTATGATGATTACCACTATGATAATATGACTTCTTTTCACTCCGAGAGCAATGTAGAAATTTCTGAAGTCGGCCTCATTACAAAATGAAAATTTGTGTAGATATTTTGCTATTTTACTATCATAATCAATTTGCTTCGTCGCCTGTTGGTCACCTTAACACAGACCTTATATTTTAAATTTTTTGTACCGTAAATGAAAGCTGCTGAATACTTTTTGAAATGGAGGCTTAAGGCAGACTCTGACAGATCATCCTTCTGTGCAATGCTGGCAAAGAAAGTTATATTCGTTGAGAGAGGCGGAGTCCTAAATATCACTGAGGCCTTAATGGTTCCTTTGGGACCGCGAAATAACGAAGAGCTCCCCGATTACGCAAGCAAGGAAAAGGCGGAGCGGGTCACGCGTGGGGGGAAAGAAGCGAACTCGAAAGTCCCGAGGAGACCGTCTAAGGGAGGAAGAGGTGAAATGGGTCCCGGGCTCCCCTCTAGTGTTTAGTCCCTCCCCCTATCTCCCCGTCTCCATCTCTCTCTCTGCCTAGTCTCTATATCTCTCTCGCCCCCTCGCACATACTAAATCCCCCCGAGGGTGAGGGGGTCGCGTCGGAAGTTCGTCTCTTTAAGTTTTGTCGTTCCCCTAAGGACAACCCTCATGCTTGCTAGCTCCTTCGTGCCTTCCATCTCCGTCGCGTTGTCGTCCGCCTTCTGCCATTTCTGCACCTGGAGAATTTCGGAAGGGTTTTCAACTGACGTGTGGACTACGCCGCCTTAGGTGCTTCAGCCATTACCGCTCGAATACTAGTTGATTAAATTTTAGTAAATTTTTGCATGAATTTCTCGCTATGTAAATCAATACTATGACATAATTTTTCTGGAAGTAACATGAGGTAACCCTGTTCCTAAAATAGGTACGCTCCCATAATTTATACATATCAGCGTAATGTTAGACGCAAGGTAAACAAAAATGACACGGTGGGGAAGAGGGGTATGGACCTTTGATGATATGAAAATTCAGGCTACTAATTTGTACTTTTGTGGAATATACGAGGGTCATCCGGAAAGTAGTACCCGTTCGTGAAATAAAGACACAAAAGTAAATATTAACAAACATAAAAAATTTTATTTGAAAGAGGATACTTTAAACTACTTCTCAACATAATCTCCAAGCAAATTAAGGCATTTGTCATAACGTGTGACAAGTTTCTGTATTCCTGCTGCATAGTCCTTCGCCGCCAGCTCATTGAGATACGCGAGGGACCCATCTTGCACAAATTTTTGCATAATGCAGATGGTGTTTAACAATTTCATGAACAATTGTTCGAGAAACATTGGGAAAATGCTCACAGATGTCATCAATTGTGACACGCCGATCGTTCCTCACGAATTCGTCAACTGAGCTCACCAGTTGGTCTGTAATGACAGACGGTCTCTCCGAACGCTCATCGTCGTGTGTGTTCCCCCTCCCCATGTTGAAGTTGCGACACCACCGCCGAACAGACGACTCGTCCATTACATTGTCTCCATACACCTCCTTTAATTGGCGATGAATATCACATGGGCGAACGTTTCTTGCATTGAGGAATTTAATCACTGCCCTCACTTCACAACTGGCGGCGTTCTCAATTTTTTTAAACATTGTAAACAATCACAGAAACAACACAGGCAATGCTAGCGTCACGCAACTTGGCTCAGAGAAGGCAGACAAGCCACTGAAGCTATCTGACCTCGTCCAGCGGCTACTCGCGTCGTCAGCACTTCATGCGGCACGAACGGGTACTACTTTCCGGATGACCCTCGTATTATTCTCTTTTAGGAGAAGTCTACTGAGGGGTTTTTGATGGACTGGAGCAGTCCATGCTGCTGTTTTTCTGCGCATGGACTATCACTTGAAAAATATTTATGAATGAAATTAAACATTACAATTATTCATTCATGAAGTCTGCATAATTGCCACGTCCCCAAGTTTCATCCAAGAGGATTTTTTTCTTTTCCTCCCTCTGCCTTGCTATGCTAACATTCTCCAGTTTGTTAGTCTTCAGCGTTTTTTTGTCTGACATTATCTTCTGAATCAACTTTTCTTTCATTCATTGAAGCTCTCCCAACAGCTATCTTTACTCTTCCGGCATGTTTGTTTGTTTTGCTTTCTTTAGATTTCATTATTTTTCACTTTCCTTACGCACATCTAAGAACAGGTTGAAAGTAATTAGTTGTGGTAGAACAAAATTTTCTTTTAAATACTATTTTTGTGATCATAAAATATCGGCGTGTACGCCATACCCCATTGTAGATGCCGAGTTTAAAGTTGAATTTCTTTGATAGGGCTGTGGATCGGAGTTAAATTAGTGGATTTAGCATATAATATTTTGACATATTGCAAAAAACCACCTTTCTTAATTTTATCCTATTTACTCATCTCTCTAAGAACTATATATAATTGTTTGTAATTGAATACCGTGGGATGTAATGTAATTGTTTGGGATGAATTACATTGATAACAATTTAAAAATTATCGGTGGCATTCCATGCATTTTTTAATAGAATGTGTAAAATTAAACTAATCATTTGGGATATAGGATTAATGATCATTACTTAAACATAATTGTTCCGAAAAGAAAAGCAAGCAGATGATGCATCCGTTTGCTCAATTGTCTTCTTACCTTTGCGGAAATAATCTCTAAATTTTTAATATTTCATTACGGAATGGATTTCAAAAATTTTCTACTTTGTTTCATTTATCTTATCTTTTAAAGAAATAGCAGTTATTATTCAACGTTCATATCGCGAGGGAAAAATGAAAATATAAGAATATAATGTATTTCAGTTCTCAATTGTAGTAGAGACAGAAGAAGTGTCTCAACTGAGATTAATGCCGTAAGCTAAATTTAATCAAGTGAGTGGTACATTAAGGTTCATTTTGAGACGATATCTATTTTTAAGATTAGGCATTTTGTACTTATAAACTTTCGGTACCTATTAAGTTGATATTCTTCATGTATATTATGAGAACACGAGTATTTTGTATCATTGTGAATGCCTGGAAATTCAGCTCTCAAGTGCATATGTCTTTCTAACCATATTTTAATAAATAATATTCCATGGTGGTTGAATAATACGATTTATCAATTGACGACTGAGTTAATTTATTTTTATAATCAATGAAGTTGTGAAACATATTCAGGGGATATTCTTACTTAAGGTATCGCTTTTATTTGTCATTATTCCAGCGTTCACAAAAAAGCCTCCTATTCTAAATAGGTCACTGCTCAGTGAAAATAATAATTTTTTTTACAAATGCGAATAACGAGACTCTAGTCATTAGTAATCGTTCTACGGATATCATCAATCAATGGGAACAATTTAACCCATTTGCCCGCAAGTATGAACGTGGAAAAAAGGGAGTGAATGTTTAAAACCGAACGCGCTATATCCCTCTTAACACTCTTGAGCAGACATGGCGATCAACCGCTAAAGTAATTCTTGGAAGCCATAAATTATGGGCATTCCAAATATTCCCGGGTACACTGGAAATAACAGAAACGCCGCCCAATTCTAATAATGAAAAATACAATTTGTTCTTTCGGGGAAAACCTTAGCTCCTCAGGAGTAGTACCGGCAACATGAGAATCGAAGGAATGGTGCTGCACGGGAATATTGACGAAGACCTCAGGATACATATACGAGTGTCAATGTTAGAGTCAGGTCCCGGGTTTATGACGCTATTGATCCCGTCGTTCATGACAAGATCGGCCCTGATGCAAGCGTTCAAGTTGATTACAATCTGTGACGGCGCTGAATTACCCCGTTCCTATATTAATATAACGTACTTTTTTATTCACCATTTTTTACGTTATTTGGAAAAACTACAAACCTTATTGTATTATTGAAAGAAAAACATTCAATATGATGAAAATAAGCTCACCTTCTGCATTTAATTTGTTGCACGATGTTGTGAGGCCAGTGGGGCCTCTGCTGCTATGAGCTGCACTTCTAGAATTATCTACTTCATAAATGAATCTGGAAATGGGAATAATTATGGGTGCATAACTTTTTGTATGCATTTTCTTTTGTCGTCAGCTCTTGCATTACTCTAGGATTAATATTGTATCCATTGCCATGTAAATTATTTTGGAGTCTTGGAGAAAAGAAGTAGACGAACATCAATGATGAAATGTTTTTTAAATCTTTCGGTTCTTTTTTAAACACTCAAGTTTTAATGGAAAGTTAATGTAATTAATGTCATCTTTTCAATATTTTAATTGCTTCAATCGCTGGCTTTACCGTAAAATCTTGTTTCTACAGAATCGAAGAAAGTTTATCAATAATTGTGTCTCACAGTTTCTCTTCAAGTGTCGTTTAGACATAAAACCTGGGCTTAGGCTGTTTTTTGGACTCAAGAAAAGCAAGAGCGATTTTTGGTGGAAATGTTTTCTCCATTCTCCTTTTGATTTGCTGGTGATTTTGTCAGCTCTTTGTCGATAAATTTTGTTTCCCTTGGTGGATTTAACCTCTCATTTGGGCCAAAAGATCTGTTGTTTTCAGCACAAAAGGCTGCGAGACATGCTTGATGAAAACCTAGGAATATTAAGTCATTGAGGTGATACGAGGAGAATATTTGAATTTGGATTATTTGAATTAATACGTATATTTTATAAAATATTATGGAAGAGAATTTCAGGTTAGCCTCAAATAAAGGTAATTTTATCAGCATTGTTTTGCTAATTGTTCTGCCTGCTCAAATTGTACGCGTATTAAAGTTTTATTAATATTTTCTAATCGAGAGAAATTAGAAAAAAAATCTCATACCATGAAATGGTTGTTAAATTTAAGAAAGTACTCACAGGATGTTCTGGCTTTAATTTATTTTAAGCCATTATTATTTACTATATCAAGCCCATAAAAACGGATATTTGATCATTATTCGGAGATAATTTTTAAACACACATAAAAATGAAATTATTTAATCTGATGGAAAAAATGCTTACATTTATTTTCTTATTTTTTTTAAGTACTATTGAACTTGGAAAGGTAATTAAGTATACGGAATTGGGTAAGTCGCATGTTTTATATACCCGAAATAGAAATGTCGTTTGCGATCTAAAGGAAATTATTTTATCTCAACTTATTATAATTTGCGGCTGTTTATGTAACTGTGTATTATTTAATTTGTTTATAGAAACGAACTAAATTTAAGCTGACCTTGACTTCACTCATTGGTAGGATTGGGAAAGAATTAAATGAAGTTATTCGAACCCAAAAAAGAAGTGTCGCTTTCTTTTAAAAGAGGAATGTAATATTAGACGATTACGAATTTCCTCTGTGTCCTGAAGATGGGCGAAAAACCAGGTTGAACATAAAATGATTTTGAGATTATAACATTAATATAATAAGGAGTGTGAAGCATGGTGGCGAAATTCGTTAGGAGGATATACTTTTCTCCAGCTCTATCAATCTAGGTGGGCATTGCAGCAAAATATTGAAATTACCTAACATTTTGGAATCCATTTAGAATTTTTCAATAATTTTTACGTGTTAAATGTATTTTTAAGATAGAATACGTATGTTTTTACATCAAATAATTCTGCATTCTTTTGGACCGCAAGGTAGCTGGAGAACGCTTTTGATATAAACACCTTATACTCTCTGTGAACGAAAATTACGCTAATTATATGTAAAAAACATTTATGCATGCTGATAAAACTTGTCAATTATCATGATAACATTATGCCCATTTTTTCATGATAAAATTTGCCTTTATGGAGGGAAAGAAGTTTATGCTGCTATAAGAAAAAAGCATATATGAAATCATTTACAGGTATTCACCCCAAAACGTTGATACCTCTATGTGCCTATGTTTCATTAAAAATTTCAATCCAATTGAGAACCTCCATCACCAGCTTTTCTATTTGTACATTTGTGAACAGAAAATTCATTTGATGAACCTTTGGGCTTTTTGAATTAAACATTAAGTATGGATATCTATGCAGTTTCAAATTAAAGTGGCTAAAATTTTCGAAATACCTAGTTATGATTACGCCAGGAGCAACAGTAACACTCTTCAATATCATACTTGTGTTAACCTTCTCCCTCGTGATATTCCTTACCTTCCATTATGTCACGTTTTCCCTCGCCCTCATATTTCCTTTGCAATTTCCAACTCCCCGCGGAGGAACCCCATAGAGTCTCCGTTCTCACCTCCCAATCCCCTTCATTTCTTTCACCATCTCCTTCCTTCATCAGCGATCGCAGGGGAAATGGAGTTCGGCAAAGGATGTGGTTAAAATTCTTGGCTCGTAGTGCCGGAGACTGAATAAAAACTTACGGCAATGGTGTCCAATGGGACAGGAAAATGATGAGAAACCGGGAAAGACAATCATTTGGGTTCGAGAGAGAAAATAAATAAGGGATCGACGCTTTTTATACATATTACACAGGCCCACAGTACATTTCATCACTCCAGAGGGCCGAGTAATAGACTATCTGTATTATAAGTGCGAATAAAATGGGGTAACTTTTTATTCTCATTAAATTTCTCATGTCAGGAACTAATAGAAATATGACGTAATATATATGATAAATCCTTACACATTGTTAGAGGGTTCACCTATTTCTAATTATAGATATTAGTTTTTTGGCTTTGTTTTCGCTTTTTGTCTACTTACTACTAATTTTTTTTAGTTGAAAATCTAAAAATCCTATACTCCTTAAAGCATATTGATTTAAAATATGCAAACTGTCCACCGATGAGCTCGTAACTATTCCTTAAAATGCTGAGGAAAACTACAAAAACTTATGAAGAAAAGGGTAAAGTTATATTATCCGGGTTAGCATTCTGGTCCGTGGGATATGTTCGGAAGCAGAACCAGCGGACGTAAACTGAGGGGCACGGCTTTCACATTAGAAGGAACATATTGTACCTCTCGAAATTGCATTCAATCCTCGAATTTTTCCTTGCATGCGCTTTCATTTTGTCATGGCCCCAATGGACTATAAACGGTGATGCATTTGCTCGAAATGCGGTAGAATGAGAAGGGTCAAAAGTTATGGATGTTGCAGAGAGTTTTCGCCGTTTTAGGGTTGAAAATGAGGGAGGGTATAACAAATGGCATAGCACTTACGCCTAGGAGATAAGAATGGAGAAGAAGAGTTCGATTATGTTTCCAAACGCAATTCGTTGCAAAGAAACATGTGGTGCAGTATTTAGCCAAACCCAGAGGAAGGATAGCAAGGAAACATCTGCCGAAAGGACTAATAGCCGACAGAAGATAAATGACAAGCGTCATGCATCAATACAGACGTTTGTAAGTTAGAGTTTTTCCTGAGCCATGCGCTAAATGGCTATTATATTCCTGCGAAATCGTATATTTGACCCTCTTTTCGTGAATTATGTGAATCAAATATCAGTAATGTCATGAAACCCTACGTTTACTTGAATACTTTCTCCGTAAAGTATCATGAATGATATTTATTATACATTTTGTCTATTTTTTCGTCTATTTATCACAAACTCAATCGTATTTAACATTCATTGTGGAATTAGGTAATATTGACTAGATAAATAGAAATATAAAGGATAACTTCGCTATTGGCAGAGTAAATTTAATAAGAAGCTAAAGATCGCGAGAAAATAAGGCAGACAGCCTAATTTTAAATATTAAATTTAATCTTTCACATTTTACTCAGACATTTCATAGATTTTTTGGGGTTTTACATTAATAGGACATTTAAATTTAGAAATTATTTTAAACGCATTTGGAAAGTATCTGATAAACTAAAAGGCGGAGTTTTTGTTTATCTCTTTAAATTTTAGCACAAACAATTTAGGCGTGTCTGATTATCTGAGAAAAAAGTATTTATATTTATTTTTGTCCTGTTACGCGCAATTTACTCAGGTTCATTTGGTAATTCGTAGTGCATCCTAAAACGGAATGCGTCCCTGAGTCGAGAAACTGTGGTGAGAGAAATAATTCTGAATGATGCCTGATACCTTTGCACAATACCAAAATGTATGGTACTCAGTAAATATAAACCATGGAAGGTCAGAGAATATAATTCAAATGCGGTGCGTCAGGAAAAAAAACGAATTATTTGGTATGCTCAAATTATGTATTCATCCATTTCAATACCATGCAGTTCATACTAAATGTGTTTAGCCAACACCTTAGGCTTAATGTTTTTTAACTTTGATAAAAATTATTAAAACTATATTTAACAAACATTTGAATGAAAATTTAAATAATTTCAATCCCGTGATACATCGGTGGGAAATGGGAATATGAATGACAGTGACAAAATGAGACTGATATTATATGCCTAAGACTATGACTAGGTTTATATTCTGTGTGCTCTTTATCCCTCACAAAGTTCACGATCGTAATACAAATTGTACCATATTCTATCTTTGTCAAGTACTTATATTATCATATCGTATTCTAACACTCCATGTCCCTTCCACCATCTCGTGTATTTATCCAATTGCACGTTTTGGATGTGCGCAGACAGATGTTTATTGATATAGGCTGTAGCATATTCTTCAAAGGCCTTAAACTATTGTTATTCAAATAATGGTTAAGTATATAGGCCATTTTTATCTTAAACATCTTAACCAGAAGTCTTACTTTTCTATTTTAAATTAATTTAGGTAATTATTTAATAATTCATCCACATTTAGCGATATTTATCTCAATCAGATAGCTAAAATGAACTGTAATGTACGATATGCAATGTAATATATTATGTGTAGTCTAAATAACGAAAGAGCTGTTTAATCGTGGGTTTCTTTTTTTATCTTTTTGCTGTTACTTATCTTTCGATGTTTCTATATCTTTAAAATTTATTTTAAATAATTCACTCAATGACTTCCAAAATATTTTATATGATCTGTAAATATTAACTGGACAATTTATTATTTCTCTTCGATGGATTGTAGATTAAATATCATAAATAAGCTATTTTTCACCCATAGTTTATGTTAATGACAGCAACTGATACCTGACTAAATCCAATCAGAAAATTCTGCTGCTGCACCCTGTACTTAGTTCACACTTACAAAAACTATACCTACCGGATGATGAAATATTTTATGATTACAGGCCGCATTTAATTTGGGGTAACATTGAGATTTTTTCCACTACTATCTTTTTTATATTCCTATTAGAATACTTGAAACCATCAATAAATTTGCCTCATGTCGGCTTTTGGATGCTATAATGCATTTATGTTAAGTAAGTGGCGAGATTACATAAAAAGAGATGAAAAATCATGATAAAGATGGAGACATTGAATCTCCTCAAGTCATTGGCCGCATCAATCAATACGAAAATAAAACAAGTGAATCAATTAAAAATTCCTCAATTTACAGTGAAAAAATCATAACTGTTTAACTCCAGGAAAAAAATTTTAGTCATCCTATCTAAATAAATTCTCTGGAAGTGAACATTTATATATATTTTTATTTAAATATAAAAATGCAAATTAGAACTTTATTTCGTACCAAAGTTTATATGTATTCACCAACGACCTGCTGTAGGCTAAAACATTCTTTTGTATTAAATACAGAAATGTTAATACAGTTTATAAACTTATAAATTGTTTTCTTTTTGCACTACCTCATATTTACTCATAATTTAAATAACATAAGGCTCACAAAAACTCTTTTTCGAGGTTAGGTTATTTTAGATTCAACCATGATGCGCATAGCTGTCAGACTTTGTATTTCTTCTGTTTGAAATTTTTGATGACATTCTTATATTAGTGAGGCTTTCAGTAAGCTGAATCATGAAAAAATTCTGGAAAAATTCCAAGATATCTGCAAAGGTGTTCCACTTAACTTTTTTCTTCTTGTTTTCGTATTTTCTACCTCAGTCCGCATTTTTTTGTTTGAATTTGTCATACTTTATTCTGCATTGCCGAAGGCTCTTCAAGGGAATAATTGACGATAGTCCAAAAAAAGTACAAAATTGTCTATTAGCATGCATTAGTTGAGTAGTTCCGTTTTATTATTTATAGACATTCAATAGAGAATTAGCGTTATTTAGATGTAGGTAATGACTTATTTAAAATGAACAATTTAAAGATTATTATATTGTTATCAGGTAAAAGAAAAAGAAATTTCTTGAAATAAATTACAGGATATTTATTTAAAATCGTCCAAAAATATTCTTTTGATAGATAGTTTATCTAGGGTGAATATCATTATGAAGTACATCTATATAACTTTTACCGTTGGGAATTTGATTGTACTTTAGCCGTAGCTATATAAATGTATTTCATTAAAAAATATAGGTGGCAATATTTTAGTTTTTGAAATATAGATGTTAGAGTAGGACTTCGTCAATCACAATTAGATTAAACTTATTTGCAAAGAACCTCAGTCGTTGAATCAAGTTTAATTTAATTTAATACTAGGAATTCAGCGTTTGAAGTTGAAAGATAGAGGCTTTCTACTTTAATTTTTATCAATTAAGGGGAAATTTTGCCTGAAAACTATTGATTGCCATGCGGCTATCCGTAAAAGACAGCAAACCTTTTCGGTACTCCGCATATGTTTTCAGATACATTAAACTGGGGAACTCTTTCAATCAAAGGCACTTTTTGTGTGTAAACATTACAAAATCACTGAGAAGAAAATCTACCCTTTCTCATACGCTGTGATAATATCTGCTCTGATTAACAGACTATAATGATTTGCCTTTGATAATACTTAAAACATTAATTAAAGGTTAACGGGTTTTGACGAGTAGTATCACCGATTGCTAAAATATTTCATGCTAAAATTTAGACTGCGCCAAACATTACCCACCTACAAATTTTCAATGCATATTAAGGCTATATTCTTCTTTACCCTGCTATGAATACTTTTTTACCATGCGCTAATTTTACCAAAAAAACCACAGGAGCCCCATTACATGGTCTCAGAAAACGAATAGTGCAATATTACTTCGGAGATTTCTGGGAGTTTTGATCTGGCCAGTACGAGAAAGAATGAGAAAGAGAGACCGAGAGAAATTAAAAAAAATGAATACTGGTGCATAAAAATTTGCACTGTCATTGTACGATCACTCCTATATTTCCTTCGTGTCAAAGACTACTGCAGCAGGTACCTTAATGTGTTAACTATGGTTATTTAAGATTCAAGTACCGCCCCAGCACCTTCTCTTAAATATCGACCCAAGATGAAGGTATTTTTAGTTCTCCAAAATAAACGAGAACCCTCTTCGCGCAATTACGTGCAGTTTTCACTAGGTCACGACGAGTACGTTTCGGGAATTGGGAAGAAGGTGGAATTGCTCGGGGAGAGGGAGGAGGTTTGCATTCGCGAACAAGTGAAGAACCTTCGAATGCGAAATGTGGGCTCGAGAAAAAAGTTCGTGCTCTTTAGAAGAGGACGGGCACTATGTGCGAGAGTTGAAGTGTCGGCATGGGCCCCATGCAAAGCGACGTGGAGGAGTTTCATCTTGTATTACTTAGGTGAAATGTGCAAACGTGACTTGATAAATTTGCAGATGGAGGTTCGAAACTTGAATCTAGCTAGTGGCGGCTCGTAGAGAGGAAACAGGAAACAGACGGAGTGACCGTTTACGTTAACCGCACACCAACACACTGCCTCAACTTTTATGGTTATATGACAATATACTATTTTAAGTGGTTTCCTAAGGAAAAAACTTATGCTGATTATCCATGAAAATTATTTTGAAACCCACTATAATCGCTGTCCATGTCTTGAACATTTAAATAGTAAGTTTGTTAATATTGCATGCTCAATAATATATGTTCTGCATTTACTTATAAACGCAGCACACTCTATGCTATATTCTCTGGCAAATATTTTTAAAATATTAAACTGCAATAAGAACTATTGGAAGGCTTTCAAAAATATTTTAATATTTTATTAATTCATAAAATCATGACTTTTACATGGGTTTTCACGTTATTGGAAGTTACTGATAGTTTTTATAATGAATTATTGTGACTTGAAATAAATTCAATTTTGTAGTATAAATGTTCTAATGATCAAATACTCAAAAATGTACCATGTACGGTAAATGTAATACATATGGTGAAAACGTGTAAGTAGCATCCTAAGAAAAGGGGTACAGCAGAGTGCTCCCTATGAGGCAAGTTCTGGCTCTGTGATAGTTCTGGAAAGGAACGTAAACTGCTGTGCGTTTCCCGACGAAATAGAGGAGTACTAGTACAATCTGAAACATGTGCCTTGATTTTGAAAACTTTCGTTGGGCGATATTTTAAGATAATTTAATGGGTAGCAGCTGCTACATCTCCCAACCTATTCTTCATTTTCGTTCCTTAAAGGCTTGAGGGGTTATATAATATCTAAAAATGCTCTAACTTTGAAATATTTACTCGTTAATTCTTTTGCGAACTCTCCTTTCATCTTTCAATGAAACCAGAAAACAAAAACACTGCTGGTTTATTATGTAACTTAATTCTGTAATGATTCTGTAATGATTTACAGCGGATAATAAATGCATATACTATCCATCTAAGGCCATGTTACACAATGTGTGGATTGAATATTTGAAATCATTTAGTTTTACTTTTTTTTGAGTACATTTAGTTTTTTTGGCATACATATTTGAGAATGGCTAAAATAAAAAAAATGAGATAATTCATTACTGCCACGTACTACGATAGTATTCGCATTTTAAAACGTCATAGCACCGATAAAAATTAGTTGGACTATGTTTTTTGACATACAGCATCTTAATGATTTAATCATGAGTATCTTACAGCAGACAGTTAGCGTCTGCAGTCGGACGGCGATGTTACAATTCTAGATACTGAGATAGGACGACTCGCTTGTTGTGTACTGGGAAATATCGATGGTGAAATAAATACCATCATCACGGATTATCAACTCGAAGATTGGTGAATAGCATGCCTCCAAGCAATTTTATTTTCTTTCATCTAAATTATCTCATTGCTCTTTGCCCCTAGAGTTCCTATCAGTTGCTTCTCATTATTTAAACTTGATCTTCTTCTGCTAATTCCTTGTCTTTGGTTTCTTCAATATTGGGTCTTAATCGAGCTATAATTATTATGGCAATATCTAACTACTTTTTCCTTATTATTGCGTCTTTCATAAGTTTTTCTCTTTACTCAATGCTTAAATTACTCCTTGAAATGCTTCTCCATTCGTTTAAATTTGATAATTACTCTGGAACATCTGGTGTTCCTTCTTCTACAATCCTCTGTTTCCTTTTGTTCCCATAATCCATGTGCTCGCAGTTAATAAGCAGCTATAAGTTTAAACTAACCAATTTAACCTTATACCTTATGTCTTCCCTAGCGGCTACCGGGCGTTAAAAGAATTCTTGAAAACCGTTCCTTTTCTTTAAAAATGTAAACCTCTTAGCCATTTAGTATATAATATTTATCTCCTGTCCTTAACGGAATTTTATCGTTAATCGACTAATAAAATTAGTGCGACTTTACTAAATTCAAGCACGTTCACGTCCAGGTATCTACACGCGGAACCTGTACTCATAAACGACGAAGAGCTGAGGGAAATTTTATTCTCCCTCTCATTCTGTGAAGTCATCCGCCTGATCGTCACTGTGCCCGGCCAAAAAGGAGTGGGAAGGAAATCCTGTCCCATGTCTTTTGAATAAACCTTCCCGTCATTCTCTGCACTCTTCGCCGCCTGCATCTAACACTTGCGGGGCGATTCATCTCACATCGGAGTCGGGTTCATATTTAGGTCAACCGCCGAGGGGAGGAATTGGGGTGGGAGAAGTCGGGAGGTAAATTTGGAGGGCCTCAAATCGGAAAAATAAGTTTGTGTGAATTTGAAGATGTAAATCGGGCAGGACGAATATGGTCAGCGAATGCGCTTCAACTTTTCACGCATCGTTACCCGTTGGTGACTTCAAAGGTGATTTTCATGCAGGGCAACCATTTTTTTGCTGTTTTTTATGAAACGATGGATTTAGTTTATATTTTTTCGAAACGATCGGTAATTTTTAAATGCCTTCAACAATATATTCGTGAGATTCGGTCGCAGAGTTTATCAAGTGGAAGTCTTTCATACTAGGCAGTGCAAAATTTTAGTGGAATCTGAAAATGAAGTCTTTCTTCAGTTAGACCTGAAGATATTCGTTTTAATCAGCTGCAGTTTTATCACGATGGTATAAATTCATAGTTAAGCAATAAATATTTTGCATAAATAATATATTCACAATAAAGCAGGTAAGACAGGAAATTTTCTACTGGAGCCGACATTAACAGAAATAATTAAATCATTTTTATTAAATACCTGATAGTATAATAATTCTAGGGTAGTTAACATTTGCAATTTCCCAGCGCATGGCTTTTTATGACGTTTTTTTGCGCCCTTGACTTGTTTAAGACTCAAGGTTTGCATCTTTTAACCTAATTTAGATTTTATAATAAAAATATTTTCTTATTTTTGGTTGATTTAAAATACCAATTTTTGTATTCACGGGTACTTTCGGGTTTTTAATTCCTACGTGAAATCCAGCAAAATCAAAAATACATTGTGTTTCATTTTCTATGAAAATGATTTTTATCTTATTGGCGTAGTCTCGTGCACTGAAACGTTTACTTGAAAATCGTGAAATGATTTATATATCGAGTGTAAATTCTAATGTTTTCATAAATGTTATACAAGTTAAACCAATATAAAAGCTGGCTTCTAATATGGGTGAGTCTACTCCTTCGTTTACAACAGTAAAATGTTCGAAAGCAGAGTTTAAACGATGTCGTAGGAGCTGTGAAGACAAGAATCGCATTGGTCAACCAAAGGAGGTGACGACTCGATAAGCGGTGAAGAAAATACACGAAGTGACATTGGATGATCGTCGACTAAAATGTGCGAGCTAGCAGGCAAAATAGACATTTCAAAAATTGCGGTACGTTGCATTTTAACTGAAAATTTGGACATGAGAAAGATGTGTGCAAGATGGGTGCTGCGTTTACTCACACTCGAGCAAAACCAGTGTCGTGAAGAGTTTTTAGCAAAGTTTCACAGCACAAAGCAGAATTTTTGCGCCGTTTCATAACCATGGATGAAACTTGGGTCCATTACTTCACACACGAGGCAAAAGAACAATCAAAACAATGGATTCCAAAGGAAAAAAAAACGGCTCCAAAGAAGGCGAAGACCGTTTATTTTTAGGCAAGGTCATGGCGTCGGAATTTTAGGATGCGCGTGAAATAATTTTCATTAACCATCTTGAAAAAGGAAAAACTATCAACGGCGAGTATTATGCGAAATTATTGCAACGTTTCGAGGAAAAATTCAAGCAAAAGCATTAAGCTAAGGAGAAAGTGTTGCTTCATTGTCTCATGAAAGCATTGAGAGACCGTTGAAAACATCCAAAAGCATGTTACAACGTTCCTGATAGACATCCCCGTCGCGGAGTTTCAGGGTGCCTTCCAGGCGTAGCAGACACGTCTCCGCAGGTGTAATTATGCAGGGAGGAGAGTATTTTGAATTTTGCTTAGCATTTGTTTCAGTAAGATCAATAAATCTATTTTTCCCAGATAATGCGCATTGCTTTAATATACGATCATAGACTATGTGTTTTGTTTCTTTCTTCAAAAATAGTTAAAATTCAATTATGTTCCATTTCCCTTGAGTTTTGAGTGACTGGATAAAAATGTAGATTTGATCGGTTTATGTTTCTGTAGATTAAGTTTTATTATACCGATATGTACTTCAAAATCTTTAATTTTTTTCTTTACATTAATGTCTAAGTTAGTTCAATTGATAACGCACTTGGTTTCACTATTCTCTTACACCTGATGCCAAGTCCATATTTGCCACATAGTATCCTTAAACAAATGCTCAATTCTGTGATAAATTACAGTAAATGTATACCCAAGCATTATTGTACATAAAATACCAATTTTTATTTGACTCACCTAATTTATGGCTCGTAGAAATCATTGAAAAACATTTTTATGGTCCTATATCCATGTTACCACCTCTTTTAAATGGTTTAGATGGTTTTTCGCGACACAGGTTTCATGTTTATAAAATGACATGATTTCAATTTATATCTTGATTCAGAAAGACCGTAAGTTTCAACTGCAATTTTAATAAGCGTTTGCTTTTTTTCCCACCGTTTATATTTCTACTAGTCATTATACTTAACCAATCTTCACATTTATTCTTTGTCGCTCTTTTCCATTGGCCACATGAGCTTTTTATTGCAGTCTTTTTCGAAAATGCCTTTTTTGACACTGATTCTGGTCTACTGAGGTAGAATATGGCCTTCGGTTCTGTTTCCACGTGACTCGGTCTGCTTTTACATTTTTTTTACACATCAGGAGGCCATTAATTTTTTCCAATATTCTTACCCTTCCGTGCTATAAG
Source organism: Hetaerina americana (assembly GCF_022747635.1). Classification (NCBI taxonomy): domain Eukaryota; kingdom Metazoa; phylum Arthropoda; class Insecta; order Odonata; family Calopterygidae; genus Hetaerina; species Hetaerina americana. The sequence goes on from NW_027286181.1 coordinate 36,097,342, forward strand.
GATTTGCGAAGCACTTTCTAAAATTGTTTTTCCCAATTTCTTGGTAATTGTGCGTTATGTGATTTTGCTGTGCAATTGGTCTCATTATTTACAAAAAATCAATAATAGTTTAATAAGGTAAATATAATGCACCAAAAACGAGATCTAAAATATATTTCTCCAAAATTTGCGATTGGAAATCTCGGGACTCCTTACCCAACATGCCAAAATAATCTTTACTCAATAATAAATATACGCCCCCAGCCAATTTATGAATGAGGGTTAAATTGCATGTTGCATTCCTACTGTGGAATCAACCATTGCCTCACACTCGTGTACATGAATTCATGTTTGTGTGAATGTATGTTTGTATGTCATTTGTCTTAATTAGATTAAAATCCATCCGCCAGCAAGATTTATTTTATTTTTCCGAGTGGACGTTGCTTCGTTCATTTCCCTCTTTTACAACATCATTAAGTTGCATTTCCCTCGGAGAATTTTATTACATAACCTTATCATGTTTATTAACCGTAATGTTTCAATCATAATTAAGTCGGATTAGGTTCCACGGTGCCCTATCAGGGACGGCTTCAAAGAGCACTCTTAAGGGAATTGAAGTAATAAAGGGATCCTGGGAGGAAGCGCAAGGGGAAGAGAGCGCGCAGTCCGGTGGACAGGCGTCTTTGCATCTCGACCGCTTCTCTCCACATTAACGTTCGCGAGGGGTCTTCTCTTCTCCCTACACCTACAGCCAGAAGAGTCGGCTCTGGAAAGCGCGGGGCCTAGATTACGGCCGTGATAGAAAAAAAGAGGGAAAAATAGGGTTGCAGAGGCGTGAATGGCGTACACAATTGTCAGGACGACACTGGTTGGACATTAATTGGTTCGTTAGCCTCTTCCTTCTGGTCGCTCCGGGAGTATTTGGCGTTACCCGGGGAGATAGGAGGCGGAGGTCCCCGGGAGAACAGAAGGATATGAGGGGGACTGTGTGACGGGGAAAAGTAAGGCGGGCGAAATAGGACAAGGGAAATGCTAGGAGGAGAGGGGAATGGGGGTGTGTGCGGAAATGTGTCGGGCATTGGATGGGGGGCAGAGAGTGAGGGAGAGAAGGAAGGAGGGAGGGGAGGAGCGAAGGAGAAACATGTTTAAGAAATTGTGTTAATAATAGTGAACAAAACGTCGGGATGAATACCATAAATAACGAAACTAAGTGAAAGTAATGAGAGAGGAATTTAGCGCAGGGGAACATATAGCAACTCGGTGGAATGGAAGACAAATGTCGGGCGTAGGTAGGTACTCACTGAGTAACAATTTTGTAGCCAGGTGCACACACATTGTCTTCCGAACTTAGTTTGCTCATTTATTAACAGAGATGTTTTTTGGAAGAAAGCCCGCAGTGACGGAGTCCTTATGAATTTTAATTTAAATGTGTGCTCACAGTGCTGGATCGTGATACATCAGTTCTGGCTTTCCGGCGCGTGAATGAATCAGCAATTAATTTTCCCTCGTTAAAATCCCATTTTAAAATTCACTCCTCCAAAATGCGCAGTTAATATTTCGCCCGCGTTATAGAATTTAAATATTTTCCTCCTTATCAGTAGGTTGTAACTGACTTGGCTGGAGTAGAAATTGAGCTCATACATTTAAAACAAAGTTTTTAAAAATACAATGAAATATTTTGTAACCCTTTTTTATTTCACCACCACTATCAATGATTCTAGGCAACGCAATTTTTTCTAATTTTTTGCTCATTTTAGTGGTCACAACCATTTTATGATAAAAAATAAGAATCAGACTGAAGATGGTTCATTTTTGCTATGACTACATTCATTAGAACATTTTTTAAGTGCATATTTCATAATTCACTGAATTTTGTCTAGTTTTTAGTGTGTAATGGTGTTTAGTGGTCTTAACACACACGTATTCAGATTGAGATATTAAACATGCCCACAGTATTTAATATTTGCATCTAAACATATTAGGATGTACACATATTCAGATGCACACACTGAGCACTACAACTGAACTACACTGAACACAACTGTTGAACTCGAAGCAATGTATTTAGTGAAACTTTTCATGCCGTTTAACCTCAAAGTACGGTAGCCTCTTACTATTCATGCATATTTACATAAATTACGCTGCAATTGTGGATGCACTCTTCCATTCCTATGATATGGTTAGAAAATTCTTCTAACTTGTATTCACCATCCGTGAAATTTCTTTCTAAATTGATGATGTTCTTAAGAACTATACATTATGTTTTGATAGACCGTGACATATAATAAAAAGGATATCCAAAAAATTAAGGAGCATGTTTTGATAAATTCGTAGATTTCACTGTGTAAAAATATTTTTTAACCAAAAATTCACCTTATTTTCATGAAAACATTGCTTGCTGTTTGACATCGTATTTCTTCCTTGTCATAGTTAAGGGGCCTATCTATAAACTGAGAAAACCAATATGCAAATAATTCTAAAAATGCTTAGTTAATAGTTGAAACTATACTCACCTAGGGAAATGGAGTGATTAAGAATAGTGTGAGCTATAACTCTACCATGATCTCCATGTGACCGATGGTCTGACCATGCCAAGAGTTTTTCCTGCAATCTATCGCATTTAATTTGAATGAAAGTGAGATATTTGGGAAATGATCTCTTATGCGTGGCGAATTAGATTATATTTTTTTACAAGGACTCTTGGCACCTTCAGTTTACAATAAATAGGAAATGTATTAACCAAGTTTTTCTTTATCTAATCCCCGCTCAATAGCATCCCAATCCATTTCCATTCTTCCTCATTTGTAAAAAGGATGGCCCCAATCGTAATTCCTAATAAAAGTATGATGTTTTAAAACTAAAGTGGGGTTAATTTAACAGAATTTGATTTGAAAACGAAACCCCAAGGGTGGTCATATTGCACGTATTTCATGCGAACACCTCTATGAATTCACTATTGAATGCGGCGCCGATAACGACAGCTGGATTGAGCAGCCTCCCACCTTCTCATCCAAGCTAGATTTTTTTATCAAAACGTTCCCATTGGATTATTTTTTTCGCAAATGTCGTGCACTGCTTCAACTTATCAGTTTTTTACTACGCTGGTTACAGCGAAGCTACAAACTCAGTTTTTTGTAGTTTTGAACGTAGGAGCACGATTTGCTTTCATATTAAGTCGTTTTTTAGTTAATTGAGTATTAAGTGGTCCGTTACATTTTGTATCTAAGGGAAAAATCGAACTAAATCATTTCATGCGCTGGAGCACGCAAGCGTGGATTTTGAATTCTTCCTAATGAGAGCTCCACTTAAAGTTGTGAAATTTGCTAAATTGTTAATTTTTAAGTGTTAATACTCGTAATGTGCGAATATTTAACATAATATGTTTACGCATGTGGAATGCTTTCGGTAGGTGTTATCATACTCCTCTGATAAAGTGCTTAAATTACGTTAATGTTATTAATACGTAATAAACCAAAGTCAACCTACCAAAGATTTATTTAATTTCACAGGCGGTCTTTATTTTTTATAATTTTGCATATTTCCCTTTAGGTTTTCTCATTTATTCTTCTTTACACAATTACATCATGACAATAGCGTTGAAACGTCTAAACCACGGTATGAATTGTGAATTCAAAATGGAGCGCATATTAGCGAGTGGTACCTACTTGATTTCATCGTTGGAAGTGGTGTACGAAAGCAATGAATAATAATTACGGGAATTATTCAGAAAGCAATATACCTACTGCAAACAGAGTTGCGGCCCGATAGGCAATGGTTGGCGCCGGTTTCGTATTCAAAGAATGGAGATCACGTTTGGGAGATGCGCATTGGGGATAACTCGGTGTGGGTAAAAAAGAAGCATTGTGCATAGAATGGAAGGGCATCGGGTGGTGGTCAGGCATAAAGCCTATGCGGAATAAAAGAGAAGGGGGGAGTTGGGCGAAGGCACGTTGACAGGAAGTGCCCTGATAGCGGAATTGGTGCGCGCGTTGGAATATGGGTACATAGAGAGGGAAGGGTGGGGGAATATGATATTCCCTGGCTCGGAGAAATCGCCGAGTAATCCCTTTCCATTCACTGTCTCTTTGTAGTCATATGCTGCATGGGACATTCAAATGGGGGAAGTGGTACTTCGCGGGCTGTTGACGATTTCTGAAGAGTAGTGCGGAGTTGTGTGATGCATTTGAGTGGAGATAACTGATGCCCCAGAATAAATAGGTTAGGCAAGAGTTTCCGCTGACTATAAGGGGAGCATAATGGACATTTTTGGGAGATCGATTTGCTGGCACCAGAAAATATTTCGTCCTTTCCATTTTTTGTGTCTACTCGCGCGATGTTATTTTGTATATAATTTTTTTCATTTCCATATCAACGTGTAAATTGTCTTCGCGGTAGCCTCGCTTTTTACGTTTTGAATACTCAATTTCGGCCGAGAATCTGAAAAGCGAATATGTTAACCAAAAGTGAAAAATTGTATTTCATTAGGAAAACACACACTTGAGATCACTAAAACATACGTAAAAACTTAGGTGTGTGTCTATATGAGTTTTCAAAATTAAAAACATCATTTCGTAAAGAAGTATATTTTTGCGGGACCTCCTTTCACTAGGCTTATTTAAATGGTTAATTAAAAATATAAATTAAACGTCAACAAGAAGAATATCTTGGAAATCCTCCGCAATGTTTACCACACTATTTTAATTAATCTCGTAGTTAATTTTTTCGCGCGTAGAGCAAAAGGCTGATGGTAAATCTTCAGTGAAGACAATCTTTTTTCCCGAATTTCAGTTAAACCTAAGTAGCAGAGAATTTACGAGACCCTTAGCTTTTGATTTATTATACTCTGGAGATCTTGTAACTTACCTTATTCACCTCTTAGTAAATTAGAGTGTTTTTTGCCTTCATGGAACAATGCAAAGAAATAGAGCGTGCCGTGATAAAGAGTCCTATTCCTAGTAATGGAATCATTAAAAAGGAAAGGTAATATATATTCTCTTGAGTTACCACACCCGATGCGTAAATCATCATAAAAAAGTTGAGGATATATTAGTATTTTACTTAGCCTTTATCCCCTCTCAAAGAGATATAGGCGACTCATTTCCATTAAACAACACAGTTCCATTCCTTACAACCTGCCTATAATGCCCTCAAAATCAACTTCCCTTGCCGCAGGGTGGTAATGAAATAAAATAGGACCACATTAATGAAGGAAGTTTTTTAAACCAGGCAAAAGAATTAAAGCAGTTCAATTAATCTTGCGTTCGATGAAAAGATAAAGAGTGAAAGAAAATTTCCCGGCCTAGTTGGGAGCCCGTGAAAGATATATGCATGCAGATAGTCATTTCATTTACTTTGGAAATGAGCCTGAGTAATTATGGAAAATAAAGAAAAGATCGATGAGCTTCCTTTGGAAAAATTACTGCACTTTTTAAATTTATTCATTGCCACTTAATGCTAGGTCAATATTAATATATGAAATCATGCTGAAAAATGTATATGTTAGAGGATTTAGACCATTTACGTTAAAGAGAGAATATTAGTATGATGGAGATGGGAATAGGCCCCCGTATACTTGATTGCGATTTAAAAGGAATTTAAGGTTTTAAAACGAAGAAAGCTGTTGGGGCAGAAAACGCATTGCCCTGCAAAGGCAATCGACGGTTTAAGTCTAAGGTTGGAGGAATATATTTTTAGGACTTTTTGTAGAACCTATAAGGAAGAGACTTATCTTGAAGACTTTGTCCGAATAGCATTGTTCATATCCAAAAAAGTTAAACGCAGCAGTGCGTGGGTAGTCTGAAAAGTTTCTAGCCTAACAAATAAATGAGTTAATTTTCCTTCTTCTAAATTACACATACTTTTCAAAACAATCTCATCTTTCAAGTCTTTTCACCTTTCCAGCAATATTAGAACTTGAATCCAAATACGTGACGTATTTCTCCGCAAAATAGACATTTACGTGTTCGATAACCTCCTCGTCTGATGTAAATCCTTACACTCCAATCCAAACTTAACGGTGAAAGAACAGTATAAAGTCGCTCGGGGCCAGATCTCGTGAATATGGTGATTGGGTAACAAATTCGAAATAAAATTCGTGAATTTTAACCATGACGACCGCCGAAGTGTGAGCAGGTGCGTTGTCCTGATGGAAAAGCACGTTCTTCTTCTTCAAATTCAATCGTATTTTTTTGCAATTTTTGTCTTCAGCTTGTCGATTAATGATGTGCATTTCTCTCTCTTTATTTTTTTAACTTTCAGAAGATAAACGATGCAATACCATGACTATCCCAAAAACAGTCGCCATCACTTTCTCGGACAATGGAACCGTCTTCGCTTTTTTGGAGCAATTTCACCCGTTGCAATCCACTGTTTTGAATGTATTTTGTCTAAGAGATGTGCTGGTAAATTCATGTTTCATCTTTTGTTATGAATCGACACATAATATCTGATTCGCTTCGCCTAAATCACTTCAATAGGGGCTTGGAATGTTCATTAGAATGAGTTTGTGGTCCAAAGTGAGCCCACGTGGCACCCAATTCGCGGATAGTTTACGCATTTACAATGTTATAGTAAATACTAGTATGCCAAACACATGCTATCAATATGGCTAGAGGCTCTAATACTCTAACTTTAATTTGACAATCGTCTAGTATCATTTGGTGAACCTTTTCTATGTTATTGCGTTTCAAAAATAAATATTTAATGACAACTCGATACTCATTTTTTTCCATTTTCACAAACAACTCTCACAATCATTCTCTCTAACGATTTTCAAACAATTACTGAGTGTTCATGATGGATAAAATATTGGTGAGTACATTTTATTCGTATGCGGATGCGCAAATAAATTCCCCAACCTTTTTTGGAGAGGGCTGCCATCTTCATGTTGAGGTCGGCAACGCTTCAGACGAACCTTGCATGTGAAGTTTATGGAACCATGTATTTAATTTCCAGGTGGTAATGGTATTCCCTTAACTCCATCACCAAAATAATTGGGAGGAGAGCAAATGTAATGTAAAAGTAATGAGGTGAGCGTTCACTATGCATATTCTCCCACCCAAAAACTAAATACTCTTCTCCAATTCATTGCGACTTTTTACATTCCTCTAACTCTCACTTTTTTCCATTCTCAACTCCCTCCTGCCTTTGTTTCTGGGTTGTTAGGACGTATCTTTACAAATGGAAAGAGTTCAATAAGCCCTTCTTACGAGTATATTGAACAAAATTAATGAACGCATTGTAGAAGATAACGCATTAGACAATTTGTTGGATAGTCGAAGTACACAATGTGCGTATCAAACTGAAAGTGTTCAGGTTTACAACGATCTGTGCAATGTAGGCAAATGTATGTCAGTTAGAGTACAGATCAGTATCGAATTGAGAATAAGGAATGGCAGTAAGGGTTTTGCGAATAATGTAGGATTGCCTATTATCACCCATGCTTTAATGTGTACGCAGAGAAAATGGCATAGGAAATTGGAGGAATAAAATATAAGGTAAGGTGGTAAAATGAAAAGGTGCGATAAAACTAATAAGAACAGTATGAATGTTTGCTATCCTAGTTTCCAATAGGTCAATGCATCGTAATGAATTCTGGGCGTGTTACAAGACCTTTCGTCTCGTCGTGTTTCGTATGGAATTTATATAATCTCGACAAAACAGAAGAAATCAGGTATTCGTTAAGTGGGGATGCTAAAGCAAATTTTAATTTGGCAAAGCATAATATAGAGCTGGTCGAACAATTTATTTACTCAGGAATAATTTTTTATGCAAGTGGATAGTGTAGTAAAGATATAAATGGAAAACTTGCATTATGAATAAAGTATGCAATTACATTTTTTTATATTACTAACGCCCAGTATGTTGGGAATAAATGCAAAAAATTCGGAAATACAAATCACGATGTTTTCATTTTATATTTATAGTCCATAGAGATTCGGCGTTTATACGCAAAAATAGTAATTTTTCTGAAAATAAGTGTTTGTTCGTACGAGTAACAATGTAAAAATACAAAAAGTCTTGATTTTAATAAAAATTTATCTCTTTTGCGCAAGCATTTCTATCGATGCGCTTAAATCTTAATTAAAAAACGTTCTAGCCACGATTACGCTATATTTTTGGAATTTTGCGTAATACCGGTCATTTTAACAGCTACACAAGAGCAATTATAAAATTGAGTTCAATTTAGGTTTTAGTTAAGAGTTTAAATTTTAGTTTAGGTTGCATAACGGAGGGTATTGAATAAACTATTTGCCAGATATTTTCTGAGCAAAGTTGTGGATGGATACGCTTCATTTCATTAATAGGAAGTTATATCGTGGAATGTTTTAGTAATAAAGATTTTCATGTCATTTTTCTTTAAATATTAATATTTGAAATTTTTACCAAACGAAATAGGGTCTTCAAAAAGAACGAATATCAACAGAATGACAATGGGAAAGCAATTTTAATAAAAATACGCAGTACTTTAGTTTAACTCAGAATTTTGTGTGAGTCGCATTATTCAAGATTGGAGATAGTGCAATACTCATTAAATGGGCATTATAAGGTCATGTATCAACGGATCACCTTCAATAGAACACCAATGGCGTTTACTTGATGAGTCCGTCATGCATTTTTGTACGTCATAACAAAAGAAACTAGGATTCCGATGCCGAACCGCATCGCACGGCCTTTTCTCGTCCTGCTTTGTCATTTTATTCAGCGTGCTTGAATGCGACGCATATCCTCGGTTCAATGAAGTGAATATACGGAATGCAGTGCCAAACAAAGCCCTTTTCATCAATCACCACGAATAAACTGAAACATCTACGGCTGACATAAATTGACTCAAGAAAATATAGGTCGGGGAAAACGATGGTGGGAGACAGTTAAGCGATTTTTAGTAAGAGCGAATTTTTATATGCCTCGATTCTCATGGAATCAGCCGACGTAAAAAATGATCTCTTGCTTGTGTCTGTGCCTTCCTTATTTTTTTGTCAATTCTCTGGAGGAAAGCATCTGGAGACATTGCGAATGAAGGGAAATAACGACGGCTCTCCATTGTTAGGAAGTACGGGTGTGAGATAAGAATTTTTAGCCGTATCTTGCAGTTCCGCAGAATGACTGGATGACAATAGTCAGAAATATTTGGAAATTCAGAGTCATTTTCTTCAATTTATTTTCGCTCTGATATTTCATGCTTGGTGGAAAAGAATACTGAGCTATCAATGGCAGTGATCACATCTTCTGTATCCACGTAATGCTTCCGTTTGTGTGTAGTACGCATTGTTAAAATGGTCTATTGAACTACATGGAGCAATGGTGTTGATAACTAACTTTGAAATTAATTTGCATCCTTCGTTATAAGTTTGTAAAGAAGTATATATTTTCGTGTCTGGAGTGTTCCATGATGCAAGCTAAGAGATAAAACTTTCTGTTGAAGATTTAGGTATTCGGTTTCGAGGTCCTATTCCTTATTCAGGCTACAAACAGGTAGAAGCGATATTATTTCGTGCATAACCAGTGTGTTAAACCATAGCCGCCTGACCGTTACATCATTACCCTCAGATTAAACTTGATGTTGGCATTATTTTATAACCACCATTGTACGAGGTATTCACTTTTTCATAACCACCATTGAATCTCCTAGTATCCAACACGAAAGCTCAATTGATATGTGGCGGTAATATCTGGCAATAATACAACAATTTCAGGGTGTAAAAATCATTTGCCTTGACCGGGATTCTAACCCGGATCCCTCAATGTGCAGTCGAGTGCTTTAGCCAGTTAAGCTATCGAGGCTCGAATCCCGGTCAAGGCAAATGGTTTTTACATTCTGAAGTTGCTGCATTGAAATGCACATTAGCGGATAACTCAGTTAAAAGCTACTGTTGCGGCACCTCCCGCAGTTTCTTTGGAATCTGGCAATAATGTTAGTAATTTATATGCACTAATATGCTGGATATTTGTTACTTTTCGGTAGGTTATCCATGTCTAATTTTTGTGGCTAGCAACTTGTTAGAACTCCGCGTTCATGTTTAAATTTCGCATTATATTTTCTTATTAATGCACTGGAGGCTACATTTGCAAAATCTTATTTCGTCCATGGGCCATGATTTTTTTTGCCAAAGTCAAATAGAGGGTATACATCATATTTCGGGGATATTTTTTATACTTTGTGGCTACTTCATACTTCATCATATGTTATGAGCTAGCGATTTATAAATTTATAAACCACTATAATTTCGTGATATAGTATTGCGTAGTTGTTTACAGAAGTGCTCTTAATCAATGTTTCTTGATTTTAAGGGTAATAATTTTTGGCAGTGTATTGTGTTGTTGTACAGGTAGCAGCAGTTATCTGCTCGCTTCTTCAGGTAATATCATATGATTATTATTTTAATTTTTAGGTATTCTACCCGTTAGGGATTTATAAATTCCAGTCATAATGAATTGTATGGATGAATACGTAATTGATGAAAGGTACCTTTAAAAGTTTATCTACTTCAGAGTGATTACATTGTTTTACAATTGAAATTTTAACGATACCAAATTTACTCTAAATCCACTTATTTAATGTACCATTTGAATCATGTAACAAATATGCATTAATTAAGGTACTAAAAACCTTATTTATACCTTTTTGAGTTTTATTAAAATTGGGTCTATTAGCCATGTAAAATGATCAAGCGTAGAAAAGCTTAAGAAATTTACATTAATGGTCATGTTTGTTCAAGCTGCGAAGCAATGCTACCTAAAGGAATACAAGGTTTTGAAGAGAATTAAATTGAAGCTTGAAGGTTTTTATTCGAAGACCATCCTCCTTGTACTCAACGTTTCGCTCTTCTACTTCCTATGAGGGGTTTGTAAAAATGCCTAATCTTATGTCCTACTGACAAACGCCCCCATTTATTAATTTACGAGTATACTGCCATAATCTCACAAATACACACTCTGAGATGCCATCGTAACTCACTTACCTAGTGTTCCCATATATTTTATATCCTCATACCTTAATTTTCGACTCATTCCTCAACTGCCACTCCAATATTTACCACAAACAATTTTCTTTTACCTCATTCTACTCTGCATTTATTCATTTTCTATTTCTGGAATGACCAATTTACAGTTACATACAATAATGTTAACAAGGGTACACTATCGCACCCCACCATTTTTCATTCTTTAGACAACTTTATTTTTACAATTTTTATATACTCCGTATACATTGGAATAGGTTTGTTCCGTCATACTCATGCTTTTAAATTTCCTCGTCTATTGCGTCATGATATTAACACTTTCTGAAAATATACATGAGATGCTCCAATTGCTCAATTATTCCGCATGTTACACTTAATGTGTGTATAGGTGTACAAGAACACCAATCTGATTCTTTTCAAAGAATACAACGGAAAATAGCATTGCATTTAATTACCGGTGCTCAAGCATAAACATTTTTTCAACGTTAGTAAAGGAAGGAAGCCTCTTTAGATTGTACGAAGGCATGCGTAAGTGTCAAAAAAGTGGAGAAGGAAATAATGAAAGGGGAAAAAATACATTTTAGTAATGCATAGATGATAATAGTCGTTTAGGAACTTTCAAAACCTACCTTTAACATATAGAACATCTCGATTTACTAAAATTAATATTAAAATATGTATGAGTATGCCTAGAGCTCAGAAATTCGGAGCCTCACTACTACATTCTGTTTGCACCTTGATATGCCTTATATTGATTGGCCCGCTATTGTTTTTAATATATATAAATGATCTCCCAATAAATATTAATTCTCAGTTAAGACTTTTTGCAGACGACTGTATTATCTACAGGAAAGTCGAAAATGACAGAGACCGTGACAAACTTCAGAGGGACATTAATAAAATGGCTGATTGGGTGACAAAAAATGGGATGGATATTAATGTTAACAAATGCAAATCCATCACTTTTAGCAATAAGGTAAATGGAAACCATAGGGAATATAAATTCTCAGAAAATGTCATTCCTAGAAGTGATACTGTCAAATACTTAGGTGTATATTTAACTAAGGACTTAGGGTGGGGGCTAAATCTGGAGTACATCTATAAGAAAGCTTTCAAAACTCTCCATTGGGTAATGAGAAACCTAAAAGGGAGCGTTAGAGCAACCAAGGAGAAGGCTTATCAGACCCTAGTAAGACCAATTTTAGAGTACGCTTCTCTTGTATGGGACCCTCATGAAGAAGGTCATATTAAAAAACTGGAAAAGGTGCAAAGAAAGGCTGCCCGATATGTACTGGGGAAGCATAGGAGGATGGAGAGTGTGTCTGACATGCTAGAAACGCTGGGCTGAGAACCTCTAGAATCTAGAAGAAAAGTAAGCAGCCTTTGTGGAATGTTCCGAATTTTGAAGGGGGAGAAAGCTTGGGCAGATCTTAGGAAAGAGGCGGGGAACCCAAATTTTATAGGCAGAAATGATCACAAATTTAAGATAAAATGCCGGGCACAGAGGACAAATAAAAAAAAATTTTCATTTCTAAATAGAACAATTGTTGAGTGGAACACCTTACCTGCAAAAATATTCGAGCCCTTTCCTAACAGAGTGTATACTTTTAAGAATAGATGTAAGGTATATATGTAATAATTTGATTGATGTGTGGTGTATGGTATTATATGTTATAGCTTAATTTTTTTTATGTATCTTTTTTTTTCTTGCTGGTTAATGGTTGTAAATGGGATGGGGATTCACTTGTTTTGTTAAAGAGATCTGTGTTTGTCTGGTTTTATGTATTATATTTTGCAATTGTTTGGGACTTGTGTGCCACCTGACAGTGTCTATTAGCACATGTGTATTTATAATAATAATATATATACAAATTCGGAGTAGGCGATGCGTGTTTGTGATGGGGAGTGAACTGTGAGGCGGTCTTGTGGAGCGGTCGGTGGAGTAAGAGGAGATGATAGATTTCGGGGAAGTGGGACGGAAGGATCAGGAGCAGAGGAATCTTGACGGGCCAACTCGAAGGGTTTTGTTGTCTCGGAGGAAAGGAGTTTCGGATGCCGCTGAAAGCTGCCGGATGCCTTACGGAGTCAGCAATTAATCGGATGAGTCGGGTAATGTGAGAAACGGAAGGAATTCGAGGCGACGTAAAGCAGTCGAAGAAGTGGTATACATACCTACGTCTCAAGCTGTTAAAGAGTCTTGGAATTGTGAACCCACGCACCTGTTAGCTAGTTTCTTATTCCTGGGTCGGGAGAGCGAAGGAAGAATGTTTTCGTCATGCCAAGGTGGCGTTTTCAAACCTTATTTACGCTTGGATATATCATTACTGGAAAAGATGCTCGCGAATATGTAATGGAAATTCGTGGTAAAACCGTAGAAATTTCAATTGCCTTCTGGGTTACACATATTTTAACATGCATTTCAAAATAATAAGCATAAAGTCTCATGACTGCTCTACGAAAGATGATTACGGAAAAATCTTTAAGGAATTTTTGATGAGAAAACTCAATTTTGAAAGTTCAAAACTCAAAGCGGTTTCCTTTAGTGTTTTTGTAATAGAAAAAATTAAAAACTACCAATGCTGTAATGCCAGAATACCTAGTTAAATTATAATAAATAATAATTTATTTGCATTTATGCACACTAAAAACTTATTTCCCGGTGTATTTTCTTTCAAGATAAGAGTTTTGTTCGGGGATCGAGATGGTGCGGGGGCTAACGTACTGGCTTCCCACCCTGAGGGCGCGGGTTCAAATCCCGGCGGTGTTGCATATTTTTCAGAGGTATCTCGATCCCTACTTGAGGTGCTTTGTGGAGGGCACTTTGAGTTAGTACGCCGTCCGTCGGATGGGACGTTAAACTGCGGACCCCTTGGCGCCTTTCGTAAAGAGTAGGCTAATGCCGACGCCGGGTTTCTCTCCACCCTTCATCCTTTCCTATCCATCCCCTATGGCGCAAATGACCTCAGCGGTCGGTCGCCTCCCCTCAAAACTACTACTACTAAGAGTTTTGTTTGGATTGCGAATCGTAAATTATCTAATTATTCTTTTCATGGAATAAGTGATGCAATCAATTGAACTTTAAGCATAAGAACGTAGTTACTCTTACCTTCCATGAATGAAGGTGAATTAGCACGCTTAAATAAATTTCGAAGTTCATTGAAACGTAAAAAAATGCCACAGTTTAGGTTAACATTTATTCTAACCTACAAGAAAACCTTTAAACGGTCTCTTTTAACTTGTTCATTGACTGACGAAGTTCGTTCAACATCCGTAATTTTACTTTATACAGTATTTATTTTGTTTTTCATGCAGAAATAATACGTAAAATATTATATTTTAAATTATTATTAATATAATATTTATTATTATAGAAAAATGTATTAAAATTCAGTGTCGATATATTGAGAAATTGTTGTAGTTGGTCTCAATATTTTTTATAAGAAAATAACGATTGCTTCTTGAAGAGCCATTAAGGCAGGTTGCGTAAAAATATTAGAGTATTTAGAATTTTATGATTATTCATGATATGATTCATTTAGTAAGGTTAGTACATTAATTATTTACTTTAGTTATTATATATAATATGATAATTCGTGATAAGGTTAAAGAGTAGCTCATTGGTGGATTTCGATATTATTTTAAGTGCTGTCTATCGATTTTTCTTTTGCACACCCGGGCTTCTTTTACTCTGTTCTTCATAAAACTAGCCGAGGGTTGTTGCTGCAAGCCGGATAGATTGCTAGCCTACAGAAACCTCAAATGGTCCATTGAAAAACTACAAATGATGCATTGTGAACATTAATGAAAAATAATTCGAACACATTTTTTAAAATAGCTCACTTACTCCATTAAATAGATACTTAGAGATTTAACGGCGTAGAAAATAGTGGAGCGTACTCCCGCGCACGAAATGGCCCTTGAAATAATTTATCCAGCCCCAAGAAGCCCATCCCCTAGAACTCTATTTACGTTGTACCTTATCGATTCATAAAAATACACCTTTTAAAAATTGTTTCGGAACCTAAACGCTGCCCGATTCTCATTTTTTCCCTCTCACTCCATCCGAATCGGGGGTGGTTTTGAGGCATTCCACTGAGCGTCGCTAAGTGCCTTTAATGCGTCCCCATGCTTAAAAAGGCTTCGCTTTTCTGGGCCTTCCTTTATATTGGAGATGGGGCGCAGCCATCCCTCACGGCTCGGCGGAGATATCCACTTATTTCCTCCCTCCACCTCCCTCCAAGCAGTAACCCTCAGAAGAGGAAGATCAGGGGTGGGGGGAGATGCGCGGGCAAGAGGGATGAGAAAGTCCGCGCTAGACAGTGAGTGAGGTAGAGCGAGAGCGAGTGGCGAAGGGTTTGGGGGGGGAGGGAAAGAAGGGGCGGTGGTGAGCGGAGTGGTGGGGAATGGGACCGCGAGACTGCGCAAACGCGAAAGGGATTTCCCCTCCGCCCCCTCATCGTTACGGGAAGTGGGGAAAGGATGGGGATGGAGGTGGTTTGGTGATACCGAAGCTGGTCGAATGGTGCGAGGGGAAGAAGGGAGCTCGGAAAAGGGTTCGAGGGGGTGTGGTGGTGTTGAGTGGGGGGGGGAATAAGGGTCTGTGGGGGTGCGGAGAGGGGCTTTGGCTCGCCGTTCTCCTGTCGCTTCAACCTCGCTAGGATCCGCTCTCCCTCACAGTGCAAGCGTATGCGAACCGTGGAGCACGTGGGCCATTTCTCTCTTCCCCGGCTTCGCAGCGCGGACGGCTCGCTCTCCGAGGGACCGGTGAGATCGTTGTCGCGACTGGTACTCACCGATGACCTCGCTTCGTTTCTTCGAGATCGTTTACGAGTTGACAGTACGTTGACACGCCTGACTTGTATAGTTAATCTGTCTGCTGAACTCTCCTTACCTCGTGAAGGGTGTCACTGACAGGTTGAAATTAATCATCCCCTGATCCTTCCGGAATCACTTCCTCGGTGCCTCATCTTTCGTTTCACCTGAATACTTTTTTTCCGGTAATTTTCAGCCATACTTCCGTATTCGTCGGTTTTTCGAAGACTTTTTTCTCTAACGGCAGCTGGAATTGTTTCCCGTTTACTGGGGCACTATATTTCTCTAGTTGGCATATTTAACAAAAATTTCAAAAACTTACGGAAGTGTGATCATTCTGACTTCCAAGGGGATCTCTTTTTGCCGACCCATTGTACGAAGTTTTTCTCGCCTGGCATCAACACCGTGTGCGGGATTAGGTTAGGCAGGATTTCAAGGGGCGCAGGCCTTACAGGTACGCGTACCCTGGCCGGCGGCGCTGAGGGGAACACGTGCGTTCTCCCTTGAAAAGATTGTTCCACCTTGTAGGATCAACAGGAGGGGATCTCTTCCGTTTTGAGATGTGGAATTTTGATGTCGCGGAGCTGAGATAAAAGTCGACGAGTTGGGTGATTTTTTCATCGTCAGTTGACGGACTTCTTGAAGGAGGTGCTGTGAAAAAGAAACCCAGTTAATTTGGTCGGGTGAATCAACATAGACTGGGGGTGAGTTTATCACGTACGTTTGGGGGCTGGGAGGACGGAGGAGAGTGCCCGGCGACCTTGCGAGAGACCGGCGAGAGATCCTTAAGATACCCCGGCCAGCTGCTGTGGAGTAAACACGACTCTGGGACGGCGATGGACATTGCTTCCGGTACTTCCGGAGAATTGAGGTTCGTGACTTTTTACAATTTGAATTTATTTTTTATCTAAATAAGCTGCTCTTATTGAGGAGGTCGAGGGATGGGATGCATCATACACTCTTTACGGAAATATCATGAATGCCTCGTTCGTATTTTTGGTCAACTAAAAATATGAAGTTATTTGTAACAAACCTCTTACCTTTTTGATAATTTTCACGCCCAAGAAAGGGAATTAATTAAAGTTTCTGAATTTACAACAGAGTTAGTTCGTACTGAAATTCAGGAATCATAAATAATGGTGTAGTAAAATTACATGGAAATGAGGAAAGTATTGCTATTTATTATCGATGATTTATAGCTGTTTATATTGTACAAATAATTTTTACTTTCTTTAGCTGACATTTTTAAATACTTAGTTTATGACTGAAATGCGAGATACAACTGTGTGCGTTATTTTTTTTTTTAATCTTTCATTATGGAATTTAAATGACCGGATTTTATTAGCTAGCTTTTGATGGCACTGATTCGTCTTCTAGTCACAGCTTATATTATTAATATTAACCCCTGAGGGATAAACATTTTGTTTTTGTGATCTATTGTTTCGTATATTAGGTGTAAAAGCCAATCTACGAGCAAATTCATTTAACGATAATACATGACTCATGAAATGACAAACATGTATGATTTGAATATCATTCTCAGAATGTTAATGCTCGCAGATCTTTTGATTCTCATTTATACATCCATATATGTATAATTTCCTTTGATGCTCATTTGACGGGACTAAGTCATAGATTCGAAAAATGTGATAACCCTTATGCTAACCTAATAAGTTATTGCTAGTTCAAGAAGTGTCATTTGCAGGGTGTTCATTTAAACGCAAATGCATTTATGTTAGCGTCAATAATACGTGTCACTCACGTAGACCGAAACAGGAGTTTCGCTTATTTTATTTTTTTATGCCTACAGTTCTATGGACTAGCATACATTTCAGTTTAAATCTGTATTTTTGCGTACATTATTTATGAATAATGACAATATATTCGATCGAGATCTGCATCGACATTATCAAGAGTTGTAACTAAGCGTATGGAATACGAGAAAATCGTCAATAGGAGTTTTTCGTAACACCCCTTCCTCCCTTTAAATTGCG
Organism: Hetaerina americana; assembly: GCF_022747635.1. Classification (NCBI taxonomy): domain Eukaryota; kingdom Metazoa; phylum Arthropoda; class Insecta; order Odonata; family Calopterygidae; genus Hetaerina; species Hetaerina americana. The sequence continues at coordinate 36,115,088 of NW_027286181.1, forward strand.
CAATGTTTTAATATAAAAGAGGTAATTAAATAAGCCCGATTTCTATAACAAAATAAATCGCAAACAGATATTTTCCCTCAATGACTCTGAGGTGATGTCATTTGAAGCATCAACTGTGTAGTGTACAGCCCATCGGAGGTCCGTCTATCCCCTTTAATAACTTTTAAAAGGCTATGCACTCTCCTTTCGCTCGGTGTTGTTGACAAAAAGAATATATATTGGCAATGACAATTTGATTTTTTTTAAGTCACGAGAGTGCATATTCCCAAAATGGTGATCAATTCGAGTTCTGGGATTAATTAACGTCCGCCAAAGAAAAGTTAAAAAACATTTTTGTTATACATGTCACTATTTATTGGCTTTATAATTTGTAAATTTCGCAAATCGAGCAACGTTCCTTCTAATTGATTTTGTTTCCTTTTCGTGTCGAGAAAGGACGAGAGCTTCTTACCCGAATATTATTCTTCCATGAATTCAGAGCGCAGTACGTAAATAGCTGAGTTCACGTGTGTTCACGGAGAATACAGTCAATAGTCAAAACCTAAACACAAACACACTTAACCCTTACTGTAATAACAATAATACTGTAATACTTGGCAATAAATGAAACCTTAACGCAGAAATGAAATAAAATACATATATAGAAATGTATATTCCCACCAATATTATCCCAAATTCAGTATTCATTCAATAAAAAAGATATAAAAAATAAGTATTTATTTTTATCAATTTCTTGGTACAAATGAATTTGTTCGGACAGTGTATTAAAAATTGAAGGGTTTTCGACTCAAATTAAAAGCATATGTACAGTTTTCAAAATTAAAACTCATTTACTTACTTATTAATAGACTTTTCAGCATATTTCAATTCCAAATCTATAAGTTCGGTTTAGCGTGATTGCATTAATTCAACTTAATCGCAATTTTCACCGCATTTCATTTTTTGATAGAATTCTTGTAAACATGGATTATAATTTTATTGATAAAGCACAAAGGACACAAAGCGCCTGAATTCACCCGAAAAACAATTATTAGATACATGAAAGCATAATCAAACTAAGACTTTATCAGTTCTTATTAGTTTCCTTATATTTGGTCATTGCAAAACTGAAAACAGTAATTACTAAATTTGTTCTTTTTTGTTACTAAATTTTAACTATTTTATAGTATTATTATTTTATTTCATTAATATAATTATTGTTGGAATCCATCTATTATGAAAATCAACATTTTACAAAATTCATTATGATATGGACACCTGACTAGAGGTTAAACCAGAGGCTAAAAAAGTTTTAATTGTAATACATATGGATATAATTACTTCACCTTATTATTTAAAATTCTATATCTGTAAAATATAATGATTACAAACTTTCTACGTTAGCTTTTGATTTCCTTTGGTTACTTGCAAGAATGATAAGTGCCAAGTTCCTTGTTTTGACAGAAATTTATTGATTATATCCTCCAAATGATATATATATATATATATATATATATATATATATATATATATGTGTATATATATATATGTATATATATATATATATATATATATATATATATATATATATATATATATATATGTGTGTGTGTGTGTGTGTGTGTTTGTGTGTGTATTCAAGTTTTTCTATATTTTTTGCATAAAGTACACGGGATACTAGGATAATTGTTTAAAAAAATATTATTTGAAATAACAGAGCTAATATTACTAAATAAAATAAATATATCATTGGCTCTAAATTTTTATGTTAAACCTTTATGCAAAAACGTGCATGATATTACAAAATTTGTCGATCGTTTTTAATATTAAATGGTAGGGGTTCCATTTGCCGTCCCAATATTAGGTTTGCGGGTGTGACTACGCTTTGGAGTTTGAAGGAAGCAGTTTGTGGTCGTTCACGCACTTAATAAGCACTGTAAAAAACTGTGAATGGTTATTTTCACTGTAAAAGACGCTCTCCCATGCGTTGAAAATACCGTCTCGAAGTTCGCTCGTCCAGCCGCGGTTTTAGGACCAGAAGTAGTTCAGTTATCCTGAATGAGATTATGGCTTTCGAGGGCACCTATTATAGGCAAATTGAAAGGAACTCCGAGAGCCCCTCTTGGGACGCGCACGGAAATCGCGATTTAAAACATCGTTCCCAAGGTTTTAACGCCAGGATCCTAAACTAGAAGCACCCGCTTGACCGTTGAGAATCCGCGGAGAAAATCCCTTGGAATCTTTATATTTGACCTCCATTCCATACTAAAAGCCGCAAGATACGCATTTGTAGCCCTAATGATATTGAAAATTTTATCTAAATATGAAGTGTAAAGGTATTCATTCTGCTTGAGATCATATCATATGTGTATGTGTGTGTGTTTGTATTTTTTTATGTATATCAAATTGAAAATATATTAGACCGAAAAATTGAACTTCAAATTTGTATGTACGAGATATTTTTAACCTAATAATCTTGAAGGCATCGTATTTGTTTTTTTTATGACATAAAATCGTTGGGTTACGACGTTATATGGGAAACGGTTACGTATTAGTTCATGCTTGTTCCAGAAAAAATGTATTGGAAAATTATTTCGCTTATTAAGATTTTTTTCCCAAGTGCCCAGACTAGTATAAATTTAGCTGAGGGCACTCTGTGATCCCTTCCGTTGACATTCATGGAGCCGGCTTGGATAATAATGGTTTCACCTTCCATTTATAACAAAGAATATTAGCGTAATTGTTTCCTCTGTAATACTTGGGTAGGCTTAAAACTAATGCACATATGCTTGTTGACCACATACAAAATGACCCTCAGAAGCACCTCTGGTGATATATGGAAGTAATATTTCCCCTTAACATTCATGCTCAGGTTTAAGGTCGTTATATTTATCCAGCGTATTTTGAGAAGCGGAAGTTTGGAGACGTTTTCTAATGCTTTGTCATCGCGAGTAAAACAGCGTGCTGTTATCGAATTTTTAACTGCTGAAAAAGTTACTCCTACTTAGATTCATCGTCGTTTAAACGATGTTTATGGTGACGATGCTGTTGATATGTCTAGTGTAATTCGATAGGTAGTGATACATATTTCGTTGTTGCGAGCCTAGAAAAGCCATAATTGTTGATTAAACACGCAGCGGACATCCGATCACCACCGCAGTCGATAAGCATCGCAAACTCGTCCAAGATTTGATTCAAATGACCGGCGAGTAACTCAAAAGTGTTTAGAAAACCATTTTAGAATATCCAAGGAAATTGTGGCATCAATAATCTTGCAAAAGGACAACGCACGTCCGCCCACCTCGCGCGCCACCGGAGAGGCTCTGCAAAACCTGAAATTTGAACCAATTCCACACCCTCTTTATTCCCCCGATTTTTTTCCTCTACTCAAGAGGAACCTCTAGGGTAAGCATTACACTTCAGACGATGATATGAAGGCAGCTATCGAGTCATGGATACGAGAAAATTCGGAAGAGTTTTTCAGTGACAGAATGAAAAAACTTGTTAAACGTTGGGAGGAATGTGTTAGCCTTAACGGTGACCATGTGTTTTATGATTTAGAAACTTAAGAATTGTACTACATATTAAATACTTTTTGAACGAATTTCCAATTTTATTTGTTAGCGCTCTACAAGCATGTTTACATTACTTTTCAACCTACCCTCGTATTTTAACCAAATTTCACTATTAAAATATGCTTTGATCACTATATGTACCGACATCTTAGAAACATATGTGGCAAAATAGATTAAGAATAAATTTGTGAGCATAAGTCCACTAGAGTAAAATCGGACATTTCAAATCACATTAGTTGTAGACCGGTTCAGAACTGACGATTGCATAAGGTAAAACAATAAATGATTCATTTCAAAGAAGTTAAAATGCTCACATAATGGAACTACTATCTCAATATATTTTCAATTAATGACTTATAATAATTCTATTAGAGATTATTTATTTATGTATTTAGATTATTATGCTAAATGCATTAATATCTTTGGCACAGAAATCACTAAGTCCAAGAATAGTTCCCATATCTACCCTCCAAGACAACCTCTTATTCACAATGCTAATTTAAATGGTTGCATTTCAGTAAATTCTATCGATAAGCAATCATAACTTTGTTTATCCTTTTGGAGGAGAAAACTTCGTTGGCTAAGTGAAGATTCGTCGGAAGAGGTAGTGTTGTTATTACATATGTGCCTAATTCATTTCAAAAATCATACCTATATTTTCTCTCTGGGGCTGCGATGATGAAAAAAATGTGTACGCTCGTTGATGGCTGGATTTTCAGTCTGGTTCATCCATGGTCGCGTATCCTTCTGCTGGTCGATAAAACTTCAGATGTCTTATTCGTACCACCCAATCACAGCACATAAACTGATTAGCCTAATAATCTTTGAATATTCGTGTTCACTGGTTTCATTAATTTTCGTAAATTACTGATGCATGGTTAAATCTCGGATTTGAAAAATTGATTGGAAATATGGTTGGTTCTTGATCGGTATGCATTGAAATGGGGAGTGGGTTACGATTTTTCGCTAATTTACCTGATGCCGTGGAGGGACTCCCTTTCCAGATTCCAGGGGTTTTCTTTTATTCAGGAAAATCCCTATTTCATAAAATATCGAGGCTTTCATTATATTTCAAAGGATGATTATAGTCCTCCACGATTAAAAAATCAATATAGCTCTGGAAAAAGAGCCCCAATGTTGTAAATCAGTTGATCGAGTTTGGATCAGTAGTCAGAGCTAATTTATTGGATGCTATTTTATTACGGTATCTTATTACGGTCCCGTATTTACCCTGATTACTCCGATTTTGTCGGTGCCAATTCACTTCCGCCTCAAAGTTCCTTTGAAACGACCTCAATGGTTATTTGGCTGTATGTTATGAGGCTCCCGTTACTTAATTTAGCTTGATAGTAAAGCGGCCTTGTCGAAACGTATTGCAAATGGTTTAGTACTTGGTCCATCTCCTCCATAAAACGTTCATCTAAGAACATTTCTATATTCAATATTTGTTAATTTTTCAATCGATAAAACTTCTCGATTCTCGATAAAAATTCTCGAATCTGATCTGGAATTGTTTACTTCTTCTGTGTGATGGGTTGACTTATTATAATTCACTTGTTAGCTATTTTCGCTGATTTTCCTTGTAAATGTTTAGCTATAATAAATGGATTTTTGTGTGGATAAAATAAATCTTGTCCGGTATTTAGAGTTTTTTTTTTTAATGTACGCATCACCCGATGAAAAACTTCCATTGCATTAATAATTTCTACATCTACATCTGCTTAATACCCCGGAAGCTGCCGCAAAGGAGTGTGGCGGAGGGTGTTAAGGCACCACCCGTATATAGAGAAACAACCACCTGCAAAAGCCACAAATTTATACAATCCACAAACAAAACATGGTATGCAATCATGCGAAAACCCTTACGACTCATAAACATGCAAACACACATAATGCCAACTAACATGCACTTGCACCTACAAATGTACCTGATATCTTTGCAATTTTTTAATTTTTTTCCGACTTGTTAATTAATTTTTTTTAATATTTCAAAAGTGACTTCGGTTTCTTACGATTATGATTCCTGATTGTTCGGGGAAATAATGAGTATTTGTATCTATCTGTGCCGAGGTCCATCTCCCTTATCTTATCTTTGTGGTCTGATCTACCGAAATAGTGTGAGGCCATAATAATTCCTTTAGTGCCATTGTTAACCTAGTTTGTTCTGAACCTTGGTAAAAGTCTATTCTCGCTTGTTCTATACGCATTTCAAGTGCCTTCAGCCTAATTCCCCCAAAAGACCTGTCACACTCGTCTTGTTATTGTAACAACTTTTGTTGAATCTGGCGGATTTTCTCTGTACTTAACTAAATTCTTTTAGCAACACTTCCTCCAACGGATTCCAAATATTTGCGGCGTATTAAAAATATGTCCTAACTGAAGCGAAATAAGACCTCTCTTTTACTTTCTCATTACATTTCCCCACCACCCGTTTATTGATGCCGTTTCTTTAAAGCGGATCCGCATATTGTCCTAATATTTGCTCCACGTGAAAGTCGTGGTGTTAGAATTACTTCGAAATATTTAACTTAATTGGCCGTAGCCCTGGGCTAATTATAGCCCTGACCCTGTATTTCAAAGTGTATGTCCTGTTCGCCAATGCCTTTGTTCCAAAGTTTCAAAACTGCGCATTTGTCTATATCAAACATTAATGCCCATTTCTTGCACCAATCCGATATTGTGTCTAAGTCTCTAGAGAGTAGCTCGCGGTCTGGTTAGCTCCTTATTTCTCTGTATACGTAGCACCGTGTCCTCTGCAAATAATCTGAATTTGCTACTAACGTGTGCGCTTAAGTCATTAATGTATATTAAGAATAGAAGCGGCCTTATTACACTTCCCTAGGGGACGCCCGAAATTATATCTATATCCGTTGAGCAGAAAGTATCGATGAAATTTAGAAATAGAGAAGGAAAGTCGTGAATTATGGAGAATTAACAGAATTCCTTCCGATTTATACTTACGCTTTTATTCATTGAGATAAAATGTAAACCGTATTTTAGGTCCCTGGATTTTTCTCTCTCACTTCCCGATGCTTTTTATTTTTAATCACCTTTTTCAAAATATTGGATTTAACCATTCGTATCTCGATTATTAAATGATTAACTTACATATGGTTAAAAAAATGTATGGATTTAATAGGCAACCGAAAAGGAGCAGTTAATTCTTGAACTCTCATAGATAGTTAAAAATCTCAAGAAATATTTGAAAATATGAATTAAGTCGTGTTGGAGTATTACTGTTGCAAAAATCAATAAATGCTAATCTCATTGTTTTTATGGCTAAAAGATGATGCATAATCACTACCATGATTAGCGCATTTTGAATTAAATACAATTATTTTCATATGCTAAAATATTGATCTGAGCTTCGAATCTTTTTCCGTAATTTTTATATTTTATCATGATTTCCAAGTGTGCTTAACATTTTTTACCCAAAAATATCTCCTTGAAGGGGGACTATATCTTAAGAGAATTAGTTAATGGCCTTAATATACGATTTTTCAACTACCTTTTGCTTCGTAATAAAAAGTTGTTCGAATTTCTCTTAAAATATTTTAGTAGCAATAGCATTTGATACAATATTTTAGCGAAATTAATTTTCCTAATAATTTTTATTTGAATGAAAGAAAACAGTAAGATCTATATCGATCATTCTCATAATTTTCGGAATTCGCTCTTGCATATTTCCCCTGAAGAACCACTGCACATTCCCCGATATTGGGTGGGAAAATAGCTAGTGTGGCAACATTGCAGCCATCCCACCCCCTCCTCCTTTCCCCAGTACTTATCTCCACTTGTATCAGTCTGACCCTCTCCTCTGGTGTGCTGCTCAAGCCCTCTTACTCCCTCCCTAACTCCCCTTTTCTACCCTGCCTGGAAGAGTTGTGGGGACTGGCCAAGGTCCAAGACGTGAGCGGGAGCAGTGAGAGAGATCTGCGGGCTCGCCCTCACTCGGGGCCGTTAGTGTTCGTTCACTTTTTCTTGGTGGAATTCCAGCACTCCGAGGACAAGAGATAGGGCGAGCAAGGAAATTCCCTCCCTGTGTCGCTTGTGCGTGGTGTGCGCTCCAGTTTCCCATCCCTCCCACCCCAAGCTCCCAAGCTTTTTCCTCTTGCATATCGCCAGATCCTTTATCGAACCGTTTTTATTCAATCATCTCGTTCTAATTGTTGCTTTTGAGAAGCCGTTTTTTTCGTAGCTCAAACGGAATTAATCAAACAAATATCACATCAGCTGGCCATAAGACATGTGACATTTAACAGGTACTTGAGGTTACCTGAAATGTTATCAGGTGACCAATTGCTGAATGTAAGTATTCCACATAAATTTTGTTTTACAATAATAGAAAAACTCAAATTTTTTTTAGTTTTTTATGGATAGTAAATCGGCGAGAGAGCTTTTTTGTCTTAAGAAATATCAGCTTATTTTAACTGCAGGAGATCGCAATGATTTTTAAGATCAATATTTTTTCTGAATACTTGAATATGAAGGAATTTAGGATAAAAGAGGGGTGTTCCAATTGTATGGCTAGGAAAGCTTGCGTTAAATAATTTCAAACATTGAACCATCCATTGAATGGGGTGTCGACATAAGTATTCCCGATACTTCCTTGGAAAAGGTATGATCTGCGTTTCGTTTTATTCTACTGTCTTTTCACGTAATTTCCAGCTTTTCTTCATCACAAATATTGCCTCAGTAACAATAAATACTATATATTAACTACATAAAGAGAGTTGTCAAAGTTTGAGTTTCAAATAGTCCCACAGGGAAAGTGAGAGTGAAATCAGTAAAAGCAAAAATCCATCCTAAACCTTTTTGACTGAAACGGTGTTACAGCCAGCCAACACCGGGGATTCGAATGACGTATTCAAAATAAATTTGATTCGATGGATAAATTGGATTAAATAATAGTTATAACCACATGATTAAGACACATTTTGTCGGTAACAGAAATCATTCGCGGATAAGCGGATCTAGACCAATTACCATTACTATGTCATCAAAAATGAAGGAAAACTATTATACTATTATAATATTTGTTTAGAGGTAAAGTGGATCGAATTTTAATCATATGCATATTCTTTTTCAGGTAGGCTTAATTGTAAACCTTTTAGATAAAAGTTTTATTTAAGTTTTTCAATAATATTTAAATTGGCATTTGACGTAGATTCCTTAAAACAAATGTGAGACGCGAAATGTGAATGGCAAAGTTATGACGTTAGCCACGTAAATCCTCAAGAAAATTCAAGGGAAGACTTTCTCACAGCTTTGCTTTATTGATCTTTCTAAACTTCCTCTCCTCCACCTCAGCATTACTATGATGAATAATTCGAAGAATATCTTGTAAATATACACACGACTTCACATATATAGTACAGTATTAGTGAAGCTCTCATCTGTGAAACCAGCCTTTGAAAATTTTAGCATTGAAAACATATTTCTTGTCCATTAAAATTCAGCAAAAATGTTCAGAAATAATTTTGGAGCTACTAAAAATGTTGGATTAGGAAATGAATACATTGCGGAAAAAACAACTTTGTCTCCAATTTTAATGAAAAACAAAAACCATTGTTTTACAGTATTATTATTATTAAAAATACACATGTGCTGATAGACATTGTCAGGTGGCACACAAGTCCCAAATAATTGCAAAAGATAATACATAAAACCAGACTTCAAAACACAAATCTCTTTGATAAAACAAGTGAATCCCCATCCTATTTACAGCCATCAATCAGCAAGAAAAAAAAAGATAAATTAAAAAAAAAATTAAGCTATTACATAAAATACAATACACCACACATCAATCAAATTATTACATATATACCTTACATCTATTCTTAAAAGTATACACTCTGTTAGGAAAGGGCTCGAATATTTTTGCAGGTAAGGTGTTCCACTCAACAATTGTTCTATTTAGAAAAGAAATTTTTTTTATTTTTTCTCTGTGCGCGGCATTTTACCTTAAATTTGTGATCGTTTCTGCCTATAAAATTTGGGTTCCTCGCCTCTTTCCTAAGATCTGCCCAAGCTTTCTCCCCCTTCAGAATTCGGAACATTCCACAAAGTCTGCTTACTTTCCTTCTAGTTTCTAGAGGTTCCCAGCCCAGCGTTTCTAGCATGTCAGATACACTCTCCATCCTCCTATGCTTCCCCAGTACATATAGGGCAGCCTTTCTTTGCACCTTTTCCATTTTTTTAATATGACCTTCTTCATGAGGGTCCCATACAAGAGAAGCGTACTCTAAAATTGGTCTTACTAGGGTCTGATAAGCCTTCTCCTTGGTTGCTCTAACGCCCCCTTTGAGGTTTCTCATTACCCAAAGAAGAGTTTTGAAAGCTTTCTTATAGATGTACTCCACATTTAGCATAACGCAGAGCCTCCGATGCATAAGTCTTCCGTGTAAACTTAAACGCTGTGACCACTTATCCAATGGGTGTTTTTACTTCCATCGTCTGGGAAACAATCTAATATCCAAACTACATCGGGAAGCTTGGAAAAATTACAAAATTGCACAGCTGAACATGGGAAAACACAGATTTAAAGATCAGTGTTTCCTTGTCGTTACTTACTATCACCAAAATACAATTTAAAGTTACCATATAAATATGAAGGTTTTCTGTTTGGTATTTTCCCTTTCCTTCGTCATTGGTTGCTTTAAAATACTCATATAAAATAATAAAATTAATATAAAGTAGCAAAATTCCTTTTTTGGTGGTTATAGCAGTATTTTGTAGATAACTTTATCTCCTTCCAAGTGTTAAATTATATTCTCTTCCAATTAGAAACAAATAAATATACCAAATTCCCATTTAAATATGAATTTTCACAAGACCGATTGGTTTAACATAAAGTTCAGACACCTATAAAACAGTTCTGATAGATTTTAGCTCAAAAATAGCCATAATAATTGCCCGAAACAAATACCCGAATAATAAAATAAATAATAAATTATAATAACTGAATAAATACCCCAAACTAACATGAAATCACACTCTGAACTGGTAACCGGTAAGATAAACTTCAATACGAGAATATAATGCTAAACAGCCAAATGCGTCCACAGTTTACTCTTCATTCCGGAGAGGTAATACTTTTGAGAACCCAGAGAACGATTTAGAAAACGTGTCGTACATTTGATGAAGTACTTTTCTGACCTCTTCATCTACGTTAAAATATCTGCCATCGCTGAAAGTTTGGATTTTGCTATCGTATTAAGCAACTGCAATAAATGCATAATATTTCTTTATATTCTAAGGATAAATCTATTAGAAGAAAGTTAAGTATGGGTTAACTCTACCCATATTGCATGTATTGCTTGAGCAGGTAGAAAAAAATTTACAATTACCTTGATGTCACCGAAACTGTGATATTCATAGCCACAAAAAGTATCGATTGACGAAATCTCAGTGTCAATCATGGGAAATAGATCTTCAGGTAACTGATATCAGATTTCCTTTCCAATAATCAAAATTCGGAACTACAGCCTTAGTTGTTTTTGTTTCCAAAATTTTGCACCTTGATATCATACACATTTCCTGGCAATTCCTTATGTACAACAGTCTATGACTTACCGCTTTGTGGTTGGTGCAGAGCTAGAATAACAGGGGCTCATAAAGTCGTCTTTGGCGTTCATCTCTTGTTTCCGCATTGACGTCGTTTCCTTTAGGCATCCCTACTTGAAAAATATTGCCTCTTACGGCACTTGCGAGTCCTTGGAGGTAGGTTTCATCTGAAATGGAAGAAATAATTAAGCACTCCGGTTTTTATTTCATTGGGTTTTCTTTACTTTGCCCATGGCTTAGCTAGGCTTACCTAGGCGTCCCCATCTTCCAATGATGTTTGAGGGAAGGGGCGGGTACAAGTGAGAGATGAGTAAATGCTTCCCGAGTACACACTGCGTCTGTCTTTATTGGGTCGATTAAAGGGGATGCCTCCCTATGCCTCTCGCCCCTCTCTCACTTTCCTCCCCCCCACTCTCTCTCTCTCCCTCGCTCTATTTCTCTCTCTCTCCTCACGGCTGCCGTGAACCTTCTCTTTTTATATGCCTCTTTCTCCCTGCTCACCCATGCACGAGTGCCGCCACAGCTGGCAATGTTCGTTAGATAGCGTAGAGGAAGAGCGCACCACCGCCGCGACGAGCCGCCGGGAGGGATAGAAAGGGAAAAAATCGAAACCATTTGCTTTTGCGTCGCGTTTCGTTACAAGCGTAACATGAACGAGCCCGCTCGCTCACTCCGCCGATGTCGGTCTCAAAAGGGAAGCGACTTATAAGGTGCAACAAGTCGAGAAATCACAATGAGCGAAAGAGGCCTCGGCATTATGTACCCGCGTAACACTTTGTAGGGAATTTTTATTTAATTTCTTTTCATTTTCCGTATTTCAGATTGGTGAGTGCTGCTCCGCAATTATGCCTCAAAAGAATGGGAAATGAGCACTCCATCAATGTTTGTTTTTGTGACCCGAAGAGTATAATTTTTAAATTAAGCTTTTTCCGCGGTAATTAGCATATCTTTTTTATTTTATGCTCCGGGTCAGATAGAAATGAAAAACGAATCAAAGGATGATGCGTTTGCGCTAGAGTTGCCTTGCTAAAATGACCTCAAAAGATTTCAAATTATAGGCATTTTTTTCGGAAATAGCTACAATGATGTAAACTACATGTACTTTCACTTACGCCTCAAAGTGTAATTTCTGATAGTGTTTTCTTTTTCCGTTCATGGTTTAGGCTTTGCTTATCTATTACCTATTGTTCAAATTTATTTATTGATACGGAAAATCTCGCACGCGAATATTCCTTTCTTGACAGGGTAATTGATATTTTAATACATCACAAAACCTTCCTAATAGTTTCAGCCGTGAGTAAAATTAGGTACTGTATTTAATATTGTTGGCATTCTTTTATTAATAGGAAAGTATCGATACACTCCATGGTCTTAACAGTCGGTCAGTTCAGTTTAGACTAATGTCCCAATCAGAGAGTTTCATATTATTCTGAGACTTTTTGGGAGAGAACCCTCCATAACCTTGCACTCGTAATTTTCTGCGCTTTAGGATGAGCGAGCAATTGCAAGCAGATTGCGAAAACATCTTTTGATATGTTTTTGATGAGAATAAGACATTAATTGTACCGAACGAATGAAGCCGCTTCAGTCACAGATCATTCGTGAGTTAGTATTGCTCAACTGCATAATGTGTAATATTCTCTGGTCCTTTTCTCTGGTTCAACCTCCAGCAGACACAGGCTCGGAACCTTGCTCGTCACTGAAGTTAAATTAGAGAGGTTTTTAGTTCTAAAGAGAACTATGAACAATGAATTCGGTAATGTTTTATCAAGGGAGTTATATTCAGTTTTTGCTGCCATCTTTTCCTTTGGGACTGTACAGCCACGGAGAGTAGACTTCATGTCGGAAGGAAAACGTTCAATTAGTAGCTTACGACTGAAGAGCTGTTGTAAGAAGCTAATACCGGCACTGAAATCAAGATCTGGGCATAAAAAAACAAAAAAAGCTCCAGGTAAGGAGACATCTGCCTTCCAGTACCAGTATCTTCTTCCATAAGATGTTTGAGTGAAAGGTCAAAGTCGGTTCTCCTTGGATGAAGTTTTATAAAGATGTCTGTTTGTGAATGTTAATTCTCTTGAAGCTCACACGGAAGCAAGAAGTATCTTGGAAAAAATTATCCGCCCTTTTTCGGAGCTTTGCTAACAATCACAAGAACGAAAAGTTTGCAGAACTAAAATCTGTGTTCCCACGATGCCCAAAACCGCCCCTTACGGTCTACATATTGAACCTCGTCTTGATGAATTAGAGGACGGTATCTGTGATCTAGCCTTGCGATTTTGCCTGGGTATAATAATTTTTGAACGTTCTAACCAAAAACATTATTAACCTAGAAAACATGGTTTACGGCCGTTATTACGGCGGATATAACTGCCAACGACCGTGATGCACGTGAGCTGTTTTTGCGGTGGTGAGCCTTTTTATGAGCAGTAGACGATGACGTATCTATCTTTTCACCAGTCTGTTGAGTAATGAAAGCTCCATTACATATTTACTATTTGGTTGTTCTTATTTATCATCATAATGGCAATAAAGCTTTGCTGAAAACATTGATTAACCCAAAAGCTATTTTTATACATGTAGGTAGTCCTCTCCTATGACTAGGTGCGTTCAAGCTCCAAGGTATTTCAGTTTTTTCTTGTGACTAGGAGTCTGTGGAAGGATATTGTTGGACTCTAAATACGCGGACATACTTTTTGACGACAAGATATAGATGAATGCACCGTACAGTACACAGGGTGGGCATACAGAGAGAGAGAGAGAGAAAGAGAGAGAGTAGCGTTTTCAATTCTTAAAAATGATGCCATGAAATACAATAACAGCTTGTAATCTTAAATTTACACCCCTTGCGGGACTTTGCATGCATTGAACTTTAGCGTCACAAGAGTAGAAAATACCATGATGGTTTCATGGATGTGAAAAATATAATTTCGTGGGCAAAACAGTAGAAAGAATGCCGAACTTTTGTGACTAAGCTTAAGACTAAGAATCCTCGGCCACGAAACAGTCAGTTTTGTCAGTGCCGAAAAGATATCCTCACAGAAGGGCTGTCGACGACCATGAAGTCATGTAATTGAAGTTGTGAAAAGTTTCTCCGTCCATGGGGAAATTATTTTGAAAAATAACAGAAAGTTTCAACTATCTGGCGTAAGTAGTTTGTCAGAAAAAGTAAAGATTTTAAAACTCCAATCCACCTCATTCCAATCCCAACTGCTTAGCCTAAGTAATAGAAGAACTGTCACATGACGACATGAACCAAAACTGCTTTAGAAAAAATAATTTTTCCGGAGCGAAAAATTATTTTTCTAAATGCAAGTTTCATTCCCAAACGGCATTGGGGCTTAGCCTATGATATAGTTTTGATTAGGAAGCAGAGCTGAGTTCACTTTCATTTAACTAACCTATTTTATACCAAAAACGATATTTTGAACAAGTTTTTAAATTCTAGTGTCATTTGTAGGTTTTTTTAATTGTTTCTCAAATGGTTGTTGACATAAAAAAATATTTCAAGAATATTTCTCGCACAGGAAGGTTAACTTTCCTGAAAATGAACAGTTTTTTTAATATTGATTTAGTGATAGCAAAAGAGGTAAGACGTAACTTTAATTTTATTTGTTATGTCAAATCATTAAAATTAAGAGTATATACAAGCATTTCATTAATTTGCTTTTCTGTGCATGGTATCTTTCAGCTTTATCCCAAATCAGCATTGTGGTGGAAAATATCTTAGCCTAAACGTTTTGAATATTATGGAGCAATCCTAACGACTACTTGCATTTCTCACGAAAGCTCACATTCCTACGCGAAGTTTAAGTTCTCAAGGTTAGCCTCATTTCTATCGATTACCTGCCTCTTGCACCATTTTTCCGGTAATCTCATATCGGCATAGCGTGATGCACATTTTCCTTTGGGTAAAATGTGGAAAAATACAGATCCTGAGTTGTGAAAACGAAAAATTAAAATACGCCGTAAACAGAGATGGTTTTTGCAATAGGGAGTTCATATTAGCGAAAAGGGTGCCTTAAGATCGATAAGAATGGACTTGAATAATCATTCAATTTATCAACTTTTGAAACATTCTGAATGTTAGAAATGGTACCACCTTGATCTTGAACTAAACTGTCTAATTTTTATTTACTATCGAAAAGCGCTGTCTAGTTAAGCTGCATATCTCTTCTCCATTGAATATTAGGTCATTTAAAGCATTTCAATACCAAGTTTTAAGGTAACCAACGTTAGAAAGGTCTACAAATATATTTAATATTATGATGCTGGATAAGTTGGAGCCTGTGTATTTTCTTAATTTGAAAACTTATAACTGAGGCAAGACGATAAACGTTAATGAAGGTGCTGCTTATTTGATGTGGGTGTAGAGAATAATGCAGAAAAAGTATGCCCACGATGATGTGGGCGTGTGAGTGGAAGAGAGACAGCTGTTGGGAAAAATTTGAAGGCAGGACAACTACTTTAGATGTAAAAGATATTTAGAAGAAAGAGGGTAATGAAAACGGTAAAAGAAAGAAAAATGTTGGTTAAGAGTGGAAGAGGGAAGGATGAATTGACCTTTTCGGTGGAATTCAATATCTTAGGAAGTAGTCCTGCACTATTGAGTAACGTTACGAGTACGCCCCTCGTATTTGTAGTATGAAGTCTTGTGATATTTTGTGTCATCATGCGTAGTTATTTCACGTGATTGGGACTATTTCAGTATGTAGCGTCTAGGTCCACAATAAATCTACAATAAACAAATATCTTATTTATAATGACAGTTACGCTTCAATTTACTATCACTGAGCGTTTTAATGGCTATTTTGCTAAACTTTACCGAAAACACACGAACAACCATTTAAGTGAAGTTTAATTCAGACCTCCTGCTGAGTATCTACTGTTTGGGAACTTGGTTATCGACAGCTGTTATTTATTTCCATATGAAAATAAACGTCCTCGATGGGTTTTGAGAAGAGAGGAAAAGATAAGTTTGACAGAGACCAAGACCATCGCTGAAGTTTTAAATATGGTGAAGAGGCGAAGAGAGAAAGTTTCTATGGGAAATCCAAAAAAGGCAGAACGTTTGAGTGGAGAAAATTATGAGAGGTAGGGTGATGTCAAAGGCCGTGATAGAAGGGAGAATGTTAGATAAGTATGGTAAAGGAAAGAAGGGAATAGTGTTTTTGGAAAGAATGGGTGCAGATAGAAGTTACGAAGAAATGGGGTTGGGAACAATGTTGGCTAAAAAAGAGTGAGTTGTCGTGATACGTATAGGATAATAGGCATTGGTAGACGTTCAAAAAGGTCCATTTATTCGGTAAAAAGCCTTGAATGACTTGAATGAAGTTTTATTTATTTCCAAATCAAATTACGCAATAAGTATTGAAAGAATAGCCGTGGTGATAAATCTGATGTTGAATTAAATCGGAAAAATATTTGGGTCAGAAAAACTTTTATAATGGAGGCATCTCTCGAGTATTAGCGAATCTAGGAAACCTCAGTAGAGGGCTCAATTTTACAAATGAATAACCAAAATTTTCAATTCAATGGTATACGGCTCAAATTTGTGTAATCGTATCTTGAGGTATTAGTAAAACTTTGTATATTTCACCAATTTTTAATGCTGCTCAGCCAGTTTCATCATATACGTACTTTGAAATGCGTCATGAAATTAGTCGTACGGCAAACGTTTGGTGAAATCTATTTAAATTTTTTTCTTAATTTTATTTTTCTAATATTTTCTTGCAAGGAATGTTGGAAGTTATGTTAAATTCGAAATAAATTAATTATTTTAAGAGCAATATTTTGGGAGACATTAGGTATTTAACAAAATTGTCGGCCACATAATTTATATTAATTCTTAATTTGTGGGAGCTAAAAATATTCCCTAAAGAATATAAAGACCTCCGTAGTTTATCTGTTCATTAATATATGCCTAAAATTTTTAATTTATTATCCCTTCAACGTTTTACAGCTCTTTTACGCTTCAGTAAAACAATCGCATACCAAGAAAACTCTTTCGATTTTATTTTAACTTAGTTATTAATGCGTAAAACATAAACGGCCTTTTACTGTCATCATAAATAAATGAAAATCAAAACATTTTGATTATGTGGTCAAAGCTAATGAATGTGGTATCCTGAGGTAGTTCATAACGGAGAAAGTGCAATTGAATTTGCTGTAAATCCACAGCGTTGGCCAGCGTTGTATGCCCCTTCATTTGCTTCGCGCAAGCCTCCCTTATATATCTTCATCGATGCCAAACTAATCTATTAATAGGGCGCGCAAAATTCCAGCTCTCGTCCCGGCGAAGTGAAACAGAAAAATTAGCCATTAATGAATTCATAGCTTCATTCCGATCGATCCTAAGTTTGCGGGCTGAAAGTTTTCGAAGGGACTTCCCGAGGAGCATTAGGGGTCTGTGGGTGCAAAGGGGGAGGGATTAAGGGCGCCGTAGAAAGGAGCGTTGGGGTTGGAGCTTAGACACGGAGGCATGGGACAAAAGGGAGTGGCAAGGGCATGCGATGCATAAACAGAAATAAAATACGAAAGTGTACGTCTTCGTAAGAGTTTGAGGACGTGAGGTGGATTCATTTTTAAATTATTTCTTTCCTACTTAAAATGTCAATTTATTCGAATTATTAGTGTAGAGTGAATAAAATCTTTCCTTCCAGGCTGACTGAATAAATGATGCATTGGTGTTCGCTTGTGAATGGTGGTTTCGGTCGTGGGTGAGGAATTCTTAATGCAGAAAATTCTCCCCAAGTTTAATGCAAAGCGTTGCCCTTGTTAGGTTGCATAGTTTTATTTTTCCTCCAAAAAGGGCCAATGAAATCTTTTCAAATGGAAGTTTCTCCAACCCTTAAGCAGTCGTGCTCCATGTTTGGCAAAGAAGGCAATCTGGGAATCTTGGATTCCCAAAAATCTCAATTTGAATAATGAAATATTTTCTTGGATATTCTTTAGCATTCGAATACCCTTAGTGAGTTGAGAATTTTGTATATTTATATTTTCAGTTTATCAATTGATTGGCTACAAAATTCATATTCTTAATAAAATCTATTTGTCGGGGATTTATCGTATTTTAAAAGAAACTTTTCCAATTCCAGTGCATATGACACATTTTTACTATAACATGTAGCTTTTTCTTCCTTGATATGTTTCAGAAGAATTACGATAACTAATCCATAATGGATACGGTTTCTTTAAAACTTTAAACCAATGTTGCCAAAATAAATTTGCATTTGCAGGTGATATAATGTAATGGTAAACTTTAATTGCCTAAGAAATTTAGTTTTGCCGTTTGTAATTACCTTGTGAACCAATGAAACTGCACCATTACGGCCAAAAATAAATTTATGGCATTGTCTTGTGATATTAATTGATGTACTACCGATCTTCAATGGAAATATTTGGACATTTGGGCTCATTATCTACTTAATTCAATTTTGGGTACTTATTTTTTTCTATTCCACCACATAGGCTTGAGCAGTTTGAATGCTATCTTATTTGAAATTATTTACTTACTTACCACTTCAATGGGGGAAGATGGGCGCAGAAATTATTTCTTGAAGAATTATGAATACGACCGAAGGATACCATGTTAGAAGGGGAGTGACGATAGATATTCTAGAAAGTCGTGGGTAAAAAGGGAATTTAGAAAGAGAGATATTCTAAACAGAAAGCGGTGGAAGAATTAGTAAAGTGTTAAAATTGATATTAGCTCTAAATTCATCTTAAATGTGCTCTTTTATAATAATAGATGGACGTAGATCTCAGCAAATGTGGTTTAGGTTTTCCGATGAACGGGGAAAATAAGCTTTTGGAGAGTAATATACAAAAATAGTTCAATTTCTCTTTAGAAATTGAGGGAGTTGCTATGAAAAATTCTAAGACATCAATGGATATGATTGCGGTATAAGAGTGCTTTTAGTGATGTTGGGTTATTGTTGGTTTACATTCTATGCTGCAAGCCACCACAAAGA
Source organism: Hetaerina americana (assembly GCF_022747635.1). Taxonomy (NCBI): domain Eukaryota; kingdom Metazoa; phylum Arthropoda; class Insecta; order Odonata; family Calopterygidae; genus Hetaerina; species Hetaerina americana. Next base: position 36,134,178 of record NW_027286181.1, read on the forward strand.
CGTGCTAAATGTGATAATTGACATATTTTATTGTTGAGTATACGAAAAATATATCGAGGAAAAAATATTTTATATAATATAGAGTGTTCAGAAATTGAATGAGGCTGTTGCTCAGCTTGAGTTGCGTTCATAATATTTGGAGACAAAGAAAATAATGCCACAGAGATACAGGCACGACTTGGGGAAATGTATTTCTCGAGCTTGATGATGTTTTCTCAGGTCTTATACCAGGTCAGGGGTTTCATACTGGTCTACGTTTCAATGCTTGACTCGTGCATTGTCGAATTGTGCAGGGTAGATGAGATCGATGACACTTACCCTGAGGACGATGCACGAGCCGAGCATCGAAACATCGGCCAGTATGGAACCCCTGACGAGGTAGAAGACCCGAGAAAACTTCAGCAAGCAAATACGCCGGGAAATCACCAGATCTTACTATTTCTCCACAATGATTACTCTAAATTATCGCAGCTGTTGGAAACAAAAGAAAGAATGAGCAGACAGGGAAAGAGCGGTTGCTAAAGCGGCTGAACGGTGCGGGAGGACCGCGCAAGCGAGGGAGGGCGCTGGGATTTGAAGAATAACGGTTGAAAAAAATGAACGGTTGGCAAAGACCAAACGTACTTCTTTTCCCTTCCACATTTTCACTCGAGGTCGATCCCTCGAGTGCCACTGCTACTGCTGCGATCTGGTGGTGGGATCCGGGACTGCTGTTGGTAGGACTTTTGCTCGGTGTGTGTATGGGTGTAAGGGGTTTGAGAAGGGAGGAATTGCTGGAAAGGGTGGTTGCTTAAGTGTGCGGGAGTGGTAGGGAGAGGGTGAATGGGAAGTGATCATTGAGAAAGTTGGTCGACCGAATTGGAGTTGGGTGGGGTATCTCAGAGACGGGGTAGGGGTGGGTCAATCCATGAAGACCACTTCAGCTGGGTAAGGAGTTACTTCTGTTTTTCCCCTCGTTCCTTTAAAGCTGTAGTGGCAGCGGTATACTTACTATTTCTTTGCCTTGAACACATGAAAAAGTCACTCGGACGCGACGCTCTCGAAACCCAGTCCATTTCGTAAGGTTTGCGAATGAAATCGGTTGGATTTTATAGGATCCCTCCTGATTCAATACCTCAGTTTGGAAAAATAGCTCTATAAATTCGTTCCGTGGATTGTTCCATCCCGTCTCATATCTTATCTCTGATCTCCGCAATATTGCCATCTCTTTGGTTGAATGAAAATATCGATGCTTTCTCGATAAAGAGTTGATCGGAGGGAAAGCTATATTTCCTTTTTTTACTAAAATATTAGGAGTGCCGTGCGCATTGATTTATTTATTCGTACAAATAATTGGGTACTCGATGTTCTAGTTTTTCACCTGGAATAAAATGATATTTCCCAAATTTTGTGCTACATCAGGTGGGCTCGCTTTGCGTTACGCGGTACATATTTGTTTGCGCCACAGAGGAATTCACGGAAAGAGTAATGTACGCTTTCAAATTTTTGTTCTATTTTACGAGATCACCCCGCACGTATGCTCTCTCCCATTTATTTCATCATCTTTACAGTCTCATTCTTGCATTTGCAATAATTAAAATAATATAACTCCGCTGCGTTTCTTTCACTGAGGTCATATTTGGAACGGTCATTAGTTACACAGTACCGCGAACGAAGACATATCACATTAAGGGGTAAAAGGGCACGGGCAGGGTGGGCGGGATTTTGGAGAAGTTTTCTGAGAGGGTAGATAAATCTGGCCGACTGGTTTTCGGGGGGAGGGGGATGAGAAGGGAGGGTGAATACGGGGCGGGGGGGCACGAGGTCATTCCTTCCGGTAGCTTAGTTCCGTTCCTCGATAACCCCCGGCCATCTCGGAACTTAAAGGGTACCCTCGTGGAGCAAGCTTAAGTGGCTTGTTGCTTTGGTGGAGAAAAAGTTTCTCTTAAGACTTTTTTTTTGGTAGGTTTGGGAGGGATATAACTAGTTAGCTGCGCTCCAGAGAGTACGTACCTACGTGCGTAAAGTCAGCTGGAGTTATTAGCCAAAAACTTCGTCCCTTGTCCACCCTCTTCTGCCCGAGAAGACTCACCCCCAAAGTACTTTATACCGTTGACATAATTTTTTGCCCCCGTAATTTTAGGAGACCGCAGTTTTATTTCGGTTATAAACGAGCCATATAATCTCTTTGTACATATATATCAGCAGTGGCCATGTATTTAAAACCTAAGGGCATGAGATTGCGTGGGAGTGAGAGAGCTTGTGAAGAAGGTAGAATAAAGGGCTTTAGGGATCTGGTGTGTCATCTAAAGACTTTTTTTGGTATCATATGGAAAAAATCATTTTATTTGGAGGAAATACTCATTGTATTTATTTGAAAAAATATTCCATGTTAAAGCTAGCTGCATAGTCTAATGGTTTTTTCCAGTTTAAATTCGATATCGGTGCTATTATTTTAGGTTTGGTATTAATATTCAATCACTCGTAATAGCCAAACTTTTCTCTTCAAATTATTATTTAACGATTGTTTTTTTTATGTGAGTCCATTTATTTACAACCCTAATAATGAGGCAGAAAACTCTCTTTTACTGTCATAAATTAATTATTTTGTGACTGGAATATTCCAAATGACAACTTGTGAGTACGTTTAGGTGATAGCAGTTTTATGTTATTATATACGAACCATATACTCCCCTTTTACGTAAGAAAAGAACGTGCACACGAAAATTTGAAATTATCGATATCGATCGCCTTAGTACCAGTAAAATAGAAAGATATTACCAATTCATGGTCGTGGGTGCTAACATCTAAACGCTCGAACGTTTAGATTGTGAATGATTAATTTTTCTTAGAAACCTAACCCTTTCTAAGAAACCTAAAAAAGTGGAAACTTCAAAATTCCATTTGCGCCTTAGATTTTATTTCAATGACTTAGTTTTTGAATGAAACAAGTAAGTTAAGAAAAAATAATATGAGGAAGATACCTCGATTTAACTCTTGAGTTGACGAGTAATGGATATTTTTTTACTTTTGCATAGAAGTTATTTCGCGGGGTTAAAAAAATTGACGTTTTGACTTACACCCAGCAATCAATAAAAGGCATTTGAAAAAGAGTTCCTATTGTATTAAAATTTTAGTATTTTCGCCATTCGTGCATTTCAATAAACTAAGGAAAAACCGCGTGGCCATCAAATCATACCTTTTGAATTTAGAAATGTCAAAGTAATGCGATTATAGCTTTATTAGAAGCCGTTACGTTTTTCTCAATCATCCATTTTTTGATGAAATCATGATTTCTTGATTTTATGAAATATTGTGGAGGTATTTTATTGGGCAAGATTTTGTCGGAGGAAAGAAGGAAGGAAGAACGCAACGTCATGATCCGGAATGGAAAATGTCCTTGAGGTTAACTACGGTCGATTTTTACGCTTTAGGTCCCACCGAGAGTGATTTATTTTCCCAGCCGCAGCCTGAATAACTAAAGGCGTTTTCACGGCTACTGCAATACGTCTCCCTTCTCTCGTAAATGCGGTGCATAAAGACTGACTCCCAACATACCACTTCGAGTGCGGTGCATTTATTTAACTCGTACATGTGTTAAACTTTGATCGCAGGAAGTTATCCAGGTGAACAAGTAATTTGAAAGAATAATATATTTCACTCAATGTTTAATTTTTCCTATATTTTTGCAGAAAATAATTTTGTTTTATGAATTTTTGCAACCAAAAGTGCATTTTAAAATAACCCTTAGTCAAAAATTATTCCAAGCATTTTCTTCATACGAATAAAGCAAAATTTGAAGTAGTGCAAATGTTAGTTTCAGAAGCAATCCTAACCGATGCAACAGAGCAGATAATTGGATCACCTTGTGTCTATTTTAATGAAAGAGGATATTTAAAATAAAATAAATATTTGAACAAGTTATTACTGATTGCAAAATATAAATACACGTTAATGCAATGATTTCGGCGTGTAAAATCTATTCGCCTTAACCTTTGTTTTAAAAATTGTTGCCCTTTTAAATTTTTGCACTGAAATGCATATAAGCGGATGACTCTGTTGATTTTCTTACGCATTTTATTGAAATAAATATACTTTATCCTAATATTTAATTGCTCACTTAAAATATAAACTGTTTATGCCTGAGATAACAGACTTATTTAACTATAGTAATCCTAAACAATGACGGATAGATCACTAAACTCTGGGGTAGAAAATTTTTCAATGTAATAAGAAAAATGAAAAAACATTTTTATAACATATCAATGAGTTAACGATCAAATTAATGCCATTTAGCTGCTATCATTCAGGCCAACTCGATAATTTTAATGCATCATTATCATTAAAACAGTTTTGAGAGCGAATATCCGGGCCAAGAGCGTCTACATTGCCCATTTCTAATGGGTATAATGGATTGGAGAGGTCGTCTGCCAACTCATACCATTTACACCATAAGCGATTGGTGAGTAATTTGGGAAAGAGATTTTTGAGGATTGAAAGAATGGCGGAGAAAACCCGAGTGCGGAATTGTAAACCAAACCAAACAGACAGACGCCGTAGGAGTAACATTTTCGCCTCGTACCCGTTGGTGGGATTATGTCATTTGAATTGCCCATGACAAGACATGTCGCCTCGAGTAGGGATGGAAATACCGATGGAAAATCCGCCACATCCGCCGTTTGCTGACCGGGAGTCAGAGCCCTCCACGTCATAATTCGTTGTGCCATTTAACCCCCTTATTCGAGAGGAATACGAAGGAAGAATACTGAATGAATAATATGATAGATTTGCTCCAAATCTCTTTACGGGAACGTATGAAAGGAAAAATTATTTAAACGACATTCAGGAAAGAGAACCCATACAATTTTCAAAGAAAGCATCATAAGCAAAATATGGTGGTCTTCAGACTTCAGCAAATGCAATTGCCTATTCAAATAGTTCTGTAGTTTTCGCGCTTTTAATTAAACTAGCACAATATTTTTCAAGAACAAGATGCCATGTTCAAGTGAAACATATGAAACGTACTAATAAAAGCGTTAAAATAAAAAAAAATATATTTAACTATTTGTATGTGTGATTTCTAAAACGTTGTTCTTGATGCAATTAAATATAAATACTATTGAATTTGAAAATAATAAAATCCATCTGAATACAAAACCTTCGCAGATACTGTTTAATTTTCAATATAAAGTAATATCTTTTAAAATGATTATTGTGCATATTTGATCTAAGCTACTATATTCAAGATATAGTCATGCATATTTTAAGATACAAAGTAATCTAGTTTTTACTTTAGTAATAGTATTTCCTTTTGCTAGCATCATAATTATAAAGTAGCCATACTAAATTAAAAATATTTAACATGAAACAAAAAGGTAAATTATTTTCTGAGGGACGGAAGCTAAGGGTAGCTTATGTTTTTTCGGTGACAATTTGCCTCATAGTCACCCTCGATATATGATTCTTGATATATTGCAACGTTAATGAAAAATATATTATCATGCAGCGACCTAGAGGAAGGGATTTATATCCTTATCTAAATTGATTCTCAATTTTACCTTAAGTTTTAGCATATTTTATTCATTCTAAAATAGAAAATCATCAAATGTGTCTAATAATTATTATTAAACAATCGGAACAAAGTACTCCCTCACGTATCATGACGATTTATACAAGGTTATTTTAAGATTACGCAAATAATCATTTTTTGTGGATAATCAGAGGAAACTGGGTTATCAGGTAGGCATAAATATAGTTTATTTCATAATTATAGTAACTAGAATAATTAAGAAGTCCTTGAGGAATGTAGGTTACCAAGTTTGGCACTTTAACTTTCCACCGTCCGTTATGTCTTCTTGCTGATTCCAGTCTTTTCAACATTGCTTTAGGGCCCAATTCCCAATTTTAATTAACATTTAGCTAAAAATAATTCCTTAGAGAGGTTGCAGCGTTGAAGAATTTTTAGATCCTCTTTATGGGCCTCCCTAATGATTTTAAGCCACAAGCCAAATTGTCACTGTGCCATTTTTCCGCGCCGGAGAGACTAGGTTTCTTGAATTACCCATTTCTGAGCTTTAAATTTTCCCCAAACGATCCCGTTTAGTGAAGATGTTCTCCGTAGTGAGGAGAGAATTGGCCACTAGTTTTGAGATATCTAGCTTACTCTGGAAAATACGCGGAAAACGTACCTCTTAAAGGATTAGAAAACTTATTACAATCAAGTGGATTTCTGGATTGGGGGAATGCAAATATAAGAGAAATGCAGCACAGCTGGCATTTATGGCTTCTAAAAGTTGAAATTTTCATTATATGTATATATATGTATGTATATATATGTGTATGTATGTATGTATATATATATATACATATATTTATGTATATATTTATGTATATATTTATGTATATATATATATATATATATATATATATATATATATATATATATATATATATATATTCCATCATCCTACTCTATATCTGGTCCCTCTTCATCCCTGAGTACTTTCTTCCTCCCTTCATCCCGTCCAACATCCCTATCCTGTTCCTTCCCTTTCCTCTTTTGCCCAACATTCTACCCTCTATCACAGTCTTCAACATCCCACTGCCGGTCAACACCCCCTTCATCCACTTTTCCTGCCTCCATAGGATTGCTCCCAACAAACCCCTCTCTTCGCCCACCATACCAAGTACTTCCTCATTTGTTTTCTTCTCTGTCCATTTCACCTTCTCCATTCTTCTCCACGCCCACATTTCAAAAACCTCCAATCTACGTCTATCCTCCTGCTTCAATGACCACGTTTCCGCACCGTACATAGCTACGCTCCATATCAAAGTTTTTACAAGTCTTTTCTTAACATCCTTACTCAAAGTCCCCGTCATCAACTCCCTCCTCCTTGTGAAAGCCTCTTTTCCCAGCGCAATTCTCCTCCTTACGTCCCTACTACTTTGACCGTGTTGGTCCAAGACACTACCGAGATACGTAAACTGTTCTACCTGCTCTAGTTTTTGTCCTCCTATTTTAATGTTAAGCTTGGGCTTTTTCTTTCTAGAAAATCGCATAACCTTTGTTTTATTAATATTGATTCTCATCCCATAGCTGTCGCACTGAATTTCCAATTCACTCAGCAATGCTTGCAGCCCCTTGGCTGATTGACAAACGAAAGCTTGGTCATCAGCAAACCTAACTGATTTTACGAATTCCTCGCCCACTTTCATTCCTACCTCGAGTTCTTCCCATGCCTCTTTGATCATTTCCTCTGCATACAGGTTGAACAGCAACGGTGATGGACAGAACAGGATGGAAGGGTGTAAGGCAACCCTGCCTTACACCCTTTCCTAACACTGCCCATCCTGACTCCCCGTTTCCCACCCGCACCTGAGCAGTCGGAGACATGTACAGGTTGCGGATAAGCCTCCTTTCCCTCCAATCTATTCCTATTTTCTGCAATATACTCATTAGTGTTTCCCAATTCACTCTATCAAACGCTTTTTCGAAATTTACGAAACAGGCAAATACCTCCTGGTTGTGTTCTATATTCCTCTCGATTAATAATCTCATTACTGCAATGGCATCACGCGTACCTCTCCCATTCCTAAACCCAAACTGATCATCCCCTAAGTAATCATTTGCCCTACTCTCTATCCTTTTGTTTATGATCCTGAGAACAATTTTAGCTGCGAGGGATATCAAACTTATCGTCCTATAGTCCTCACATGATGTGGCCTTTACCTTTTTCGGAATAGGAACTAAAAACGGATCTCACAAAGTCTTCCGGCCAGATTCCCTCCTCATATATATATATATATATATATATATATATATACATATATATATATATATAGCAGTATATATCGTATATATTTTTTTTTCAGATATTAATTTTTAGATTGATTAAGCAATGTTTATTAAATACTCGAACCATTTTAAATAATAGGTGACATTCAAAAGGTAAGATACGAGAGGTGGGTTAGGAAACGAAATAATTAGGAAAAATTACCTTAATTGAGGAAGAGCTGAAGACCAAATCATGAGTGTGGGATAGGAGATGGGGACTATCTCGGAAAAATTGGAATATATCAAAAGAGGGATATTGAAAGCCACAAAAAACAAAAGGAACTGATAGCGAAAGGAAAAGGAAACCATGGATAACATTTGCGATTATTAAAAAGATAGAAGAGAGAAGGATGTGGAAGAATGTAAATACAGACATAAGTAGAAGGAAGTACAAATAGTTAAAAATAATTGAGATGGGTAGCAAATTAAGCAAAAGAAGCGTGATGGAAGACGCAGGGCGAGGATATGGATAGTTTGCAGAGGACAGTGAAATGGGTGCGATATACCAAAAAGGTTAAAACACATTCGGAAGGAAAGTATGGAAAGCAATGCTAAAAGGTAAATATAAGTCAGAAGTAGTGCTAGTTGAACCAGGAAAGATCCTGGAAAGATGGAAGGAATATACCATATATGTGAGGGAACTGTAGGGTCAAGGACTTTAAGACAGCAAGGTTCGCCATAGAAAGAGAATTTGACGTAGATATAGATTATTCAGGTGCAAGTATACTCAGTGGTGAGGTAGAAATGGCATTAAGGGAAAATCAATGAAATAAGTCCGTGGGGGTAGGCAACATTCCTACTTTGAGACTTAGGAAATGATGGGGGGAAGATTCTTTTTGACAACTTCATAGCATTTACCAATGAGTATTTTGGCCGGAAGACTTTGTCATATCATGTCAGATGATCCTATTCCAAAAAAAGATAAAGGCTATATCATGTGGGGACAGGAGAACAATTAGTTTGGTTTTGGGCGCAGCTAAAGTGGTTTGCAGGATCATTAACAAGATGATGGAGATCTGGGTAAATGATTGCTTGGGAGATGACCAGTTTAAGTTCAGAAACAGGAGAGGTACGTGTTTGATACGTCAGTAATTATATCACTAATTAGGAGGAACATAGAATACAATCAAGTCGCATTTGCTTATTTCGTAGATTTCTCAAAGGGTCTTGATTGAGTAATTTGGAAAAACTAATAAGTATATTGCAGAAAATAGAAATATATTGAACGAATAAGAGACGAATACGCGATCTGTGCGTGACTCAGACTGCTCAGGTGCGAGTGGGGTACGGAGAGTCCAGATGGGCAGAGTTAGGAAGAGTTGTCAGAGGGGGTTGACCGTTATCACCGATGATATTCAACTAATATGCGGAGGCAATGATTAACGTGGCACAGCGAGAACTGGAGGTAGGAATGAAAGTATGAGGGGAATTTCTAAAATCAGTTATGTTTGCCTAAGGCCAATCTTTACAATTTCTGATAGCTAAGGGTTTGCAAGCATTGCCGAGAGTAGTAAGTAAGGATGTTAATAGAGGTGCATGAACAATTTGATATGGAGCGTAGTTTTGGACAGCGTGGAAATATTGCCTCTGAAGCAAGTTGATAAGACTTACATTGGAGACTTTTGAAATGTTAGAGGGGAGAAGGATGCAGAAAGTGAACTGAAGAGAAAGGAAAACAAATGGGGAGGTGCTGGAAAGGGTAGGGAAGGAGAGTGGATTGTTGAGAGAAATCAAAAGAAGAATTGAGTCAAAGCATATTGATTGGCTTCGAAATTTTGACTACCATGGTGGAGCGGAGAATGTTAGGCAAATGAGGTAGGGGCAGTAATAGAATAGGAATTTTGGACGAGATGAAGGGAAGAAGGAGTTGTAAAGGGATTACGAGGATGTTTGGTTTTGTTGTGTTAGGAGAAAAGTTTTTTTGTGTAGTTGTGTCCATCCAAAACTTACCTTAGCCGGAAAGATTATTTATAATAATAATAAATAATATGATCAGCTATTCTCTTGGAATTATCAAGTTAAGGTTACACCTCCCTTCGGGCACCGGGTAAATTTCATTCTGTTTGTCAGTTGGTCATTTCAATAGATATTCCTTATTTCGTAACCTACATACCGTTTCATGTCTATATATATGTGTCTCCTCAGATATTCAACAGCTTTGATTTTGGATGAAGTGACGTCCTATTTCGAAGGAGATGATTGACTTGATTTTTCGACCATTACTAAAGCTCCCGCGACTGATCTTGATTGACTGTAAATTTTTTGCTGTCTTTTTCATCATTCAACTGTCTTATTGCTAGCGTTTCTATTCATCTAGCGATATTTATATTTTATATTTATTTAAAAAGCGTATTTTTCACAGAGTTCCTAAGTATTGTTTTAGTTCAGTTTTGTTTCACGATTTGTATAATAATGGGTAACCTTTATTAAAAATATTACTTTTATTCTAATCATAAAGTTTTCTGCAGTGATTTGCATGACGGTTTAAGATACTTGTTACCACTTCGTGCTTTGACAAAGACAACTATTGTTATATGATTTGGACCTTAAAATGAAATTGAGGCAATGTGTAGATATTTTTAAACTTACTGTTCGCATTAGTAATTTCTTTCCTTGATTTGCCTTCTTATGGGAGGGTCACAAATCTGTGGCTATATTTCACAGCAGTTTTACCACTGATTAACAACTTCTTACAATTATCATGATAAGCTTATTACAGGTCACCAGTAATTTTTGTATATTTTGGGATTTGAACACTTTTTTAGTCTTAACATAATTAAAATTCGTAAATTTTGCTCATGTCTTCACATTTCTTGTAAATTTGTAAATTAAACGATCACATTAAAAAACTAATGTGATAAGGATATTTCATTTCACCTCTTGTGTTAAGGACTGATGAATTTTTATTTTACTTTTAAATTTAACTTTGATCACAAATTTTCAGATAAATAAATGGTATGGCTTACAAGCAGATACTGATAAACGTAAATTCTAAAATCAAATATAGAATTTTTTATTTTATCAAAATTTAAGGTGTGTTTGTCAATTTAGCGCTCTCATTTGGAGAAGATTCTCTCTTGTTTTCACGAATAGTGCACTTGCCATATTATGCTGTCCTTAAACATAACCTATTGTTTTCAATGCAACAATTTCAGAGCGTAAAAATCATTCGCCTTGACTGGGACTCGAACCCAGATCCCTCAATATCCGGTTGAGTGCTTTAGCCACTTAAGCTACCGAGGCGTCCTTTTAAACTCTGAAATTTTGGGGCTTTTAAAGGAACTAGATGTTATGAGTCTGAATTGCCTTGGGTATTTGGTAATATTATGTAGGCAGCTGTAGATGAGAAGCAATCCTAAGGAGTTCTTTCGTATGAATTGATGATACGTAAACACTGTATTAGTGGGCAATAGATTAATCTGAGACACAAATTCTTCTTAAAAATTTAACTCAAAAAACAGAAGGTAAATTATTCATTAGGATTAACATTCATGAAATGTCATCAAATTAAAAAATTCACCAATTTCTAGTAGAAGGCTCAGTTCTTTCCGCTGTAATATCTGCTATTACTTAGTTTGCAGGCATAAGCATGATATTTCAGTTAAATTGGGAACTTTTATGGTGCATCATTCAATATAAATAAACAATTTAACGATACCATAATTATAATCTGTGTCCATGAAATCCGTGCGGCTATTTATTGCATTTTTTTCGGTAGGGTAATCACCCAGCATTATCTCCGTACATGTCAAGGACTTAATTGCTAACTAATTTTGGCTATTTTGTAAGAATCCTTAGATATGCTGTCTCAAGATCAAAGTAAAAGAATATAACTTGAAAATAATTGATATATCTAGATTGACTTTATTACTAAACGATTTAATTACTCTCCATAATTTTTATGACCCTCAATGCCCGAGGGGACACATTTTTCACTGTTCCTTTATTATCCTGATACTTTCTGGGCAGGGTTTAGTGATTTCTGAGACCCTGAGTGTCGGCTACGGTGATGAAGTGCCCACCTCCCCTGCTTCTCCTTATTTTTTCCCATTGTCTTTTGGTCGTTCTGTCGACGAGCATCATTTTCGGTTTTCATTCTCTTATATAAATCTTTTTCGCTCTGTCTCCTTTGTATTTACTCGGTGATCATCTGTCCCCCTTCATCTTCCTTCCCGCAAACCTTCTTCTCCATCTTTTCCTCGTTTCCATCTTATGCCTTTCCATTTTGTTACTCCCGTCTCCCCTTCCATGGCCGACCGACTCACCACATACTCCGTCATCATCATCAGTCACCCTTTCCTTGTTCCCCATCCTTTCCCCCGTTACCCTCTCGTATAACTCCTTCTTCATCCCCCAAACCACCTCTTTCCTCCTACCTATCGTTTTCTGCGGAGACTCCTTGTGACACGTATTTTTTCCATCTTCTCCATAACTCTTCCTTCCCCGCATTCTAAATCTTCATTCCTTCCTCCTCATCTTCCCATTTCATTCTCATTACTCCATTTGCTTCGCCTGCGTCGTTGTTCCTAACCATATTCTCTAGGTGCCTTACTTCTCTCTTCTGGATGCTTCCGGTTTCCTTCCTTTCAACGCGCATAGCACGGCGTCGGCTATTTCTTACCGAGGACAGACGCTTTGACATAAAATATGCCACAGCTTTGAGAGTTTTCTTCTTGGTGTGGTCTTTCCCATATTTCCATTTGCTCTCAAAGTACCATTTTTATTTACCATCAAATCCGTTAGCCGAGATGCCTCTGGTTTGCTTTTCGACTGGGTTGGCTGTTCGTCATGTTGCCCGAGAGAGGAGTCTACAGATGTTTGAGATGTTAGTCAAACCTAACCTTTGTGTTAGCTTCTTAACGTGCGACCCATTAGGTTTTTGGGGATGGTATTTAGTTTTTCGAGGGAAATTTTTCAGCGAAGAGGATTTGACATGCTGATAGCCAGAAAAGACTCAAAAATTGTATTAATCTTTAGCAACATCAACCATAAATAAGGTGTTGGATAGCTGCTGTAAAACAATGAGTATCTCTAAAAAAATCTCTCCAGAAACCCTTATCTAAATATATTCTGATATATATGTATATATATATATATATATATATATATATATATATATATATATATATATATATATTGTTTCCATTTACTCTTACATTATTTTTTAAACGTTAACGAATTGAAAATTAGTTTGGTTTCATATGTAGACATAAAGGAAAATGCTTCTATGCATGCATTTATATGTACATTCGTATTCGCATTTATGCATATAATTGAAGAGGGTCTAGGTGGAAGAAGAGACTATCTAGTCTTTTTTCCCGCTATAAAGACGTTTTATTATTATTACTACTATTACATACATTTATGGAAATATCTCCTATTTAAAGCTGAGTTTCGGATGGTCGCTAGGTACTATTCACTTCTAAGTAAACGTTATACGAGATCTTCCTCTTGCTTTGCTCTTCATTTCTTTTTCTTTCTTTATTTCTCGGAAACATATCCTTGCCTTCTTACTGTCTAAAAAGCCTTATCTCCTTTCTTTAACCTATTTACCCGACGTTCTCTCGACTTTTGGGGTGCCATTAGCTTTCAATATTTTCTCAATTCGTTTTCTCTCCCTGCTTCGGGTATACCCAAATAACTTCCTTTCTTTGTTCATCCTGTTTAAAATCTCGACGACTGTCTCCTTTTCTTTCCGTATATTTTCTCCGTGTAAATAGATGCGCGCAATGAATGCGAAGCGGTTTTATTTCAATATAAACTTACATTCAGATAATTTAGGTTGCTTTACCTTCTCATGACTGCATTTGAGTACTTGCCAGTATCAATTTAGAATATCTGTCTCTCATAATTCTATTCCTTTCTTCGTTCTCACAAGTAAATCTTTGTGTTTTATTCTGAATTAACCTGACTCACTGTGTTTTTTCTCAACAACGACCATTTTTTAGTGTACCAACGAAGTAATGAGGCATAAACTCTATATTTTCCTCGAAACTTCGCAATCTATTCAGCTATTCCGTTTTTCCTGTTGCCGTATATTCAATTTAAAATGTAAGAGTTAATCCGTTTGCTCGAGAGCGCGCCGTGGTCGGGCAAATCAAGAGACCCAATCGTTGTTTCGGCACGCATAAATTCGATAGTATCATGTATGCCACACGACCACCTTAGTTTGTGAGGAACAGGGGAAGAAGAATTAAAACGGGAAGAATACAGGTTGAAATAACAGAAGAAAATATCATTCAAAGAGATAGGTTTGAATTTTGCTTGTGATGCCTTTGCATCCGTAGCTAATTGCCGTTTCCATCTAATTCCATCACTTTCAATTCAATCCTCAACTCTGTGGAAATATTGCTCTTTGTGATAGAAATAATATTTTTACATCTGTGTCATGCGACTATCAAATGCCATTTTACAGGTGATGATTTAATATTTAATTCTTAAATACGTTAAGTTTCACCGAAAGTTACCCGAGAAATACGAATTAGATGCAATAGAAATTATTTCTAAGTGTAAATGACTTTATTCTTTGATAGTTCATTGTCTGTGATTAACATTTGAAGAGAAGTTCTGTAAATATATTTCCACATATGATTAATTAGTATTGCATGGCTCTTATTTATATATTGCCGATAAATTTGTTTAATAACTTGTTTTGGTTAAATCATTTTTCATGTCTATTTCATTGTTCAATATATTTGAATGCCATTTCTATAGGTTTATCTGTAGATTTTCCATCTATATCTCTCAGTTAAAATTATGACTTTGGTGGAGTTAGTGGTTTTGTCACCCAGTTGTCTGCGGAAGGAATCTCCAATAGGCAACCGGGAAAGATGAGAGGGACAAAATCGGCAGAAAATGCTGTAGAGTGATAATAGAAAAAAGACGTAAAAATATCTGCATATCGAATCAGTGTCATTACGTAATGAGTGCCTTGATATATGATTAATATGGACACAGTGCGCGGTGATCTCTAATAAATTTGTAATTCAATACAAAATGAACCTATTGTTAAAATGTTGGGCCTCGATAAATATTTAATGAGGTAGTTATACGAGTGACAGGAAAGTGTGGAAATAATTTCATGTGTAGGAACATAGTGCTCAATACTATATGTAGAGTTTTTATTGCTGGATATTATATATTGATTACTTATACAAATATAAATTAATGGCTTTATACAACTGATAGGCAAGTTCATTTTTTGTGGCTATGGCACCGATTTTTTGAATACGAAAATTAGGGCGCCTTACATAATGTCAAAGAATAATTCCTGTGGTTTGATGAATGTTCAATTAATATTCTTTAGATTTGAATTGAACGGGAACAAAAATTCTCATAATTGGAATGATTTATTGTCTTTTGTTTCCATTCTGATGTTTTATTCAACATCACTTTTCCGTCAGAACGCTACATTCGTTTAGTTATTCCTTTTCATTATTATCGATTTAGAACCATTAATGTAAAAGTTTATGAATATATTAGATTGATAAAATACGTAATAATGAATTTCGTTAATTATTGCATGGAAAGATTTTTTTCTAATTTACACGTTCTCCATATGTATTTTAGGTGATAAAATTATTTTCATGAATAATAAGAATTTGGAATTTCAGCAGAAATGTTTTTGCGCTCCTGAACACGTAGTGACTGTTTTCGGAATACAGTGTGAATGATTCATTTGAGCGTAATAGCTAAAGACCAATTAGACTTTGAAACGGATTTTTTTTTCAAGATCTTTTCAAAAAGCAGAAGAACTACATAAGAGTTTGACCAAAATTCATCCACCGGAAAAGATCGTGTCAGCCTTATTTCAATATTATATGTCAGTGGCGCCCGAACAAACAGAAATTTTAAACTAACCGAGAAATTTAGGAATTTTTTCATTTCATTTCAAGTGCATTTTCATTTTTCATATCAAAATAAGAAAAAATATTTTCAGCGTGTCACCTGAAAAATCATACGGACGAAGAACAAAATATCCTAATTTGTTTCACCATTTTCCTATTTAACCCGAAAATTTATAAGAAGTCGTGTTTGTTGGTGTGTGTGTGTATATATATATATATATATGTAAATACATACATACATATATATTTCAGAATTAACGATAAGAAGAGATAATATCGAGGCTGATTCATCATTTCTCCTTCGAAGGATACAAAGAAAATATTTCAAATGGCATTTTTAAAGTAATGAGATACGGTAAATTAGTAATGATGTTTTTATCTATGATCAGAAAAAGGATGACATTACGGATAAAGAAAGAATATATCGTATATGTATTTATTGCAACCCGGTTAATGCACATTCGCTTTGCTCCGGCGTATCTCGCTCTGAAAATTACTTGCATAATTAGAAAAGTAATGAATTTTTAATCATGGAATACTCATAAGTAAAACCGCAAGAGTATTAGTTCGAAACGCGATCAAAGGAACCAATTTAGATTGCGCTAGAATTTTTAAGGGTAGCGGACGCGCACTTTATCCTTAATGGTGTTGCGCGCATTAACCCGATAAGGAGTTAAAATGCCCTTGGTTTTCAGAGAAATCTCCCGAGAAACTTTTCCCATATGGCGAATTATCTTACTCAAGTACACTGCCTTCATAAATTAATGAGCTTTTATGTCCGTGGTTTACTTTGAGGTAGAACATACAACACGAAGTGTACCAACTCTGATAACGGGCTGCATAACTTGCTGTTGAGCTGCACCTGCGTGATAAAACCTTGCACTTTGGAAGTATCCCTATTTGCCCGTATCATAATTTACTGAGACGGAAAAAATGTAACGATACAGCGAAACTTGAAGAGAATACTGAGGTGGAATAAATATTTTATCATATGAAATCGTGAAACGTTGATCTACTGCATTGACTAATTGTTGTAGTTTGGAAACCTTTTAATCTTAAGCAGTGTTTTAGTAGGTCTTAACTTTGCGCTACGAGTATGATATGCTACGCTTTCCATTAATTAAAAGTCATTCACGCTTTTAGACAGTCAACAAATTTAATATTTTAGTTTCGAGTTTACTTATTCGTGGCGATGAATGGAATGATCCACACATTTATCCGTTGGCAATTCTAGTAAACGCCATTTTATGCTCAGGGTATATTTTTTATTGAAATGTATTCATTTATTTGCAATTTAGCGCCGCAGAACGCAAAAACAGAAGAAATAAGATCAATATTATGTACGAACGGTACCTCCTCTGCACTTCCTAATTTTGCATATTTAATGTCTTATATTTCCTACATTGCGTTATGCTTTGTAATGAGCGAAGTGAATGCTTCTAACTTCGTTGCCGTAACTTTGTTTATTTTCTCTTCTACCAAATTAAAATGCCCTTTGGTACACATGCACCTACATGGGAATTCTGAACCTTGCTCATTTTGTGAGATAAAGGGCTTGCGAGGAAAACCGCAACGAAGGCTGCGGGGTTTACTTTCTGAGTCCAAAAATTGAAAGAATATCTATTCCTTCAGAAAATTGAAATAGCACTGCTTTTTGCGTTATATTTCTGAGCGCTAATTTGAGTACGTTAATTAAAGAATAAAGGATTGTGATAACCCCGCGTGTTTCTCTGCAACTTTATTAATTATATTGCTCACAGAACATTAAAAATTGGTTCTATAGTAATAGCGCCAAGATATATTCGATAGTTGAGGACACAAACTAAGAGCAATTTAGAATTTCGATGGTTAGTCTTTAGGTGGAATGATATCCATCTATAGGAATATATGCATGTTATTCATCGACAGCTGCCTACATCATCTATCTAGAAATATGTGCTAAAATACGAGAGCACTCCTCCTCGTATATTAATTGACCTAGCATTTGATCGGACATTTTTTGATTAAACAGTGGATGTTTGACTGGAAAAGATATGGAAAATGAAAATACACTTTCACTTATTTCCACCAAAGAACACATCATACCATATGTTCTGTCCAATTAAAAAGTCGTTAAACTTCTATTTAGGCTGTATGTAGCACTAAAAATAATATTTAAAGTATTTTAGTGCTTAAGGTGACGGCTGAAAATTTCGTTAGAAATAGCCATTTCATTATATTTTTGAAAGTCTAAAATTTCTGGCATCTAAAAAATTTCAGAAGTAAAATGAAACAAAAGATCTTATATTAGGCTCTAATTTTTTTACTTTGTCATGCGTAATAGGTTATTTTCATTAATTTTCTATCAATTTTTAATGTAAATTATCAAAAAACTTGCGTAATTATATCATATTGCCTCTATTGATTTGTCTTTAGGGTTTTTGTACCATCGATAGTAAGCTTTTACCAGTTAGGTTACAGTTATTTCTCTTAATTTTCGTCTAAACTTAAGTGAAATCAGCTAGTGACTACATAAGGAAAATTATTATTATTAAAATAATTCTAGTTTACCCTGGGTATAATATCTTGTTTTTGGATTAAGTTGCAGACTTCGTAAACCTTGGAAGTTTTGATAACAATGGATGCTCGAAATATCAGCTGCTTGACGCTATGTTTGTAGGTACTCGGAGTATGCCTTGGAGAGATATCTACTTGGGCTAAATACGAGTAGACTACAACACTATTGATGTCGAAACTTGGCGAGACGCATTTGGTAATTACAGCAGTAGGAGGCAGCTACTCACTCTCCCAGACGAGGGAAGATGGATACCTTGCAGACATGAGATAAACAACCTCAAGGACTGCTACAGAGGAGACATCTGGGAAGCAACACATTATTTTACAAGAAGAAACTGAAAACTATAAAATAATTTGAATCTCGCATAATGGACACATCCTCACAAATCAAGAACTTGGTGTAAAATAGCTCCAAATTTGAATTTCTATTGAATAAGGGTATGTCAATATGAAAAAGAAAAGGTATGACTTTTTGACTGCAATTTCAGATGCTTAAGGAGCTACGAACAGCTGAAAGCCGGAATGTAAGTAATCAAAGAATAGACCCATATGTTTTCGTGGTAATTGATATGAAACATTCCATCAAGTAAACTTACAAAGCTTTTGCTGAAGGATTATTAACAAACAGTAGGCACTTCATCATAATCTTCTGAAGGCGAAGCCTTTGCGTTGCAGGTATTGCTCTCTCCATTGCAACTTTATTCTGTTCCTTGTGCTTTGCCAATCTCATAGCATTTTTAAATTATCTATACATTTCTTTCTTACCCTTCCTATTTGTTTTTCCCCATTATTTTCCTTATATTTTTATTTTTCCTACATTATATTTTCCTGGAAGTTGTTATGTCTCAGAACATGTGCAACAAATTTAATTTTCCTTTTCTCCATCTCTTTTGTTATATTCCTTTTCTCTTTAATTTCATTCAATACTTTTGTTGCTTTTTTATTTATTCGATCATCTTTTACTTGTTATCTTTCTCCAAATCCACATTTTCACTGCTTCAAACTGAGCTTTTTTCTTCTTTCCCAGTGTTCAACTTTCGCATCCATAAAATAATGTACTCCATGCAAACGTTTTTGTAAATGATTTTCTAATATCCATTTTTAAGTGTTTGCTTTGCAAAAGATTATATTTATTTTCATATGCCTTCTTCATAAAGGTTATCCTTTTTTCACTGCAGAGATGCATCTGTTGTAATTACACTCGCGGAACTCTTCTTCTTAGCTTATCCTTGATTACCTTATCATTAATTCACAGAGGATTCTGTCGTGCTTCTAGAAACTATCATAGCTTTGGGTGTCTTTATATTTATTTTCAGTTTTAATTTTCCCAAAGCATAGGCCATTTTATTCATATCTTTGGCTAATTTTACCAGGGTCATAATACTACCTATAAACTTAATGCTGTGCATCCTTCTTCCATTTATCCTTTTACCTTCACTTGTTGGTAAATCAAGAATTCATCATTCGGATAATCGTCGTGATTAGAGCGAAGGGACGTAAGTAGGTAAACGGATGTTCCAATAACGTCTTGGGATGGATAATATCGAAATACTGCCGAGCACAGTAGTGGCGGAAGTATACATGCACCCATCAGATTATGATGAGGAAGAAATGGAAAGATGCCATGAAGAGATACTAGAATTGATAAAGAACGTCAAAGGAAAAGAAAATTGTATGATAGTAAGAGGATGGGATGCGGTATTTGAAGCCGTACACGAAGGGGAAGCAGACTGCAAAGATGATTGGGTTCGCAGCTTGAATACAAAGAGACACTTCGTTATCTCGTCAACCCTTTTTCGTAGAAAATACGTATTTTGTAAACCGTCGTCAAAGGAATACGAATGGAAAATTCCAGGTGGCAGAAGAGTTGTTCAAATTTATCCATACTCCTGTTCAGATGAAATTTATATTTGAAAATAAACCTCAAAGCTGATAAATAAATTCAGTACACTGAAAAGATCAATGGAAGGCTACAACGGATAAACATAAGAGAACTAACTGCAGTCTAGCTTCTATAATTTATATATAGCCTTAAAAGTATGAAAATATCAAAATCAATGGAACATGTATGATATCTCTTGAAAATAAATGTTATTATCCACAGGCAAAGTAGATATGCTGAGATAAAGCCATAGATGGAATAGAGAGAGAGAGAGAGTTATATCTTTGGGTGGGAGACTATAAAAATATAAAAATAACTAAATATGAATACCGAAGATAAATTATGATCTGGAATGAGCTTATTCTCATTGCATTGGGAAAGTTGAAAGAATCAAATGTTGCATCAAACAACATGCAAAATCACTTTTTTCCGATATCTCTTTTGTTTAATACACTATCTAACTGTCGTCAAAAGTGGAAAAAGAAGGTCGGTACATGGGAGTCAATCAATAATGCTGATGATTTAACTCTGAATAAAAAATCAGTAGATATATTTAATTTATCGTGATGAAATCTTTCCCTAATAGTCCCTATCGATTTACATCGTTTCTCACCAATAAGCGACTCTGATGCACCCTGAAAGATTCTAATGACGGCATTACTAGATTTTTATAATCGTCGTATTTCAAATGAAAAAATGACACAAAACATTTATAAGATTTAGAGATAAGTGTACATTGTATAATGGACAAATGCAAAAAATTCAGGATTAATTAGTGTCAAATTGGGTACAAAAAGTTCTCAGAGCAACTTTTCCGGAAAAATCAGGGATGTAGAAGCGAGTTCTTAGATTAAGACAAAATTTAATTTGGGGAAAACGTAGGCAAAGGAGAAGATATATGGCTGCTGTTACTAGTAAAACACGACACCCATGCTGGAGAATCAAGTTTAAAGAATAGATTACGACAAACATATACTTTATCATGCGTGAGTTTCAAAAGTTTCATTAAAAAACTTTGAAGTTGGTGAACTACAAATTAAACGAATTCATACGCTCGTAATCAGTGTATGACGTATTTTAAACGTTGTTTTAATTGCTTGGATATTAAAAAGGAAACAAAAACGTTATCTCATTAGATAGTTAAAAAACTCAATGATCTTAAATACTAAAAAAAACACTGAACTTATCAATAAAAACACGCGGCAAGGAAGAATTCAATTTCTTTGAAAGCAAGATGGCCTAGAATTTAAGAAGCGAGTTAGTTATTGGGCAGATGGAATTTGAATGCATTGTACCAAAAAAAAGCTCTTTGAAGCTCTCGTTACGTACATGAAAATTAAATATCAATTCGTATTCTTAATAGTTATATTCGTAATTAGTACTGTCAGGAGTGGAGCTATAAAGCTTTATAGAAAGTGTCTCAATCCCATCAATTCAATTCAATTCCATATTTCTAATAGATTTCATCTCCTAGCATCTTTGATACAAAAAATGAATTGTAATTATTTGCATTATCATTATATTAATGATATTATTATTTACAAAAACAAAAACGTTATCTGTTTAGTTGGAAAATATCTATCGAATCAACGTCCAATCAGGCTAATGAAATAATATTCCATTGGGAATTTGATCTTCATTTTCTTTTCATTTAATTTTGGGCAGCTAATTCTTCCTTTCCCATCTATTACGTGGTTTGTTTCGTTTTGTTTGCTTAGCAAAAATATAAGCCAAAACGCTATCCTTGCAAATTTTTTACAAGCTACGCATCGTAGAGGAATACCATAATGCATTGGAGGTCCTACTTGAATGTTTTGATCCATATCACTAAACGTTTGCATTCCCATTTTTGTAATGTCGACCCGCATTCATATTGAACCTCTCTGCAGTCGGAAGACGAGACGCTTCCATTTGCATAAGAGGACTCCCAACTAAGAGGTAAATTTATCCTTAGCGTTCTGCTCTCCTGCGAGCCATTAATTAACTTCTTTTTTTATCGACTCTTAATTTATTTAATGAATAATAAATCAAACCACTAAATATCAAAGGAAAACGGAAGCCATTAAGGGTAAGATTTGATAAAAGAGGGTGATACCAATGTTGTTTCGAAATCCTCATAACTTATTTATCGTTTATGAAAAATATAAAAATCTAAAAATACAATGGGGTTTGCATTTATGGTGATTATAATTCTTGAGCCTCTTGATTAAGGGCTTTTTGTCATTAAAAACTTATTTGATATTCATTTTGGGTTCAGTGCTTAAAGGTTTTTTTTATAATTTACAGGTTTTACCATACTTTAAAAAATATGAATAAAATTGTTCTTATAATTATAAAACGTTTCTTATTCAGCTTTTCCGATCAACTTTTAATCTCATTAGAAATGTTCTATGTTTAAGGATATAACAGGCGCCAAGACTAATAACAATAATATAGTTAATTCTTATCCCCGTGACGTTTTTTTTTGGATTTATTTGCGAACAAAAGTGAAAACTATTAGATTTGTGTACAATACCGTGTCTCAAAAACCCAATGAATTTATATGCTCCTTACATTCGAAGTTGGCACTGAAAAACATTAACATTTACTAAAAAAAATATTTACATCTTTACCAAAGACTTTAACATTTTCGGCTTAATATAAATATTAAGTCTTCGTTTGTACTCTACGTAGGTGTTTTTTATCAATAACAATATCCTCTTTCCACTTACCTTATTACTTTGAATATTTTTTCCCTAATTTTAATCCACTTAATTAACTTTACGTAGTATCTTTATAAAAAAAATTCCGTGTCCCCGACGTTTTTAATGCTTGTGAAATTTTTTCATTGATTTACTCTCTACCATTAACACTATGGTATCGCATCTCAAAACTCGGTACTTGGAAACGTAAAATGCTTCATATATGCTATGCCCTATAGTGCATACAGTTATGCTGAAATTTTAGAAGATTGCATGATTTCGATTAAGGGGAGCGGAATCATAAATGCTTATTTTCCGATTGATTCATGACAAGGATCATTAGCGGGAAATAAATTCCCCTGCCAGGCACAAGAGTTGTTTATAGTAACATATCAAGCATAATATGGGATTCAAAACAGTATGTTTATTATCGTAAGTGACGATTTGGGAAATAAAGGATTTTTTAAATGATTTGCCTTACCTATACAGAATCAAAAAACACAATCAGAATGAAATTCTATGAGCAATGGATTACTTTAATGAAGAATTTCAAAGAATAACAGTGGGGAAACATAGTATGAAGGGAAAAAGAATCTACGAATAAGTTAAGAGCGCACTACAGTCCACCAAGATTTTGTTAATTTTGTGCGTGACGAGAAAAAAAGCTTTCATAAGCACTCAGGGAGAGCGAGGAGGTCGCGACTGCATGATGCTAATCAATATTGTCTTCGCAGCCAATATATTAGGAAGTGAGAGGAAGATGTGCCCGCAAAATGCGAGGAACGATAAAAAACTAAGGGTCATACGCAATTAGACAATGGAAAAAGGCATAATAATACGGAAATCGGGGTCAACCTAATACGCGTGTAATATAACTTGCATTACTTACAGCGACTTCCTACGCAAAAAAACTATGAAAAGGAAGGTCCTAATTTGGTAATAATTTAAAATATCCAAGACTCCTACGAAGTAATTATTTTCAGTAGTTGGATCGTCATCGGTTAACGTTGCAAGGAGTTGAGGTGCTGACCGGCCCTTTAAAGCGGACCTTACCTTCCAGTGCCCGGCCGCGCGTCCCCCCTTATACCTTATTCAGCGCAGTCGTCCTAGCGCATGACTTCTGGGGAGTGGCGAGCACAATGGGAAACTCGAGACACGTGTCCATGATAAGCCTCCTGCCTGGCGTTAATTACCTCGTTAAGGGCCGCTCCGCACCCTCAGGGTGACGGTCAGATGGAAACTAACCATCAGGCTGGATCAGGTAGGGGAAGTGGACTCGTCTCAAGGATGCATGATCGTGACGCATTGATTTGTGTGCGTGAGAGAGGGAGAGAGAGAGAGAAAGGAGTGTAGGGCTTGCTTGTTAAGAGGTGGCGTGAAATGGCCCGAGAATCGCTGTTAGCAGTGGATCGTGTTCCTTTTAAATTACGCCGGGCAACCATTTCGAATCAGTGAAGAATGATGTTTCAATGTGCTTTAGGGTATCACTATTAACTGAAGTACTTCATTTTGTTTCTGAGTGCGAATTCAATAAACTATCCATATTGATTCCTCGTATTGAATAGGAAAACTTAAAAGAAACATATCATGCGAATGCGTCAAATTTTTTTCCCTTGTCCAACGATCATTATCATCAGAATTTTTGCGCAATTGCTAAGATTTCCAAGAAATGCATCTTCATTTCACGAAGTTCCCAATAATACGGAGTCCGAAAGGTTTATCAAGCATCATAATTTTGTCGTCCGCGAAATCCTTTACCTAATGTTGTCATTCATTATTTTGTTTTTATGATTGTTTTCTATGCTAATTATAATATTTGCCCAGCCTACAATTTAACTCCTTTAAAACTGAGTCAGCCATTAATATGATAATTAAAGCATATTTCACCAAGTTTTATTTATTTTTTTGTTCTTTCTTGAACGAATGAATTTGAAAACCATGAGCCCTATGCGGAAATTTATGTGCCCGAAAAGAAAATAAAATATTCACTGCTAAGTGACCCCTGAATGGAATTATTCATATGGATTATGTGCGCAATAAATCTTCCAATTATTCATTCATTATTTACTATGTGGCATGTTGTTCAGTCAAAAAGTCGTGTAAGCAAATGTGACTGATAATTTCCATAACAATAATTAATATAATGACGCTCAACAATTTACAGGGACATGAACTTGAGCACGTATCTTCATGCTTTTACTATCAGTCTTTTGAATAATACCAAATTTATACTGAATCTAGAATTGCCTCCAAACTAATGGTAGTATTGCCAAAATGTAGGCATACCTGTGTGTAATTACCGCTATTTCGTATGGCTGCCTCGACGAAACGTAAAATGAGTTCTTCCTGAAACAATTTTAATTCTCATATTTTTCTAAAATTGCCGGCGAGTAAAGGTTGGTAATTCCATTAAGTGATCATTTTTTCTCGTTGCATCTGAATAAGTAAATGTTACATTGTATAATCATATGAACAAAATAACTTATTATCATCATTAAACTGGTCATTTACGTAGAAGGTTATACAATTCTCTTAGCATAATCTATCATTTTAATAGATATTAATGACAATAATTTCAGTTTACATATCTATTAAATAGAAATTACGACCGAAGTGCCTTACAAAAGCTACACTGAAGGGTTTCAATATTTCTTGTATAATAATGTGTGTTCTGATAAATGTAAGCATTCTAAAATATATCCCTTCATAATGAAATCATTCTAATCATTTTACAAAGACTTGCCTTAGAGAAAATAAAGTAAGCTGAATACATAAAACTTGTGAAGAAAACTTAAATATTCATATAATAAAAATTACTTCAAACAAGCGTCATAATCCCCGGCTCTAAAACTTTTTAATTAGGTAATTTGGGTAATTATGCAGTGTATAACCCGATAGAACTTCTTCTGTTACAAAAATAACATAATTAATTATTAATTTGAATAAATTTAACCTTATATTCATCCGTTGTTTCTATTTAATCCAATATAATGTTAACTAGTTCCTTACTTTTTACACATTGTTTCTTGAGGACTAGTTCCGCATGGTTGAATCGGGATGACACAGCGAGAGGACTTCAGCGTTACATCCTTTGTCTCGAAAAGACTTTTTTTTAATTCCATTTTTCCGTCTAACCTTTTCCTTCACCGAGCCCTTACTCCTCGAGCACACTTGCACTTATCTTCACTCCCCATCTCCCCGCTCACCTCTTCCTCGGCCTCCCCTCGGTCTCTCTTCTCCCTCACCCTCAGTTGCATTAACTCCTTGAATATATCTCCTATCTTAAGAGGGGTAAACATATTCTTCCTCGCTCTTCAGAGTGGCCCCCCACCTTCTGCATTTCCCATCTCCATTCTCTTGCTATCTCCGCATCATGCCTCGCCCTCTCCCCCCTTCCTCACTTTCTTGCACGGGCACGGTCCATTAAAGGAAAGATCCCGCTTCCCCTTGGGCTTTCCCAAAGATCACACTTAGGCCTTGTTCTCGTTCCCTCCTCTCACCGTGCTTACGAACGCCTCCCCGCAAAACATCTCCCGGGACATACTTATCATATTAGAAGGTATCATTGAGTGGACCAGTGGAATGGCGTGAAAGGCGTTCTGGGTTTGTAAAGTTGTACTTTCCTAGTTTGCCGCCAAGCACACATTTTCCGCATTTCATTCTGATGTCTTTGGTAGCCATTAAAAACAAGGTTGGTGTTACCTCCAGAAGTTTTCTCTGTATAATTTAGGTGACACATTGGCCTATTATTTTGATTGAGGAAAAAAATGATTTTGATTTTTGATTGATGATTTTAAATTAAGTGTTTTAGAAATACCCGCACATACTTCCCTTAACTATTTAATGGTTTTTAAAAATCTTTGTCTTGTTGCGCACCTCTCTTACTAACCAAGTTCCTTCAAGTATATGCTTTTTGCACATGAAAAAACTGTGATATACAAAATTTAAAGCCTAACAAGCTATTACAAGTAATTTGGCTAATCCTATTTTGCGATTGGCTTTTTATCATATACATATGCAAGTAGCTAATTGTATTGGTTTGAAATATTATGTGTCTATAGACATTCCAGCCTTCGGAGGGATGGTTCATATATATTAATAACTGACTACTTCTCAGTTTTTATTATTATTAAATCACCATATACAGTAATCGGTTAGGGATAACGGCCATGTCTATAATTCTCCATAAACAGACGCATAGTTTAAGGTTCTAAATCTTTCAAACCTCATATCTCTTCTTCAGGACAATATCTCTTTTTTTACTTCAAAAATTAAGTTCTTGAAAAGTGCCACTTCTCACCCTTGGATTATGATGAATACTACGTATTAAAAAGCCTAAGTAGAAAATGTAATGCCATTATAGTTGGAAAAAAGTGTTTTGCTCTGATGTATTAAAATAAATTAAATAACTGGATCTCATCTCAATTTTGCAAAATTGAGTAAAGTCATAGATTGAGAGAGTAATTTTTTGAGGATTTGACCGAGTGAAAATTTGGGTCCTTTGACCACCTCTTAGTTTAGCCATGGTCAGAAAATAACTTATTCCCTCGTGGATGTTTGTCCTTGTGTCTGGGCTATTTTCTGCCACACCCAACGACAGAAATGGTGGAACTATTTTCTCACAACTATTTTTTAATAATTTTTCAGACCGTATTTATTTTTTCCTTGAATTGAACCAACTCATTTCAAACGGCCACTTTTTGTAAAATGGTGTTTTTAGTGACTTCTGAATTTGAATGAGTACCGTAAGGTTCGTTTATATTAATACTGTTTTTACTACTCTTTTGTTGGAATCTTGTGAGTGGTAAACATTTTTTCCCGAAACCGGGGTTAATTCTTTTGGACTAAGTATTTATCAAATATTTCCATTTCACATTCATATCTAATGTTCATAGTTGCAATTTAACGTCCGATACTTAGATTATGGCATATACCTAGATTATGATTCGTAATTTTAGAAACTTCGTACACACTTTACTAGGAATATGAAAGGAAATTGTTGATTTGAATTCGTGATTTTAACCGAAATTCGGCCCATAATTCAAAAGTATTTATTAGGGTTGCCTCCTATCGGATTAGAAATGCGATTCCATTATCTGATATTAATTTATACTTGTATTAAAATTTTGAAAAAAATTTCTATTTATTTAAACTTTGCCAATAATGTTTCATAATGTATTATGATACGTATACATGTGCTTTCGCATACGGCTTTTCCAGTTATAAGGATCGAATATTTTTAATACAATAAATACCATGTCGGTCGCGGTAGTCCAGGGAGTAGAGCGTTCCGGACCATCGGAGGGTCCCGAGTGCGATTCCCGGGCAAGTCTCTGGGCACCTGCAGCTCCACCCGAGCTATATGATTTTTCGGGTACCAAATCTTCCTGGGAAACCATAACCGGCACAGGGAAAGGAACTGCCCCCCTACCCTGATGTGTGAATTTCACACGCCGTCGGGCTTAGTACTGGGTGAACTCAACCATCAGCTACCAAGACGACCTTTTGGTTGATTACTGTATTTATGGTTTTTTGAATGTATAACATAATAAGCTTTATGTTCCTTAAACAATTTTAATGCATTTTCCAGCCTCATTTAAAGTTCTTTATTTAAATTTATTATCAAATATTCAAATTTTAGCTGTAGGATTAGCAATCATTTTTGAAACTTTTTTCAAATATAATTTCCAGCAGAATTTTGAAAATATTCCTCATCAGAACGTCTTCACTTTATATTACCCATCTCTACTGAGATAATAACATGATTGAATTTCATTGCAGCAGTTTCAGTGTGTGAAAATCATTTTGTTGCATTAGAATGCACATTAGCGGATGACTTCGTTAAAAAGTTACTGTTACGGCATCTCCCGCATTTGGAATCATTATATTTGTCAAAATTCTATATAAATTAAATATCTCAATGAACTGTTCTCTGTTTAGTATTTCATCATTGCATCGGCCAAGAGTTTTGGTTGAGTTATAATGAATTTTTATTTAGCAACCTCTGGGCGATTTTTTCTTTCCTTTTTAATTTTGTGATATGCGCATGTATTAATTTTAAAAGATTTATTTTAAAACGTTTCAGCTTTAGGGAATTTTAGGTGGAAGCATTGAGGCACACTCCTCTCATTTATTTCATTTAAAAGGGCCAAAAAAGGTATCTATGAACTGATACGTCGATTACTTCTTATTTCTGTCTATAGTCATAGGCCGATCTCGTCGTTGTTTTCCTTTGCGAGTGTGCGTGCATAAATAGCCACTCAGAAATGACTGTGGAGGATAACATGAACGAAGAGAAAAGAGGAATCGAAATTACCTTACATTGCATATTCGGGTGATTAACCAACTGTAGGCAACTGTTAAAACGCTGGCCGTGTGCCCACACTTCCAAGGGCAGAAAAGGGTTAGGGATATTGTTCCTGGGTTTCTCTGAGAAGGATGGAATGGGATGGGTTAAAGAAGATAGGTGAGCTGCGAATATGGTCAGATTTTATGACAGTGTGATTAGGAATGAATGGGGTGAAGGGAGATATGCCTCCAAATCCTTGTGGTGGTGAAGTCATGGATATCTCGTCTTAGGTGTGGACACGGACAAGTTGTGTTAAGTGAATTTGATGATAATCCATGCTGAGAATGAGTCAATGACGGTGTTAAATTATTAGAATGGGAGTAGGGAAGAGTTAAATGCAATTCAGCGGTAGTGACGAAAATTAAGTTCCAGAGTAATATTTAGACCATGAGGTGTGAATGCCCTGCGAGCCAATGCGAAACCCAGCTTAACATTTTTAGCCCAACTCTTAGCCTATATTTTCCTTATCACCGAGGAAGGTGAATCCTAATGCAGGTCTCAGATTCCATCAGTATAAGTGGTTTTAAACTGCACCATTGAAATATACGAGTATTTCTTTAATAGGCAATTAAGCAACAAGCAATTAATAATAAATAATATCTATAAAAATTTATTCTGTATGTAAAATGATTGTCATGTACATAATGTTGTAAAGGCTCTCAGTGGATTTAGTCATTTCATTTGAAAGGTTACATTAACCGGCAAATCTATGATGAAAAAAGGCTTTCTATGGAAATGTTAGCCCATTATGTTGACACCGTGGTAAGGTGGAAATGGACTTTTTAAACTGGCTACTTGTCACACACGTTCCAAGAAGTGGAACACCATCATTCACGAACATTGCTGCTACAGTAAAGAAAATGAAGGACTTTGTCCTATTAGAACGAATAGCAACTATCCAAATGATCATAAATTAAACTTTTCAGAAGCAAGCACAAGCAGCCATCATTCGCGGCGCGTCTGTTATTCAAAGTTTTGTAAATTTGAAATTTTACCACATTCGCCATATTCTCCCGATCTTGTCCCACGCAAGTTATTCCTATTCCCTGAACTAAAAAAATATTGTGAAGTCATAGACTTTACTACATAAATAATGTCCATCAAGCTTTGGAAAAAGATATGGATTTTTATAAAACGTTTTCCTCTTAGTCCCATATTGTTAAGCAATCGAGGAAGCCTTCAGGGCATTCAAACGGCATCAGAAGTATCTGGTATAAAATTGCAGTAGCCAGGCCCTCAAATATACGAACCAAAATAAATCACTATCTTAATCAACTTCGATCAGCCGCTGTACTAAAACTAGCACTGTTAGAGAGTTATCTCGCCAAATGTGCATAGAATCATGCAGTATTGAAATAAATACCAAACTCCATTTGAAATTAATAAGTTACCGATCATGAGGAAAAAGTCAGAAATATTCAGCAGAATAGTGTTATATGATTCAAAAACGGTTTTTGAGACAAAGGGATGAATGTAGAGTGAAGAACTTTGACACGAGAGAGTGAAGAAGGATGTAAAAAAATAAAATGGAACAATGGAAAATCAATTATGAAATGCTAGGCGTAGTTGTGAAAGAAAGAAACTTTTATGAAGAAATTTGAAGAAGAGGATGCAAATGATACTCATAGACGACAGAGTGATGAAAGCGGTAATGTAGAAGATTTACTAGGAATGCGAGAACGAGAGAGGAAAATAATGATTATGGATAAAATTAAATTGAGTAGAAAGTATATGGAGTTAAAAAATGAGATAATGTAATATAGGACTTAAAAACTGTTGATATTGAGTTAAAACTTAGGAAAATTGTGCATAATAGTACCTGAGTCCATAGAAAAAAAGGCCATAACTCGCAGATAAAAAATAGCACAATTTATTATGAGTTAATTCAAAAATACCCTTTTTATCGAAAATCTATTTAAGGATTAGCGGGTAGATATCAACATGAAATCAGTTCGTTAAAGGCGAGCCAAAATTGGCTTATAAACCTGGATAGAGTATTACATTATAAGTGAAACCACTGGACTCCGTCATTTGATGAATTTTTAGGGAAAAAATCCAATATTGCTGTTTCTTTTGCCTAAAACATAAACGGTTTCGAATATCGAAAAAAGGCTGTAGTTACTGAGGATATGGAAAATAAAATTGACAGAGTAGGAGAGAATTTTGAGCACATCATATTCTAGTAGAGAGAAATCACTGGGAACCCTCTGGAAACAGTTAACCAAGTTATTTGATTTTATCAAGCTCAGCGGGAACTATGAAATGTCTGATTGGAAATACTTTTTTCTTATTAAATAAGATGGAAGGCATATAATATTATTTAGAAGAAAATTTGCCTTTTGTGTTGCTGAAAAAACCTTTTTTTTAATGGCGTAAATGAAGAAAATTCGAAGGAAATGCAGTTTTAATTGAATTTAATTTATAACCTTGATGGAAATAGACTTAAAATAGTGCTGGAGAACACTCGCCGTATGTGTTTCTATATAGGCAAGTGCAAGCAGTTAATGATTCTGAATGAAAGGCAGTCCAAATACACATTTAATAATAAGGTATAAGTGAAAAAACCATAAAAAGACCGCTTGTCAACAATAATGAGTTCCAACTCAAGCAGCATGTCATTTTGCACTTGATACTAATTTTCTAAGGCTGTAAAAAGTTCGACACTTGATTAAAGAACAATTAAAAGGTAATTGTAGCTTCAATTTAACTTTGATTCAACTAAAATATATTAATCCTTGCGTTGCAAATAAATCTATAGAGTTATATATATATATATATATATATATATATATATATATATATATATATATATATATATATATATAAATAGTACAAAGTATAAAAAATCAACACCATCATCCGTGTTCATAAGCGTCAACAGCTATACAGACTGCATACAAAAAACCATGAAGCTATTCAATTTGCTCAAATACACGTTTCAGAAATGCATTTGGCTTTTCAACTAAAGAGAAAAGAAATCCTAATATTGTGCTTCTCTAGAAAAGAATGGGGAAAGCAGTTCCCTCATAAATTTTTCCAAAGTATTTATATTTAATTGGTACTTTTGCGTAAGGAATCTTTTGAATCAACACAGACTTTAAAAAAATCACTACATAATTAGCCTCGTCAGAAAACAAATTTGATCCCACCCATAATAATTACTGTCCTTCAACTCCGAATGTATTCTACATGCCTTCATTCCATCCAAGTCAACTTTTTTTCTCCATACTCCAGTCTATCACCAATTAAAGCACTCTACAATTCCCTCAACTACCTTCCTTGTCTTTCTCCAATTAATGCTCTCTGTTATTCCAAATGTATTACCTCTCTTCTGTTTTCCTTTTCGATCATTAAAACCTTTTCATCTTCAAATGTACATTTCACAAACCTCCAATCCACGCCTTCAATCTTATTTCAAAGATCAAGTATCTGATCCGTACAAAACCGCAGTTTATATGTGTAAATGTTTACTCTAATATTTCCAAGCACCCTTACTCAACGTTTCTGTCACTAATTTACTTCATCTTTTAAAATATTCCTGGTCGTTCTTATTTTTACTTCTTCTTGAGTTGAATACTTTTAATTTATGTTAAACACAGCAAAACAAAATTTGTAAAACTTTTCCTTTCTCCAATAATAAAGGTTTAGAGATAAATTTCTTGTATAATCGTGGAATACAAGAAAATGCGTTACTGAATGTCCATACTAATTAAATACACAGTCCAAGCTAAGACCGTATTCTTAACCATGTCTAATATGCTATCATGGAATCCTATTAATTTGATGCACCATCTTCGGAATGAGTTAACCAATAAACGTTAGTGTTGGGTTGGTGGTTATTCAGTTTACATCAGTTACTGAATACATAATTTTGATTGAGAATAGCGATAACTACCAATCATAATTACAAGCACTACGTGCTGTTACATTATATTTGATAACGATTTTAAAAAAACAACTGAGACTAAAAATAACAATCACGACCTTAATCCATCTGGGAGTGTGCAGTGAAGCACATGGTTCCAGATGGGAAAACAAAGAAAAATTTAAATGATTTCTTTTTTTAAATGTTGATTTCCATGGAATATTTCAGTTTTGTAATAATGACCGTTTGTAGTATTTTTGAAAAATAAATATTGCCGGTTCAGAGGCCGAAGGTTTATGATATTTCCAACATAAAAAGTATGCTATATTGATTTTAAGAAATATTGAATAAATTTAAAAAATCCCTTTTTACTACGTAATACCCATTAATCTGTGTAAAATATTTAATATGATTGTCATGGTTCAATAATGATCATCGGAGGAGGAATGGAAAGGAAAATACGATTTTACATTGATTGTCACCGGAATGCGAAAAATCTGATAAATCGGGAGAATCGGTAATATTTCTTTCAAAAAATTATTGTCAAGTATTTATTTTGAGGTGCTGCATTTTTACCCA
Organism: Hetaerina americana; assembly: GCF_022747635.1. NCBI lineage: Eukaryota > Metazoa > Arthropoda > Insecta > Odonata > Calopterygidae > Hetaerina > Hetaerina americana. The sequence goes on from NW_027286181.1 coordinate 36,167,750, forward strand.
TGATTTCAAACAAGAGACGAAGGAAAGTTTTTATTAATAATTTCAGGTAGAATGATCTTTATAAAAAAACAAACAGGCTTAGGCTTAAAAAAAATAAATATCCTCCTGTTTAATCAATATGTGAGTATAAAATGAGAGTGGCAGGAAAACAAATACAAATATCATATGGCCTGAAGGTTTTATCCAATCCAAAAGTGCGAGGATGAGCAGATAAGTGTTCATTGGAAGGATGATACAAGGCAAAGAAAAATAATGGAAGGAGGGAGATGTAGAAGAAAAGCGTGGGGCATTTTCTTTTCCTCTCTCGACGTCCTTGTACCAAGAGGATTCTCTTTTTCCTTTAGCTTCTCCATACTCTTCTCCTTTTATATTAGAGCCGAAAGGGACGTCCTTTCAGCTTGCAATAGCAGCGAGCCACCCTCTTCCTCTTCCCACACTGCCTCGTTCAGCCTCGTGTCCTCAATTCCCTCCAGTCTCCTCCGAGGCCTTTTGTGTCAGTATTTTTATTTTCCTCTTACGCCATTTCTTCAATATTCCTCTTGCATTTAAATTTACATTTATTTTCCCATATCCTATATATTCCTTCTCTATACTACACTTTACGAAGCAGTAAAAAATTGTTTACGAGCATAAAATGTTTCGTTTTGACTTCATTCCAAATTAACATGTCATTTTCCTTTGTCAGGTGTTATGTAAACGCTTACGTATTCTCATACTGCATCTGCATACTAGTTTAAGTTATGTTGTTGTTTTAGTTGTTTTTAAATAAATTTATTTATGTCATGATTTTTTTGGTCCTGGTAATGGTTAAATCCTAATTTTCGTTTTCCTTGAAATTCATCAACTCGTATTCTTCCGGAGGGTGATATTATTTGCCATGATGTATTAATTGATCGGAGTTTTCTGGAAATTTATCGATCAAAATAGAGCATATATCTCTGTTTTGTCACACTTTTGTTGCTCATGTCGTTGACGACGTCCAGGGCGCTCTCCTCTATCTTCCCGGAACACCTTATACCAATGGAAAACCGTTCATGTGGACATTGTTTCATTAACCGAAGCAAATTTTCCGAGTATAAGACGAAATTTTATAGTTGGCCCATGAAAGGTAGAATTGTGAAGTAATGATGGAGCTCTCGAACAGGGGTCTAGTCTGGCAAAACTTCGCCCACTACAACGGTTCGCAGACAACTGAAGCGTATTGCATTGCTTTACGCATGATCTCTCGCTATCTTTCTTCTCACCAATCGCTCCACTCTAGCCGTCCGCGTCTGTAGGAAAAATGATTCTAATTATTTATTGGTCAAAACCTTACGTAATCTAAGCCGCTAAACTTTGCTTAGTTATCTTTACTATTATTTGCTTATAACCTTTCTTCCTTGCCTCAGTCATTTGTTAGTAATTAAGAGTGTTTAATTGAGGAAAAACAAGGCATCCATCATTTTTATGAAATTATAGTTACAGAGAGTAACTAAATGGATCATCAAAAAAAGCTAAAAAATATCCGCCTAGGATATCTCGTATACTAAGCTGTTCATGAATGAACAAATAAACTAGGTTACCAGCACCTCAAAAATTCCTTATCTCTAGAATAATTTGGCCATTAATCATTTTAATTGCATATTCCCTGACACTCATGGAACATATATTTTTCGTTATTTATATCAGTATTTTTTTGCTGCCTAATAAGATAAAATTTATAGGTTTCTAAAATTTTGTAATTTTATATGAAGAGCTAAAACTTCTTACGACTGGAATTTTACTGCTTGGTGTGCCATAACTCTTTTGAGAAAAATTTTACTTTTCTTATTTCTGCAGAGAAATTTATTTTTTGATCAGTCCTATCAACCAATCTAATAATTAAATCCTGGCTACTCTTTAAAAAGTTATATTAATAATGCATTGTGCGGTACATCATTTCTTGTAGCGTGATGTCCTTGTTCTTAATTTTTCTATTTTCATTTTATCATTGATTATACCTTTTATCGTACAGTATACCCTTCGCAACCCTTAATATAATTTCACATTTATTTTGGTCAGCTACTCAATTGTTTCAATTACTCTTCTTGTATTCATAAAACTGTAAGTTTATAAACTCAATAAAAATGCGTTTCGTAAAATTATTTGTTTACTCTTAATTTGGAAAATAACCGTCGCTCTTTTAATTCGATCCGTTTATTCTTGCCGTAGTTCTGAGTACGAAGTCCAAACTCATGCTGGCAAAATTAAAATCTGGATATTGTACGCCGGGATGCTAGGCAATTTGCTATACTGACAAGCGCTTTTTGTGGCATATTCGTTTCTTTGCAGGCGCTCATTAATCAATTCGACGATTTGACTTCCGTGCCTCAAGGTTCCATTGGTTATGAAATTATAAATAATATTTATTTCAAATATAGTTGAAAAAATGGACTTCGAGGAATAACATTCCGATAGGTAAAATTTATTATTTTTCATCCTTTATTTTTTATTTTCACCGACAGCAAATTTTAACGAAGGTAAAACACGTGGTAAACCGGATGTAATCGTATTTATTATCATTTTAATAATAAGAGATGTTAATCGAAAATACCCACTCACTATCGATACGTAAAGCCATAGCTGTAACTTATTTTTAATGCCACCAATATTTCTTTGAACTTAGACTTACCGTTCATTTTCTCACGCAGAAAAGTTAAAAGGTGAAAAAAAATCATCATTCCTCCGCGGAATTCCCCCTTTTTCATGGCATCTTTTCAGTATCACAAAGTTCATTTTTTTTCTCCTGATAAGATATCCATCCTTTTTCTTTCTTCCCCGTGGCATCTACATGCCCTTCCCCAAATGCCAGTACGTTCCTCCGCAGCGTTTGCATGGAACCCTCCTAAATCTCCACATGGCCGCATGCTTCGAATCCAAATGCTTCGTCCTATCCCTCCCGCGACCTCCATCATCATCACTACAATCCACCCCGCTTGATTTTATTCTCTTATTTACATGGAATCTTATGTATGTTATCTCCTAGAGAATACAAATGGGAATTACGTGTTTGATACTCGTCTGCTCCTTTTGACAAAATATTTGAAATTTTGGAAAATGCTTTTTTAACGGAAGATGTTGTTGGCTGCAACTTATAGAGGTTGACTTTTTCTGTAGAATGCTTTAAATGCGTGTATCACTAGTCGTTTCACAGTTGGCCGACCCTCGTATTAATTTGATATTCCGCAATATCTAGGCCTTGACGTCAGTGTTTCAATTCCGAATAAACTTAATTTTTTGGCATCAAATGAACTTAATTACTAATACAATCATATACCTTTACATCGTTTTTATGTATTAACGGATGAATTTTAAATTCTTTATTGATCAGCTGTAAATTTAAAAGTAAAATAAAATTATAAAATATTTTGAAAATCCATATAAATATTATATAACGTTATCTCTAAAGCTTTAGTTCGCTCAGTACTGCAGTTGAAACTTGCGCAATGACGGACCAGAACAAACAAAGACACTAATCCCTCATCACCTCAATTATATTATATTTTATACTTCCTTTTATGAAAAATTCACCAAATTACTAGGAAATGCACTTAAATGCTAACACCTTTTTTTCATTTATCTCAAGGATTTCCTCGCAGCGTTCCAATATCGAAAAAATAGGATTAGAAACCTATCCCATTTCCAATTTTATTAGCGTCCATGACAGCGAACATCATTTACCTTTCTATTGTTGCCTGGGAGATAAAGTGTTCTCTCGCGAGCAAATGAATCCTCCAGTATCTAATTGCTGAAGTGTATTTGTTGAAATATTTCTATTTACCTTTGTCTCCCCATTTATTTGCAGTATAAGTTATTTATTCCTTAAAGTCATAACAAAAAATATACGAGGAACGTTTTACAGCTTAAAAATCAGGTAAATTTATTTAGAAAACAAATGTGTACGTCGTTTTCGACTTTTATGTACCATGCCTTCGGTTTCAGCATTGGTTCTTTTGTTTTTTAACGTAGCGCTTCCTTTACCGTCATATGTCAGCCCCGATTACGCTAAAGGCTTTTTTTTACGCAGTGCAGTGTGATTTGGTGATTGTTGCTTTTCATATAGTTCACAGTCTGATTTGGCGAGTTAATCTGTAGTTCCTAAGTTCCAAGCTTTGACCTCATCGCAAAAATACGAGAGTATGCCTATTTGATTGTTACTTGCGATCAAAATGTTAATTGAATAACATTTTTATTAATTAAAAAAAATCTTTGCTTCCATCATGTGTAAGCTGGGAAATAAAGGAAACCCTATGACATTGTCCACAAAGGTTCCATCGATTCCTTGCCTATGGTAGTTCTACTCTGCTGTCACATGAATCTAATTCTTTATCTTTGATGTTTGGATTCATTCAAAAAAGCACAAATAAAAATCACGATGGGATATAATTGGGCGGGATGAGTAAATCCAGCACATATTCTAAAATCTAAGCTGACAAGTGCAAGAAAACAAGATAATTCTCAGTCCAGTACTATGCAAAAGCAAGTGTAACAACATAAATTCTTGCAAATTAAGGTCTAATAAGAAATTCTGTTTCAATCATGATCTTTGTTCTATATTAATTACTCTGCTACGTGTTAGGTTTTTGAATGGGTGACTTCGGCAAACATCTTAATATTGTCAATGACAAATTACGTACTAAAAACCAAAATATCTTTCAATCACTACAGTTTAGACTTGACATAAACGAGCCTCTTTCATGGGCTGGTGTTCCATAATTTCTCGTTTCCGTTTATTGTGGAAATGTGTGCGTGTCTGTGGGCATAAATCATATGCTATTTACAGTATGATTTCCATTCAAATAATTTATTATCGAGCGTATCTGAAAATATTATTGCCAATGAAGTAAAAGTAGGAGAATAGCATCATTTCGAGTTCGATTTGAATAATTACCTGTTAACAGGGAAATAAATTCAACCTCCTTTTCTTCTTCGACTCCAGTTATTTATGTTATTCATATCATGCGTAATTTCTTGCATAATATTTTTCGCAGAAAATTCCAAAGTTGAGAATACTTGCCAAAAAGAAAGAAACTTCCAAATAAAAAAATGGTCCCTGAGCTACGTAGTCAATTTTTCGAAGATCATACCATATATTATGCATCGTTAAATTAGCCAAATGCATTATTTTGCTAACATGCAACGTTACTATTAGAAATTATTCTGGATGTGAATCTTTAAATTATTTTTGATTGAAACAATTGCCACTTACTTCTCTTTGAATCTTTATTTTTTGGTTTACCCTCCATATTTTCCGAGTCAATTTTTAGGATTTTGAACCTTGTTTTGACTTTTATTTTGTGAAACATTTTGTTATGTCACTTAAAGGTATTCACTTCATGTGATCCAACACCTGTACACATTCACGTGAAATGTATATTCATCGAGGATTCTAAATGTTGCATGCGTCCCAGAATAACTTCCCATCATTTGCTTTACTGCAAAAATGACCAATTTAATAAACCAAATTCAGCCTTTCCAAGTCGAGTGTGCTTAATGTCAAATGTTATTCCATGTGTTTTCTTTCTGCTATGGAATTGATTGATTATTCTCCCTGTGAATGTTTTGACATTTGGCTTCAATGAACCTTAATAAATAATGAATGTTATTTTTCTTACATATTCCAGGAATTGATATTTTGATGGTTTGTTACCTTAGTAATATTTTTTTACAACATATCACTTTCGTTGGCCAATATTTGCCATATAGTCACGCCAATTAGTGTTCTGTCGATCCTATTAATTTCCTATTTCTTATGTCCGAAGCTGATACAGATTTTGTGTCTTTTTTTGCAAACCTACGATTACTCTCTGACTCTTTAAACGCCCCCATTGCTTATTTCGGCACCATGTATAATATTTTACCTGTTCAGGATCAATTATTAAATTTGGTAATTACTTAATTAATTTTACTTGTTTATCTCTAAATTGGGAATAGACTCTCGGTGTCCATATTTTTGCTGGCTGAAGTTACCTCTACTTTAAATTTAGTAAAGTTATTTTAAGAGTGAAGGGCTAATAATTATTTGTCATATGTAACTTAAACAAGTATCTATTATTATGATTATTCAAGTCACTGAAATCAGCAGTTTTCAAAGCAAAAATACCTGTTGGGTGTAACATTCTCAGAACATTTAATATTTATATGCCCTTGTTGAATTCGTTTTCAAAAATATTATCGGAGCCTTGTTTTCACATGGTTTTTGTGTCAGGTTTGGGACAATGCCGACATATTTTAGTGTTCAAAACATTGAAATGGGTGTTTCTGCAAATATACACATTGTTGATACAAGTATTTTATCATTTTTCTCATGTTTTTCTTCTTTGAGGAAATATACGATTTTATTTGAATGTAAAAAAATGGTCCCTAAAATATCATTGAAAATATTTAAATATTCAGTGTCAAGGGATCTATTGTTCTTTTTTGGCTCATCCGGTTACTTTAAAAAAATAACCTCGCTGTAAAATAATAGGCATGGAGTATAAATGAGAGAGCCTTGGATATCACCACGATTAAAACCTGGTAAATGGAGCCATTAGTCTAAATGTATGCCTGAAAACAACAAAAACTCCTGCTCTGAGCTAACTATTTTTATACTTCATGATTAAACTTATGTAGGAGGAACAGAAAAAATATAGAAACTGATAACATAGGAGGTTCATTTTCACTCATTTATGAAGAGCGATACCATTGACTGGTAATAATACATTTGCCTCAAAACAAGCTCCTCTTTTGTGCACATACCCGAGTATTTCAATTAATTGAATTTTGAAAATAATTGTAATAAATCCATTCGGATAATTAATTTTTCACCTTCCATCCTCTTTTTGGCTACACGATCATTTAGTATCTTCCTAAATTAGCTTAAATCTTCCTAAAGTACCTTACGTATTGGAATAAAAGAAGTTACCTTTCAATTCCACACGAAGTTTGTGCGGAATTATTGAGTTACTTCTTTCATTTCAATGTGTTCGGTAAATTACACAAAGTAACACCTGATACAGCAAAGATAAAAAAATTTGAATCGTTGTACATAATGCTATATATATATATATATATATATATATATATATATATATATATATATATATATATATATAGGTGAAAACCTTCGTTGAAGTTATTGCGACAACGGATCGACAATTTTTCGTAATGCTTACGTAAGTCATATAACATTTTTACTTTCCAATAATAACTTTTTAGGGTGGAACGTTATTCGGATAATATTGTGTACAGGCTGTTATTACTTGTTGTAAATGACTGTTGCCCAAAATAAAAATTAATTTTGGTTTCCTTATCATTTATGAGCAGAGAATTATTAGTACAGGATGTCTGGTAGAAATCAATTAATAATAGCTGTTGTATGTTATAACTCTTTTTAATTACCACATAATGTTGAGTTTGTTGTGGCCATGTGGAAAAGAGATTTTGCACTATTCTATGAACTCTCTAGGGAGAAAGTTCGAGTAGCCAACACGCAGTACATATTATTCGCTGCTACAGACTAAAACAGACAGACAAAATAAAAGACAGAATAAAATAAAACAAGATATTTTAGCCTCCAGCGGTCAGGCCACTTTGTGTAGTTTCAACATCTGCCAATAAATATTCCACCATCCATATAATTTTCATACTTTTTTCCTATTGCGTTTTTGTTTCCCATAGATATTGCATGCTAAAAAATGGACTCTAGTTCCAAAATTTGATGCAAAAATGATGAAAATTGGGTTTGGAATTATTAATGTGAAACAAGTTGCCTAGAAAATGTTTCATTTGAATGAATATAATTTCATGGATAGCTTTTATTTGTAGTTTACAAATTCAGCGGTGTACTCAATTTAACGTTTCATTGCAGGTAAGAAGGCGTCATATGCATTACGTTCATTGAACCGAGTTGCATCGTGAATACAAATTTTCCCGTCAAGTGAGTCATAGTTTTCCTTCTTCAACTTTCTTGGTATTAGTTTCCATTATCATAATTCATAATCTGATCTTTTAAGTATCTAATGTTCCTAATGTATGAATATTTTTCCACATATTATCTTTATCAAATGTTACGTTTAAGGACTGCGTCGGAAATGCACGATAGTAATCGAGAGAATAATTTATTCATGAGAGTATCATAGTTTTCTACTATTAATTATAAATAATTTTTACATAAAAAATTAGTTTTTTTACGATTAATCCTGATTAAATTTTATGATTTGATGGGACATAATATTAAGAGAAACAATTAAAATATAAATCCTAGTATAACTTAAATATAAACTGTATTCTTGAATATGGCAAATTTATGGACTCTACATCACAAATAACTGAATAAGGTTTTCATGGGTGACGTTACCGTAACGATGTATCGGAGGCAGGCAACTCTACTGGTGAACTGAGGAATCTGAATTCAATCGATAGCGTTTTTCTTTATTCTTCCGCATCATTCAATTATCCTAAATGATTTTAGGGCGCAGTTTGTCGATTTTCAGGGCAGGGCTTCCCCTTTTCAATTTTTTTCACGAATTTCAGCTCATTCTTCGTTGGAGTAACTCAGCTGTAATATGCTCCAGAAATGATTTTACTCTAGTTAATACCATGTTGTAAATACTTTCTTTGGCCATCCCTATTGGTTTTAAATTCCCTTTTCCCTATCTGTGAGAATCGTAACGCCCCTGTATTTATTTTTGCGTTACATCGGGCATTTGCCATGAGCGACAGTAATCTAACCGAAGAGAATGTCGCAGTCTCGAAAAATAAATCACACGCGCTATTGCGGTGAGAGAATAGATCTCCTCTTGGAGTAATAAATGAGTCAGAAGACGCGGAGGAGAGCCATATAATACTTGCGTTGCGGAGTATGAGTGTGTGTGTGTGAGAGAGACGAAGAGGCTTCGAAAATCACGGCCGTCCGGGATACGTGGCCCCCTTGGAAAATGGTTGGAGGGATTTTGTCCCCGTCGGAGAATATATATATGGGTCCAAAATGGAATAGGCGAGAGGGTTGCGGGTTAGACAATGGGAGAAGGGAGCAGAAAGAGGGGCGTTTTAGTGGGTGAGATAGCTTTTGAGAGATGTGCATGGTGGGAGAGTGGGAGGGGGTGGGATAGGGGAGTGTTAGAGAGGGGATGCTCGCTCCCATCAAAGATTCATGGCAATTCACCTCCCCTACCAACCCCTACTCCGTTTCCAACGAAAAAGCGGCAGTCCTTTCTTTTGTCGTAGCGTTTTGAGCGAATTGGGTAGGAGGTTTGAATGGGGTGAGGAGGGTTTGTTGGAAATGGAGGGATGGAGGAAAAAGGGTCTCATGTCTATGTAAGTGGATGCTGAGGGAATTGAGGGCCGGGGGATGATAGAGAGTGAACAGGACCCTTCGTCCGTGTATGTTTGTGCATTTCATTTCGAAAAACCTATTTGTAACCTTAGTCGGTAACGAAAAACGACGACGGGCCATTTGAGCTCGCAGCAAATGAAATTAAGGAGCCCCTGATGAGTTCTTTCCCCTCGAAAATTCCTAGAGAGTCTTTGTTGACCGTAGCTTTTTGCGTTTCGCGAAATCCGACAGTAGGCACAACATCGCTTCGTGAATTTATTTTTCGGTAAATCAAAGCCCCTACCACAAATGGGATACACACCCACGTCTTTTTATTTGGCCAGCATGAAGAGTCGTGTTCCCACGGCCGTAAACTAAAACTTAAGATTTTAGCTTTGAAGACTCGATATGATGTGATTCAATGAGGATAAATTTATGAATAATAATGTTCAATACCATGTACTGACAATGATTTTTTTTGATTTTCACTCACCTGAACTTTAAAATAAAGTCGTAACAATCATTTGTGGACGTCATATTTTTTTTCTCTGGTCAAATATTTTCCTTTATATTCAAGCCATTCTTAGCTGTGGCAAAAATAAAGCACAAATCCTATTATATAACAAAGTTTAATTTAACAGATGTCTTGAAAGGAGCGTAAGGCCTTCAGAATAGCAATTGGCTTACGTACGTTTCCTCATAGATAATATCATGGTTATTTCCTAGGCATCAGTGATTTACTGTTCCTACCTAATATTCCTCACATGTGCTTTCTACTTTATTATTGAATGATTTATTACACACATCCGGTCTTGCGAATAGCAAAGTAATTTAATTAAATAGTAAACGATCAAAATTATCAAGAAATGCCTTTAATTTATCTTCGTTAAGTCATTAATACCATTGGAACTGGTTTTGGAAATCTTAAAAAATTTCCAATTTACATTTTCACTAAAATTTTGCTCTCACAGACTATTTTCATGTTATCGACTCTTAGTATACATTATATTTCATTTAAATCAAAAATCTCTCTGCCGGCTACTCACTAACGTAAATGTAGCCTTTGGTATTTCTTATTATTTAATTTCATCCTTCAATATTGAACTACTTCTTAGTTTTCCTTTGAACTCAATTCCTTTCTACATGTAATATTCTCACACATATTTTGTCATCCTATCTAAGACAATCATTTATGTTTGTCAACCTGTTTCTTTGTTTTATCTCATCATGCAACATGGCAACCTCAACATTCTGCCTTTACCCTGGAAAAGCAAACGGCTATTGTACAAAACAATCGTACTTTGTCATGTTTTGAGTTATGGGACTAGATTTTCTGCACGCATTATGTAAGAATCATATCCATAATATGGTAACATAGTCAAAAATCTTAATTTTTGACCCTTACCGCTGTGATAAATAATTAGAAAATTTTAGAGAAAGGCAATGGGAAAACTAAAGCCAAAAATAAGCTCAGATCTCAGCTAAACTCAAAATGATTTTTGGAAAGAGAAGAGTAATTTGTTTCTTTTTTTGCGAACAATGTTTCTTCTGGTTTGGAGATTTGGAGAATTGATGTTTCTTATGAGCGTTTAGATTTTCAGCCGTAATAAAATATTTAAAGTCTAATAGATCATAAAATTTGATTTATTCTCGGCATCTCAAATAATATTCACTTTCTTGCACTAATTCCATCGAGGTAAAACTTTATGTCAATTAAATTTTCTGGCACATCCAATTTGCCATTCATGGAGGTCTAGAGATGGCTGACGAGAAAGTGCGTCGAGGTTCTTAGGAATATAATTAATGCGGAGAAAAGTGGTTTTTAAAAATAATGTAGAAATTTTATCAGAAAGGTATGACTCACTTTATGAGGGCTGGATTTAAAAAGTTGGGGAAAAGGGTATCCATGAAGAGCTTTCCATTTTTAAGTCTAACTTTTTCATCTCAAGGATTAGAGAAAATAGTGAAAAAAAATCATTGTAATCGAAAGACACGGGCATTTTTCGGAAAGACAAGGCATCGACAAGATCGCTTTACCCTGCCGTGCACAGGGTTTTTAGAGCGGCTGCTGGAGTGAAAAAGATTTTCACTACTTCATCTACATCAATACCCTGCAAGCCACCAAAAAGTTGTGTGGCAGGGGGTGCAGCACCAGGAGAAAAGGGTAAGGGATGAGGGGGTTACGGTTTTTCAAATGGATGGGGAAAGGCAAGGGGAACCTGCAAAAAAAATGTAAATATAATCGTAAAACCATGCGCAGTCGCTACCTTGTAGGTGAATTCTTATAATGTCGAGCCTGCTCCTGGGTGATTTCGATTACAAGAATTCTGGTCTCTTATTGTTCTTGGAAAAAATGACCATTTAAATCTGTCTGTCTTGCAGTCAATCTCTCTAATCTTATATTCGTGATCCCTCCGCCGGTAATACATTGGGGTTCGTATTGTGTTCTTGATATCATCGGAAAAGGACCCATCTTTAAATGATTTTAATAAGGTTAATCTATATTGTAAACGCCGTTGTGTAAGGGAATCCCAGCCTAAATTTTCTAGCAAAGTAGTTACGCTACTGCGTTGGTCATAACAAGTTTTGACAAATATAGCCCCCCTCCGCTGAACTCGTTCCAATTCCGAAATTAAATTTATCTCTTGAGGATTCCATATACTGGCTAGGTGGGGCTTGACTGAGTTGGTACTTGAGCTGGTGTAGTTTACTGTACAAATATCATATAATCATCCGTTTTCACCACTTTAATGATTAAACAACCATCTTAATTGATTATCAAATTAATGCAGTGATGATATTATTAATTAGAAAACTGGGTTTTTGGGTGTGGCAATTTACAGAACGCCGAACATTGTGTGATTGCGCCCTAGGCATTCTAGCTTGGAATTTGGAAAAAAATCGGACGAGTGCAGAGAGATTATTTTGAGAAGATAATAAAGTATTGGCCTTCTGTAATTGGTGGTATTGTCATAAAAACAATAGAGTATTTTTTATAACTCACAGCTTTACTAGAAAAATAACTCATAACTGTACATATTTTACTTAGGAGGTTGTATTTTGTCATTAATATGAATATTAATTGCTATAACAAGGAACAGATAGTCTAGTGAACAATAACATAACACTAAATGTAAATTAAGTTACATTGGACGTTAATTTGAATTTGACGTCCAATTCATCCCACAGCATTTCGAAAGTGTGGAAGATATTTTTTCAATTAATTCGGTTTGAGCAGAGCCGAGAGATAGCAATTTTATGCAAGAAAATTCCTGGATGAAATACAATTTTACAGGTTCATATCTGACAGCGATGAGATCACTAATCGAGCAGAATATAGTATACAATGAGGACGTATTTACCAGTATTGTAGATTTCGGAAAGGTGTTCGATAGAGTGGATTGGGAAAACATTTGAGTATATTACAGAAAATAGGAATAGCTCGGAGGGAAAGGAGGCTAATCCGCAACCTGTATATTGACTCAGATTGCTCATGTGCGAGTGGGGAACGGTGAGTCTGGATGGGCAGTGTTAGGAAGAGGTGTAAGGTAGGATTGCCCATTATCATCGATGCTTTTCAACACATACTGGAGAAAATGATTGATGAGGCATAGGAAGAACTGGAGGTAGGAATGAAGGTGGGCGGGGAATTCGTAAAATCAGTTAGGTTTGCTGATGACCATGATTTAGTTTGACAGTCAGCCAAGGGGCTGCAACCATTGCTGAGTGTCTTGGAAATTCAGTGCGATAGATACGGAATGAGAATAAATATAAATAAAACACAAGTTTTGCAAAAGATTTTCCAGAAAGAAAAAGACGAAGCTAGAAATTGAAATTATAGGGCAAAAACTAGAGCAGGTAGAACAGTTTACGTATCTCGGAAGTGTTTCCGGCCAACATGGTCAAAAAAGTTGGGACGTAAGGAGAAGAATTTCGCTAGGCAAAGACGCTTTCACAAGGAACAGAGAGTTGATGACAGAGATCTTGAGAAAGGATATAAGAAAAGACTCGTCAAAACGATAATATGGAGCGTGGTTATGCACGATGCGGAAACGTGGTCACTGAATCAGGATGATAGAAGTAGATTGGAGGCTTTTGAAATGTGGGCGTGGAGAATGATGGAGAAGGTGAAATTAACCGAAAGGAAAACAACTGAGGAAGTATTAGGTATGGCTGGCAAGGAGAGGGCTTTTTTGGGAAAAATCCTAAGAAGGCAGGAAAAATGGATGAAGGGCGTATTGGTCGGCAGTGGGATGTTAAAGACTGTAATAGAGGGGAGAATGTTAGGCAAACGAGGAAAGTGCAGGAACAGGATATGGATGTTGGACGGGATGAAGGGAGGAAGGAAGTACTCAGAGACGAAGAGGGATCAGACATAGACTGGGCTTCTGGATTGTGTTTTTAGAAGTCACAAAACATTTATTTGGTAGTTGTGTCCATCCAAAACCAGCCTTAATCGGTATTTTACTTAATAAGAATAGTCTTACACGATGTGAATAACTCCCACTACATTTTGAATGGGCTTGGCGAGATATCAGATGAATGTCTTTTGTGGGAAGACTTTCATAAAAACAGTTATGAGTAATTCTTTTCCCCCATGTTAAATTAAAAGAAGTGGAGGGCTGTAGCTTAAACCTTTGAAACTCTTAGCAAATAAAATGGGATATCACAGACTTATTTTGGTTTACGATCAAATTTAAAAAAAAATCTAATCTCCTTACATATGCTTCCATTCTCCGGTTTCACGCATTGTTGGGCAATGCGTAGTACAAATATTAATTGGACATGAGATAGTCTGGTAGGTATAAATATCAAATACAGACGGGAGGGCCAAGCGGTACAATTTTTCGTGTACCTCACCTTCCTGGGAAGCCGCAGGAGGCCCAGCGGAAGGAACTGGGCTCCTAATCCTAGTGTGTGAACTTACTTATTAATTAATCATAGTTAAGTACCTATGAATTCAACTCTACCCTAATTTCATGCAAAACTTTGAGTAGATCAGGACGATGCTTTGATATTGATAAATGAAAATGGATATCATCTTTTCGAGAATGGAATATAGTTTGCGTGAATCAATTTTACCATAATAGGTTTCGACAGAGAAACACAAATAAATGCGTATTATTTAGCTCAATTACCCAATTATCTAGTTAATGTGTATGCTGGTTATTATTAGGACATTTATAGAAATTTTAATGATACTATAACCCTCGATAAACATAATCCATAGTATTCAACCCGCAGTTAGATAGGTGAGGGTATAGCTTACGTTATACCAGGTCTAAGGCGCGAGAAGCTCACACATCAACAGGCTAAGATTCCAGTTTATTCTTATTTAGCCACGTGAAGCTTCCTATAACGTAGTTCTGGTGCAAAAATACACGCAACTTGTGTGATCCCGATTGTGATGAGAGACGTCACACAGACCCGAGACCAGGCCCTCCGTTCAGTAGCCCTACTACTCGGCTGCTAAGCACTTTTGTTTGTTGGAAAACAATATTAATATTTGCATTCAGTCCTTCCTGAAAAGTCCTCAGTGCATCACTGAATAGTGCCATTCTCTCTTATGAAACAGTGCTGAAGTCGTGTTTTGAAGCTTCGTGTTCCGACTTCGTTTTTATCGACCAGTTGTGGAAATACTTCTTTGAATTTTGTATACTCTCTCCTGAAAAACAGAATCCCTAAAAAAAAACAATTTGTATCTCACCTGGGTTTGAAAAAACCTGTTCTTATGGAGGGAGCCGGAGCTCAGAGACGCTATTAACCACAAGACTCCGATTTATGTGTGGCAACGTTTCGCAACTTCCATCCTTTGCATCATCCGGGCTTTGATGCTCCTACCCCACTCCGTCCCAGAGCTCTAAGTCTCCGTCGCTCAACGGACGATGGAGATCGAATATGACGCCAACCCCTTTCCACCTCTCACTCGCCGCAACTGGTGTACTCAGTGCCTTCTCCATCCCCCCACCCACCTACCCCTCTCACTCTCCTTCTCCCTTTAAACCTTCCCATTATGTATATTTCACCCCCATTTTCCCTCGTTGCAACTCATCCTTGGCTGTGGTACGTAACGAGTACAAAGGAACGGGGTGAGAGGTAAGTTTCTGTCAATAGCCCACAGCTCTGAGAAGGACTTCAAAGACGGCGTGCTCTGGTAGGGAAGAGGGTTGCAGAAAGGGTTTTTCCTTGCTCGGAGTAACACTGGAGGTTGAAGGATGAGGTCGTGAAGGAATGACCTTCTTCTGCGGACGGAGAGAGAGAGAGAGAGAAAAATTGCACTTTGATAACCTCAATGCACCGTCAGAGTTTCTTCTTCATTTATTTTATTTTTAAGAGTGATGCCAAATTTTAATGCAACCATTATCTATTTATAAGTAGACTTATATAATGACCATAGTAATGCTGTTATAACTGAAATTCTTGGTAGTAGGTATTAGAGTTATCGCGTTTTTACAAACTACAATGAAATAAAGAATACTTAAGGCAAATGTTTATTTGAAACGCTTGTTTGAAACATCAGCATTTGCATCTTAAACTTGGATTTCATTCAAGTATTATTTGTAAAATGTAATGATTTGCTACGGATAATGTAAACGTTTTTGGTTTTTTTATATTGTAATATTGTTTTAAGTCTAACAGGAAAAAGTTGCTGTGGTTTGAAGGGTGGATGAATGGTTTTAAAAACTAGTAGCAGTATCTGAACTTGATAAAATAATTAATATGAAATGAAATTAGATAATACAGTGATTTAAGTAATGTTTGTTTCACCATCATACTAATATAATAAGAAAATCAGTTTTTCAACATTACCTACGGCGTCCACACATTATTATTATACGTTTATATCGAATCTCGTATTAATTAAACGAGTTTTAAAACGGAAAATTTCTCGTAAAAATGTAGGTATCGGTCTTTCCTGCAGCGTTGAATGAACTGTTCATAAGCTACTATCTACCTGTATTTACGTCGTGTAATAAATTGTCATATTCTGAATATTCCTTTTCCTCGACGACAATCTTCTCTCTTACGTTACAGATATTCTTCAAAAGAACGAACGGCTCGACCCTCTTATCCTTATTTCCTCTTTCTCTCGTTCTCTTTTTTTCACCCCGCGGTCATGTGCTCGCAATGGCCCTTGAGAGCAGCGGCAGTTTCAGTTTGGTTTTTTCCTTCGCATACGACCACCCTCAACGCCGCTAGGCTTCAATGACCTTCCAAAGATAATTCCCGTCCCCGGTCTTTGCCGTCTTCGCGAAACTGTTTTACAAGCTCGTAGAATAACGCAACCCTGCGTCCTATCTTTCTTTTTCAATTCAATCTAGGTCGCTTCAGTTAGCTCTCTTTTTTAATTTGACTTCCTTTGTCGAATATATTTATGATGCAAACATTGGGGTCTACTTTCTTGGTTGACATTTCAGCTATTTATGTTTCATACGGCAAGTGTTAATAGCCTATGGAATCATAAGTTATGTGAGTTAATGCAGTAGAAGTAAGCTAAAGGCGTGAATTCTATTTTATGTAATATTTTTATTTCTTAATACAAAATAATTTCTCTGTTAAATTATCACCCCTAAAATTTCAGTACACATTTAGCAGAGTTGAAATTATACTGAGAGGTTGTTTCTTCTATCTCAATAAATTATAAATAGTATTCTCATATCATTTGTGTTGCAATATTATTGGTGACGAAAATTTAGTGGTTAACTTGGGTTGACGGTACTTTTATGCTTTTCTACTTCATACATAGTAACCATATTTAAATGGTAACCTTGAATGATTTGATAGATGAAAGAGAAAGACCTAGATTTAACAAAGAGTACATTTTATTGAAGTTTCGTTGCAGAGCATAAAAGTAAACTATACTACATGTTGTCTTGATGTTACATGTAAGTAGAGCACATCGATAGATCATTGGGGCGTTAGGCTTATGTAAGGAAGAGGCTTATGGTATAAAGCTGGTAAATTTTCTAAGCCATAACTTTACTTGAAACACTGCAATTTTTTAGTTACTAGATCAGAGCTGCATTGCTGCAGAGCTGCATTGCAGAGCTACTTGAACCATAATATCGATGTGCTCTACATGTAAGTAGAGCACATCGATAGATCATTGGGGCGTTAGGCTTATGTAAGGAAGAGGCTTATGGTATAAAGCTGGTAAATTTTCTAAGCCATAACTTTACTTGAAACACTGCAATTTTTTAGTTACTAGATCAGAGCTAGTCGATCACTGGTAACAATTTGGTGAAAATCCTAATCATGGTGCGAAAAGAGTATTTGGCCCCTTCTCCAGTCAATGGTCGATATTCAGGAACTTCAGAATCAGAATGAATCTCAAGGTTTAGTTCTTTAATGGCGACAAAATAATTATATCAATTTCTCATATCAGATAAATTACATTATTTATTTATTTATCGATTTAATTGGGCGAGGTTGAGACTAATAGTCCCTTCTTCCACCTAACCCTAACACTACAGACATTAAATTGCAGACAATTACTTACAACCAAGCCCTAGATGGATGAAAATCTACCTAGGCGGGAATCGAACCCACGACCCTTGGGTTGGTCGGCGAGGTCATTACCCCGCCGCCACCGGGGCCGGCATTATATGATGCAAGGAACGATCTTTTGAATTATACTACAAGTATAATTTAAATTATTATTTCTTGAATAATGTATACTTGAACCATAATATGGTATTGAATTGAATTGAGTTATACTATGCACAAACATAGTTTGCATAAATTTGAAACAAAATTTCCTCAAAATTAGTGTTAGGACATTTTGCATAATTAAACGAACTTTTGAAAAAGAGAACTATTGCTGGCTAGATAGAGCTATTTATATATTTTTAAAAGTTACAGTGCCCCCATTAGAAATTGGTTATTATAAAACTTGTTGATATATGTTACAGATTCCTCTGGGCTTTTATTAATTGATTTTGGTCTTACTCTCTCTAAACCATCACAGTTCATTAAGTAATTTTTCAAGAGACTAGAAATCCATTCATTATTGCAAAACACGTCGTGATAAATGAAAAACATCCCCTTTAGCTATTATCAATTGAATTCAGCAACTATTTAAGGCCTTTGTGTTAATGTAGTGACTTTGTTACATGCGATTAGCAATGCGATTCTTATAAATTAATATTAAACATCTTGAAACTTCCCTTTGATTTAAGGAAAATTAAAAGCCCTTTTACGTGACAAATCTAATCAGCGATATGTACCTTTTGAGAAATAAAATCATTATCCTTGCTCACCGAATTAGTTTTCATTGGGACGTTTTGAAACCGAAATTTAATCGAGATCTTTGGTAACACGATCGTTTGTTTCGCTGCGAGACAAAATTTTGCTTTCTCGGCCTCTTTTGTCTCAGACGGTCTGAAAACAAAAATAAAGGCCCCGAACAAAAATAAACGCTGCCAAAGGAGAATTTAGTATTATTTATTTAAAGGATTCCCATCCCCCTTTTATCTATGGAAGTGCCCCATCTCTTTTGAACGCGCACTCACGCAAATTAATATCGCTGAAATTTCTCTCTCTTTTCCGCTCGTGTTTTCCGGCCCCGGCGCCTACCCTCTTCCTTCCCTTCCTCCGACGAGGTTCAAGGAGCGAGTGTCTCGGTGTTGCCGGCGAGGTTTCTACGACGCCCGCCGCCACCACCCCGGGGTGGTAGGGGGGAGAGTTCTGGAGATGGAAGGTCAGGCGAGGGGAAATAGGGGGCGTGCCGGGGCAGGGTACGGAGGAGGAGATGGCAGCAGGAGATATAATTGCCCCTCCCGCCCCACTCATTCTCCATCGCCCTCCCGCCCCCCTCCATACTCAACCCCCTTCATCCTTCCTTCATCCTCCACACTTCATTTGGCTCCATCTCTCTCAGTCTTTCCCTCTCTCTCCTCTCTCCCTCTCTGTATCCACTCCAGCCTTTCTCTTTCCTTCCTTCGCAACAACTTCGACGGCCGAGTCTCTCGTGCCAGGGGGTAATGGGGGCAGTGGAGAGAGAGAGAGAGAGGGAATCAGGGGTGATAAAGGGGTAAGGAGAGAGAGAAAGGGTGTGTGGGTCGGTCCGTGCAAAGTAAGACGGGTAGTGCTGGAGGGAAGAAGGGAGTAGTGGAGGGAAGAGCTCGAGGGCAGACGAGCACTCGTGCGGACACATACACACACCCACACGCACACACACACGCACACCCACATGCGCCCATGATTCCTTCCTCCCCTGAACCCCTCTCTCCCCCAAATCCGCCACTCTCGTCTCCCTGCGCCTCCCACTTTGGCGAGCAAGAGGCAGTCCTTGATTTGGGCGAAAGAAATATTTTTCGGGATTTCCGCGGGGTCGCTTTTCACCGCGGTCACCTCACTGCATTTAATTTTTTTCATTATTTCGCCGCTTTGTGTGGGCTTTGCGAAAACGTGCGGGTAGGTTAAATTAAGATACTGAAGTGCTCCTGCTTTCAAGAAGCAAACTCTGATTTCCATCTTTCTTCGCAGGGTTGGGTACTGTCGCATTTTTTTGTGTATTTAAAAATTGTTTTTGAAGGACTCATTTTATTATTTTCGTACAAGCCTTCATTAAGTAATCCATGGATGGTGGTTTCTTAATTTTTTTTGCAGCGCGAGATAAAAAAATTAAAACGAAATCTCACATTTTATCGGATTGGTATTGATTTACGTAGTCTTCCTTCGTGAAAGAATAATTTGAAAATTTAGATTGCAACATTTATTAATATATCAATGTATTATTATATGTAATATTTGGGAATATCTCTATAATGCTGCGTTTAATATTTCAATTATTTTCCGATTGTCTTTCATAGAACCTATATGGTCTGCGATATTCCATCTCTAAAAAAGCTCTCATACCAAATATTTGAATTGTTCTTTGTTAACCTTTTTCAGATGTAGTTTTGTTAAATACTTACCGTTTTTTGAAAATTTACTATATAGAAAAATGAATTAAGCGTGAGGTATTGGCAAACTTTTTATTTTATATATTTCGCAGAATTAATGTGATTGATAAATGAGTGTTTTTAAAAAAATTTTAAATTTGGACAAAATTAGCGATCATGATGAATGCATTAAATTGTTACTTAAATTAATATTAACAGTGGTATCTATTATAGGCGCACAAGATCCAATGTGATTTCTCCATTTAATATAGGTGGATAATTATGAGGATGCATGAAATTTTCATAAATTTTATAACATTTGCAACATAACCCTCCGCAAGCATTCGAACTTCGGTTTCCTGAGACTAATCACCTTACCACTAAAGTTCATCATCATGGATTCAGTGGAATAATAGGTACTTATTTAACTCTCGCTCAACCATTTAGGGCTATTTGGTTGCTAAATGTTATCAACTACTATATGTATGTATAGCTATATGGCCTTTAAATCATTGTAGAATAAAAATAGGATGAAGCGTCTATTTATTTGTGATGGTTTTGGAAGCTAGGTATCCAATTAAGTTTCCCGACTCTATTAGCAATAGTTTTGTTTTTGCTTTTTTTGTGGTACGAGCCGTTTCGGGATTCATTATGTTTATCGCTACGCTTTCAATTCTTGATCCTATATTAAGAGGTTATTCTCACCATATGTCCATCCCCTGACACTATAAATTCAGAAAACGAAAAAATGTCACCAATAGGAAAAAAAATTGAAGATAAGACATAGTTTGGTAGTCTACTATTTAAGATAGCTTTGGATGAGCAAAACATGAACACTTTGGCATTTCTTTGTCTCCCTTAGTAAGATACAACCAGATATGCCATGCTACTATTAACAGTTCCTTAGTGACACATACATTCCTCCTCCCTTCCTTTCAATCAGCCAGTCTATCGTTTTCGTCCTTTTGCCTAACTTGCCTGACGGTCGTCCCTCTACCACACTTTTAACGTTATATCTCAAATCAGAATGTTCTGCATCCACATTTTCTACCTCCTTTGGATGTCTCCCAAAAATCTTTTCTCATTACCCACCATTCGTAGGACTTCTTTTGTTTTCCTCTCTGTTGATTCCACCTTTTCCATCCTTCTCCACACACACACACACGCAAACCTCAAAAGCCTTCAATCAAAGGTTATCATCTTTCTTCCACGACCATATTTCCGCAACATAGGAAACCGCTCCGTATGTAAAATTTTCCACGTCTTTTGTTTATGTGTTTATCCAACGTCCCTTTCATTAAATCCCTCCTCGTGCTCCTTTGCTTAGCAGAATGTTTCTTCCTACTTAGCCAATGCTTTAACCCTCTTTGTCAAAAACACTTTCAACATTACCAAAGTATTACCAAGCTAAACACCAGGAGCGTATATTAAATGAAGGTAAAATTATTCTTTAACATTTTAAAATATTCCAAAACTATTGTTTATCATAACAACGCAGAGAAAACAACCTTAAATTCACTTTGTGAAGTCATGTTGAAGAAAAACATTTTGTTTTTGTTACTTATTAATGAAAGGCCTAAACTTTCGTCATTTTTAGGGCCAAACATTTGCTGAAACCTGAGTTCTAGAGCGATAATGAGTTAACGAAGGAATTCACAGTGTTTTTCTTTGCCTTTGTTTTGAAGGAATTCCAAAGAGTTATGCTTAAAGTCGAGTTTTTTTTACATTTTCTGTTTTTAAAATGGACAACTTCCTTAAGTGTTTATTATGATGCTTTAAGCTAGGGAGTTTCCGAAAAGTAAATGTTCCTTTCGTGAATTGCGAGTCATATATTTCTTATCCACCTGATATGCTTCTCTAAATGAGAATGGCATTTGAATTTCTTTCATGTTTGTAAATAACGTCTTTGCAATTGAAAAAATTTACTTCGTTTTTTTCAGTAACCTTTCTGTTTTCTAGGGTCTTTAAACATGTTCTTAATAAAAAAGGAATCGTGGCGCAAAAATGAATCAATTCTCTATTTCGCTTGGGTGAATTTAAGGCCTTTGAAGCTTTGCTCTCTCCTCATATCTACCGAATTCAAATGATGATAACGTGTTATTTGAATAAAGCACGGTTAATGTCAGTTCTCAAGGTGGAGCTAAATCAATGAAAGAATCTCGTAACCGCCACTACTTCTGAGAAATTTCTTTCCTTCGCCATCCAATTAATTACGTTTTTTCCTGTGGAAATATTTCATGTTTTTATATTTTCTCAGTCATCCTTAGGATAATGAAATGACAAAGACTCTTCCTCATTAAAAACACTTTTCATAGACATATAGCATTTTATGCCTCGTAGTCAGTACTTAGATCACGATAATTAATCTGAAAGATTTCTTCTGAAGGGGTTTGTAAAGTAATAAGTACCCCTTAAGATTAGTGTAAACCACCAATATAGTTACAGAGTAATGCTCTGTGGTATGAGCTCAGAGTTAATTCCACGAATTCATAATTTATATGATCTTGTCCTAAGTCAGTTTAGGAACTTTCTACCCAGCATTAGATAGATATATAAAACGCAATGACTATAAAATTAGCTAGTTGTTGTTGGTCGCATTTCTGTAAGTTTGTAGCTCCATTGATAATTCCCCTCTTCAACGAAATGGCTATCGTAACAATAAGAAATAACAATGGCTGAACGACAAGAACTAATGGTATGACTGAAGTTAATGGATCAGCCTCTCAGAAATATAGCAGGAAGATCACGAGAAAGAAAGCTAGAATCTTAGAAAAAGGAATACGGAAGATCTTAAGATAATATGCCACATTAAGGAAACATAAACAAACCACTGAAACCAATAGCTTATTTTAGGTACGGGATGGAAAACAATGATCACGCATAAGTAGAGTTGTGAACAAAGCCAGTTCGTGTTTTGGACGATAGATAGCTGCTATTCTTAAAAAAGATAATATTTGAAAACACATAAGCAGTTCGTGCAAATGTTCACAACTTAATTGACGCAACTGTAGACACTCGAATTAGTTAAAAACTTGATAGAAAGAAAGTTACATGAAACGGACCCGCAAAGAAAGCCAAATAAAAACATTTTCGACTGTGCAAACAGTCATTATTACTCCAGATGTACGACCTGAAATGTTTCCAATTTCTACAACTGCGATAACGCTTACGGGTATACAGGACTGCTAAACGGATTTGCTATCGAGCCATAAGGGTATCTGAAAGACAATAGAAAAAATTTAATTAATTTCCGATTTGAAGGCACAATGAATTAGGCACTTTGTGGAAGGAACTTAGGAAAACTTAGAACTTAGATGTAGGCTCTGAGGTTCAAAGTTGGGAGAAGGATGAAGCTAATCGGAAAACTATCGAAGAAGTATAGCATAACTTGGGAAAAGTAAGTAAAGCCATGCACGTGTTTACTTATTAAAAATCTCATGTGAAGGGTGACCTGGGATGACGTATGTCCAGCCAGCACCAACCACGTCATTTACGACCAAATTTAAAACAAACGAGGGCAACCATTAACAATCGAAGTTTGCAAACCTAGAAACTGCTTGCGGTGACGCGTGAGTTTCCACTGGAACCGGTCGATCGACTCTAACTAATAGTAACCGGCCAATCGTAGGAAAACGTAGCAGTCCGGCATAGGAACCGACTTCTAGAAAATCCAAGATGGCGTGTTTCAGGAACGGCTTTTCCTGTCTAGCCTTAGGTAAGTAGATAAGGTGAATAGAAGATAATACTGCATGTTGAAGCTTTTTATGGTAGGTAGAATATTAGGTATGCTGGGGAGAGAAAGAAACAAAGTAGCTTGGATGGCTGAGCAACTGAAGCAGGGAATAGTGCAGGACAAAAGAGCATTTTGTATGGCCTAGAAGACTTGACATGCCTACGTATTAGCTTTCAGGGGTCGTTTCAAACTTATTCCTGTACTTCTCGCTACCTGCGTGACTAAGAGATAAGAATTTCTACATGGTGTAAGAGATTGAGGCCGCAAATCCCCAGGCGGGATTCTGATGAGCTAGTAAGAAATATTAAACATTCTGTATGAAAGAACGGTCGCCATTACGTCTGAATGAGCGTGGTATTTAATGATCAAAAGGAAATCAATGAATGGCTAATTTTAACCCATGCAAGTATGCACAAAATATGTGTATTTTCATCACTTGCTCGTATTCTCAGTTCAAAGAATGGTAACTATGAAGGGACGAAAATAATTTTAGACTTTTTTTTACATTTTTCTGAGTTTTGTACAAATTCAATCATATTCTTTCAGGTCACCTCGTAGGCCTTTGATTGATTCAACTGATGAATATATATCAATTCCAAAGATGGACCTTTCAATGTATAGCCAGCCAACAGGCATGCTAGCGCGTGAAGACACGACCATATGCCCATTCTAGGTGGTGATGTGTTGAACAGGAACTTATGAGTATAGGTAAAATACATTTGCTTGCGTTTTGTTCTTTATTTTTCAATTAATGGGTCAAGCTGGGTATTTGTTGATTTTGCAGAATCATTTTAAACGTTTATTTTAATTCCTTTCCTCATATAATATGTTAAATCTATTTTGAAAATATTTTATTTTTTATAGCACAATTTTTGGTAACGGACTACTTTTCTCTAAGTTTCTTTTTGCATTTAAATTAAGTTTAAAAATCTAAATTTATAATGTCTATATTCCAAACTCATTAAGGCACACGGTTTATAATGTAGCAATATTTTAACAGCATATTTATAAATTCGGCTACATAACAATTTTAGATATTTGGGTAATGAATGATAATAATATGCAATGATCGTTTCGTTTTCACCTACATTTGTGAAGCTAGTGACTTGCCTATTCTAGTTAGTTTTTGCATATTTGCGACGACTCTTGAATTAATGACAATGCGAATTTATATAAGAAGGGATAAGAATGTAGGTGAAATAAGATACTTCATCTTCAGATAATTTTCCTTGCTGTTGAAAGAGTAATAATCATGCAAGCAGCGATTGACAACGTTAAATTTTTATGCGTTTCTGTTATTTCTGATTTTTTTTAAATTCATAAAATCTAATACAGAAGACTTCCATTCGTTTTGAATACACCCGGTAGGTCAAAGAAAATTTTAAAACCATTTATTAACTATGTTTCAATCACTGAAAAGCATTAAAGAATGTCAATAACTCTTGTAAATCAGTCAGTTTAGTTATGAAAATTGATTCGGCTCATGTTTTATCTGCAACGATATAGAAAACTGAATTCCCTCTGGCCAATACTGAAACGGTATGATCTAATAGCTTTCTTTGTATCAAAAGATGTGGAATATGCACACCGGACTCAATTGCAACTAGCATAACCTAATCAGCTGATATCAATGGGTGAAAAAGAGAGTGACAAACTTAACAGATTTTTTATTTAAAAAATGGCTGCTATTTAAATCAGTATTCTAAATAGAGTTATTCCATATATACTTTACTCGATTTATCTTGGATTCTAACCAAAGAGTTAGAAATATGGATACAAATAGATACAAATTATATACATTTTTCTTTTCCAAATCGGTTCCTTATCTTTGGAAAATTTTACCACTTTATAAATTACCGCAAATTCTTTACCTTTAAAGGTAAATTTTCTTAGCATGTGAGTTTTTATAAAATTTTACCGTTCAATTTTAAATGATTTCATACTACCAGGCAAAAAAATCTCTCAGTAACGGGTGTCTCTCTTGTCCTTCATGCATGTAAATAATCTCGTATTCAAATATAATGTTCTCATCACCATTAGTTTTGCCTTTAAGTTCTCCACTTCTTTGCACAGCTGGTAGAGTCAATATTATTCTTTTTTTCATAGGTGTATCTTCCGATCCAAGGAGCGTTTAGCTGTTTAGGCAATTGGCCTGGAACTAGATAAGAAATACTATCACTAACTCCTATCATTCTTTATTATATTTACAAGTTTGCTTCAGTTTTTTTGTTATAGTATATGGAATGTTTTTTTAGTTGTTATTCCTAATCTAAATATCACACATTTGCAACAATGGTTTTCTTTCTCACTACGTTTTTCTTGTCGTTCGATTGATGCACAATTTATCATTCTTAAAATATCATAAATATGGGCTATGTGTTCCTTAATGCCGTCCGTTCCATCCTAAAAATACGCATCTAGTTTGCAAGACAAATCTGAGGAAGTGTTAATTGAATAACCTTTTACCAACAAGAATACCCTTCAGCTTGACTAACCCTTTTATGAGAAGACAGTTTATGTCATTTGGTTTTAGTAAATATATGACCAAAACTATGCATTGAAGGTTAACCCAATGGAGGACTTGTACAACCGTAGTGACAAAACTTAGTTTATCATGGAATACCAATCAAGACGATACATCAACGAGGGCAAACTTAAAATAGTATAGTTTCAATATTAAATCAAGTCATCTAAAAGATGACTTGATTTAAAATCAAGACCGTGATTGTTGATAGATATATGAAATACCATTTACTTGCACGTTTACTTATAAAATATTTTCACAATATTCCACGGTTATTATTTATATTGGGAAACACCATTGACACATAATACAATGTAGTGGCAGGTAGGGATGTAGATTTTGAGTATTTTTGGAAACCATGCCTGCATGCTTCTCTCCCTCCAACCACAAATTGCATTCATTTTATTTTTTGCTCCGTCAAAAATTTTATTTTTTCCTTCTCTTTTCTCACTCCGAAATACGCCTGTCTCCTTCGTCGAAAAGCCAGCCTCACTCTCACGCGGACATTCTTCGCCCTTCGCATTTCAACTGTCACTCGTCATCCATTCCCCCTGGTGTACGCATTAGCACGTGAAATGAATCCCTTTCCTCTGTTTTTTTTCGTAGCTTGTCGGCTGGCCATTTTCTTCCGTTTCTTCTCTTTTTAATATTTTCCCCCTATTTTTCCCTTCGAGGGAGTTAGCTGATGCCCAAAGTACGAAATGCGTGGGTGGAATAGTACCCAACCACAGCAAAAAAAGTTTGGATATGTGTTTTTAGGGTTCTCTCCATTATAGGGAACCGAATTGTAATCATAGGAATGTATACTATCTATAACTACATGCAAAACCATCTTCACCAACGCCCACAATACTTGACATGGCCGGTAACCCAACCTCCAAAGTATCGATCCCTCATTCTACTTTTATATTGAAGATGAGTTTAATTATATGTGCATTTAGGTAGACTGCAGGCATAAACTTTAAGCACTTATGATAGTTGTGAAAAATATAAGTGTTATCATTTAAATAGACTTAAAGACATTAAAGGAAAGCATAATTATCTATTTTTCTTGCCATATGCACCTTTTTCCTCGTGACTAAGTTTTTTTATGGACATCTATTTTAGGGACCATTTGGTCTCAATTTCGCCCAAATAAAGACCTCTCTCTATATATCTATTACTTAAACGAAGTGTGGTAAAAAACGCTTTGTACTGTAGGAAAACCATAGCATTATTCCTGATTGGGAATGGCGTGGTTGATAAAGGAAAAAACTCTCCCAAATATTATGACTGGACTACGTTTTTTTCCATATTATGAATAAGCTGTTGGCATTTTTATTTTTTTAAACAATTTTGCGTTACAATGCATTGGTTTTATGATGAACGATTAACAAATATGGAAGCACTAAAGCCATAATTACATCACTGCTCTCGTACAATCTCGGATTTGCAGAGGTTTATCAGCTGTTTATCTACATCTATATTTACTTAATACCCCGCAAGCCGCCGCAAGGGGGGTGTTGGGACACCACCCGTAATTTAGAAAAGAAAAAAAACGCATGCTAGAACCTAAAAATTCATACATCCACAAAAAAACATGCCATACATTCATGCAAGAACACTTACACCCCACACACATGCAAACACTCAAACTACCAACTAACGTACACATGCACCTGAAAGTATACCTAACAGCTTTGCGGTGTTTAACTTTGCTCCGACTTGTAAATACATTGTTTTTAATATTTCTAAAGTGACTTCGGTTTCTTACTATTATGATTTCTGATTGTTCGGGGAAAGAATGAGTATTCGTACCTATCTGTCCTGGAATCTATTTCCCTTATTTTATCTTTGCGGCCTGATCTACCTAAGTAGTGTGCGGCCATTATAATCCCTTCAGTGTCACAGTTAAACTCGTTTGTTCTGAACCTTTCTAAAAGTCTAAGTCTCGCTTGTTCTCTCCGCACTTCAAGTGGTTGCCAGCCTAATTCCCCTAAGAGACCTGTCACACTTGTGTTATTATCATAATAATTTTTAACGAATCCAGCGGATTTTCTCTGGACTTCATCTAATTCTTTTTGCCAAATTTTCTCCCAATGATCCCAAATACTTGCGGCATATTCCAAATGAGGTTTAACTAGAGCAAAATAACACCTCTCTTTAACTTTCTCATTACATATAAAAGCATTAAAAGCTTTAAACTTTAAAGTATAGAAAGCGCTAAGGTACGCCTCTTCAACAATATATATATATATATATATATATATATATATATATATTATATATATATATATATATATATATATATATATATATATATATATATATATATATATATATATATGCCATTTCCTGGTGGCATTTCAGCATTTACAGCTCGTTCGCGCTGTTCTCGCGTGGCGCTTATTTTGGGCTGTCAAATGTAGTGGCAGCATGACAATGCGCTTGCGTCATTTTCGCGGAAGTACTACATTTTCTTTCAGTTACAGGGATACTTAATCATCATTTCACGCTGCTTCCACCACGCCCCTCTCACGCTCTTCTTACGAAGTTTTTGGCGTAATGGTAATATTTCTCAATGGCAATTTTGCTGATGATCGCTCGTCGCACGGGTAATGGAGTTCATCTGTTTTCTCCGTCGATCACTCAGCATAATCGTCTTCAAGACAGCCTTCTCAATGAGTTAAAGGAACTTCCCACCGCGTATGGTTTATTATGGAATTTGACATGGTCCCACGAAAAAACCATTAATCTCTGCTAAAAAATAGTGGAAATTTATAGAAAATTTTCAGTATTTTTACTTATTCCGAATATTTTCAATATTTTAGAAAACAAGAGTTGTTTTCTTCTATCTATTTCTTCTTTCTAATGGCTAATTAAGTTGCATTTTAAATGATTTATGATATTTGATCAATTGAAATTATATATATATATATATATATATATATATATATATATATATATATATATACATACAACCAACCATCCAGCCATCCAGGTATCCAACCATCATGCGACATTTTTGTTTTGCGAATAATTTTTACAACCACTCAGTTAAAAAGAGACGTTTCAGGCGTGATATGGTGGAATATCATGATTAATTAAAAATAGCAATTTTCCACAAAAATAAAATTTAATGCGACCGGTTTCAATGTTACTACATCATCATCAGGTCCCACAGGTACTACATCATCACCTGATGATGATGTAGTAACATTGAAACCGGTCGCATTAAATTTTATTTTTGTGGAAAATTGCTATTTTTAATTAACCACT
Source organism: Hetaerina americana (assembly GCF_022747635.1). NCBI lineage: Eukaryota > Metazoa > Arthropoda > Insecta > Odonata > Calopterygidae > Hetaerina > Hetaerina americana. The sequence goes on from NW_027286181.1 coordinate 36,197,467, forward strand.
CAGTTGAATAGGTCGTTTCATTGAAATGTTCGGCATCGATGTAAACATTTTCTCCACACACTGATGTTGGCCTTATAAGATCCCCTGCATAGGTTGAGTTCAACCGAGAAAGAACATGGCATGTAAAATGACCGAATGTGTAAGATTATTTAATAGTAGGCTTTTAAAAATAAGAGTAATTTTTCCAACAGAATCTCGGTCATTCATTGAAACAATGAATTCATGAATTTCCTTTGAAAAAATACTATACTTACTCCCCGAAATTAAAGTTCAGCGCGGGTTATAAATAAAATTACATAAAAATGAAATAGTTGCACGTTTCAAATGAACAATATTTTAAGTATTTTGTTGAACTGTATCCATCAAATTGTTAACTAGATTTTTTGTGTCTGCCATAAATAAGTAGATTAATACGAAGTTTTTGTTCCTTAGTTTTGAAATTTGATCATACAAATAGAATTACATGTTGTATCTTTATTGATCACTGAGAGTAATTACATGGTAGTAATTATCAGAAACTCATAAAACGATATTTTAAGTCTTATACCTTATATGCTCATTGAATATTTAGCTCCAGGCTCTTCTCGTTTATTCTAAAATTTATTAAACTTCTTTGGCCACATTTCCACATTTATACTTTTCGCGCAATTGTTTGATGAGTTATGCAGAAATAACTAAAATTTCTCATAGAAAATTACAGATTTAATAGTTCCTAATTTGCGTTCATGGACAATTATAACGCTCAGGGAATATATTGCATGTTTAAAAAAAAACCGGTGGAGACAGAGTTCACCCTAAGCCCGACGGCGGGTGAAATTTACACACCAAGGTATGGAGGCCAGTTCCTTTCCCTGTGACGATTATGGTTTCCCAGGAAGATCTGGTACGCAAAAACTCACATAGCTTGGGTGGAGCTGCAAGTGCTTGCCCGAGAATGGAACCAAACCCTCGCGCCCCCTCCACTCAGTAGTCCAGCGCTCTACCCCTGGACTGTCGCGATCTATTTATAAGTATGCTTGCGCGCATTATCATGTTTGGTACCTCCATAAATCCGTCCCAAATGTGGAAACTCGACGATCCTTCCTTCTATCTCCACCGATTTTTCAAATTCCTCCTTCGTCGTGACAACGAAAACTGCACGCAGACTGTCACCTCTAATATTTCCTTTAGCCTTATAAATTTCTGGTATTTTATCAATCTGCACCGTAATCGTACTCTAATTCCCAAAGCACTCTCTTATGGTATCAAAATTTCGCGGAATCACAGACCAAACCTCTTTCTAAAAATCTTTTCCAATTGCCTGCAGCCTGCTTTTAACCCCAGTATTACCTCTGCCCATCCCCTTCTTCCTACTGCAAACCAATCCTTATCACACATACTGACAGAGTCCCAGGAAGTTTTTCTTTACCTCTGGAAGGTACCCCTTCACCATTCACCTGGCCCTGATGGCCTCAACCGTAAATTTTTTCGCAATCGTGCTTCATCAGTCTCATAACCTTTAGCTCTCTTGTTTAATCGCATTTTTTCCATAGGGACCTTCGCTCCTCAATGGAAATACATCAACGTATTTCCGATACATGAAACATGTCCCAAGAATGATGTTCCAAACTATCGCCCTATCTCATTGCTTCCAATCCTGTCTTCCGTTTGTGACCCTATTATTCTCAACAGGATTTATTATTTAACCTCCTGCTTTTTATCTACACAGTAACATAGTTTCCTCCCAGGAAGATCATGCCAGACAAATCTTGCTGTATTTCAGCACCACGCCGTGATGGCAATAGACAAATCAAGTCAACTTGATGCCATCAACCTTGACTTCTTCATGGCTTTCGACACTCCATCAACTCCACATACGTCGTACCCTCAGCCAACGGTTTAGCAGTTATGGCATGCTGCTCAAACTTCTTTCTAGCTTTCTCAACAACGGAACCCAGCGTGGGATACTCTCGGAAGCTTCGACTCATAGCTTCATTGCAAAAGGCTGGCTGAATCATTCCAAATGTCTCCGTAGATACTTTTGCAAAGTTTGAAACGCAGTTTCATGCAAACACGCTGTTCCTCTAGCTCTCTAGCTCCTTCATTGCTGCCATTGCACGCGGCGACGAACAGGTAGAGACGCGTACCGCTGCTGCTGCGTAGGGACTTGGCGTAAACAAACGCAACACCTATCGTTTTAGTCGTCAGATGTGTCGCTAGATATCGTTTTTTGTTTTGTTTCGATTCGTTGAACGATTTGTGCAGAATGAAATCAGTCCGGTCTTTTTTTGATCACACCTTGTATTCATTTCACTCTGCCCACAAAAGATTAGTTTCTGTACTTATGTCCTTGGATTTCAGATGCGATTACCTTCACCAGAAAACTCAAGATAGTATCCAGTATCTAGCAATAATATGCTGATATTATTTTCATTTCTTAAGCCAACAATTCTGGAAACAGTTACGACATGTGTATCTGGAAGACAATTTATCTCTTTATTTCATCACATTCATTCGCACTTTTAACCAGTGATAGTAATGAAAAAACAATATTAGTTAATGCAAGTAAAATATTAACGTACCACGTGGTGTGTAGTAATTTCGACTTTGTATAAGGGAATAGATTATCTATTTAATGAAAATTTTATAGCCTTCCATCGTTTTCTACTTCAAGGTTGTAAATCTCCTTTTATAATTGAATTGCATTGTGCTACATTGCTTCATTATTCAGAATCTTGACGTTAAAAAAATAAGTACCTCAAATGGAGGATTCTTACAGGCCAATATCTAGATAGATGGAAAAATAAGCTGGATGGATAGCAAGGTAAATAAAGAAGTGTTTTTAGGGTGGTAAAAGAGACGAGATTGGAGGAGGAAATTCCAAGAAAAGAGAATTGTGGAAGAAACATCCTGGGAGATGATATTGGGTGCTGTTGCAGAGGCGAGGGTTTAAGGTAATCAAGAAAAAGGAACGGGTGGTAAGATATTCTAGACGGAAAAGAGAAGAGTAGAAACGATGAAGGGTTGGCAAAGGCAGTGCTTCCATCAAAGACGTTTATTTCTAAAATCTGTTTCTTAGGACTTATAAAGGTTTGATGCATTGCAAAAACAGCCACACTCACGATTGACATACAATTGCAATTGAAGGTCAGCTTTTACTTTAAGAGGTATTTTACCCAATATATATATTCAACTTTAGAATGAAATTGTTCATCCTCATCCCAGAAAAAAAGTTCCAGGGAAATATTTAATTAAAAGAAAAATGAACAAATGTTTCCCATTTGCATTCCTCTTCCAATTTATGAGAAAATAGCAATTATATACTGGACTGATGTAGCACCTAAATTGCCCTTAACGATGGCTCATAACCAGCAAGACGTTCACACGTGTCCTCGTATTTAATTTATGATGGCGAAACTTTTGGTTCAAAGTAGACTTCGATTAAAGGAGGGAAATGAATCGAGACTTCATTTTTTCAGGGTTATATACATTTTATGTAAATACGAAGCGTGAAAATTACGAACGGGCAGTAATTAATAAAGCTCAAGTCGGATAACACGCTACGTAAATGTTTCTTCTATTTGTTTCATTCAAAGCATTATAGCTCTAGCGTATACAGAGTATTTTTTGGTCTATAGCGCGGAAAATCTGATGCAACGAGGTGAGAGGTTCAGTTCTGGAATAATATTTTAGTGGAAAGCAGTTTGCATAAACTGGCACCATTTCGGGAATAAATTGGATTATGTATGAAACTTTGCAGTCTAGGATCGTTAGGCAAAAGCTTAACCCTTGTAGTGAGAGAAAACGCCATTATTAGCTTATTTGATTGGTTGCGATAGCTTAAGTCCTGACGTATAGAACTCAATCTCTGAATGGGAAGGGCTAATGATGACATGAAATGTGAGTTGTAATAGAAAATGCTGGCGAATTGTCATCAGCACATAATCAATAGTGGTTTGTGACTTACCCAACTCCTGAAGGACTAGGAAAAACTAACCCAAGCAATTTAGGTTTGCGACATGCTACCTGTATTTAATTGATATTTTCAGCCAACATTCTAAGATAAATGCACAGGTTAACATTTGTGGCTACATTAATTCCAGGTAGTGGAATTCTTGATTTATATTTCTTATTCTTTTAAGAATTAAGAAGTATAGCAGCATCTTTTTTTAACTCCTTTTTCTGAGAATTCTGTATTATAATAATCTTATTAAAAATCTGAACTTGCGATGCGCAATCTTAAATAAACAACTAATGTAATCATCAAACCACAACTTCATAGAAATAAAAATGCCTTATTTCTATTTAACTTTTTATTAAATGTTAAAAAATATTTCTGCTTGCTCAACGAATAAATGCAATTGTATGTATTTGCGCAGTGCTCTGTAGAAATTGGGATTTGGTTTTTTAAATGCATAAATATATTACAAAGATTTGCTATGCTAGAATACCTTGTTTGAAGGATAAGCGGCGTTAAATGAGTAATGTTATCTGCAAAAATAATATTTTATAGAACTGAATCCTAGGAATACATGTATATTTGAAAGTTTGGTTAAATTCTCGTGAGATCATCGGAATTTGATCTTTGAACTAAGTCTTTGGTATGCCTACTAAGATGATGAACTGTTTAAGTGAATAATATTTAGTTTTTGAAGACTACGAGTTAGGATTTAGCCGGAATACAATTTCCAATGCTAATCGTATAGCATCTCCATTGAAAACACAGGCACAATACGCTTAGAGTAATTGTCTGATTTCAGTTTCATCTATGCTAGGGTTGGAAGAGGAGCGCATTCGAGTACCTAGAAAATGGGGCGCATTGGGTCGATATACACAATTCATCTTCCTTCTACCTCTGCCTACCGTCAAGAATATTTAGGCAAGTAAAATTTTTCCCTTCTCGGAAGATATCATTTTCCCATGGTTATCTCCCCCAGCGCGTGGCGCTTACTCCGATAGTGAAAGGGTCGTATCCACGGAAAATCCAGAGACGAGAAAATACAAACTTCAGCCTCCCCCAGTTTACTCCTCCTTCACTTCCAATTACGGCTGTACTCCCTCGTTCCCTTCCTATGTGCACTCCCCCTCCCTGATTTTGTAATTTTCAATGCTACCCTTCCGCAACGCACCGAGCGTGGGGGAAAGGGTTCTGAGGAGATTGGAAAGGAGTGCCGGCATGTGGAATAGGTTTCCAGGTTGGCGTTGTCACGGTAACCTCCGACTCTCCGTCCGCCTAAAACAAACAGCCTCTCTCGCGCAATGTATTCGGAAGGGAGGAGATTTTGAGCTTTGATCTACGGTGGTGGTAGGAAGTTCGTCCTTCTCCGGTTCCTACCTGAATAACAGAGGCCCCTATCCTTCTTTATCGTTCATCTCCGGTAAATTTTGTGGTGGCATCGGATCTTTACCAAGCTGAGGTTCTAAGTAAGCATTTAAGCGTTGAAATGATAGAATGTGATACCACTCGAATGTATACGAGGGTTTGTGAAAAATTTAAACATCTTAATTTTCATGTTCTCGTGCAGGGAGAGGGCAACCATGGGTTCCTGAAGCACGAGAAAGAAATAATATTGAACATTTTTAGCTTTCTTTTTTCGCAAATTCTGTAAGACTGTATGCTCGGTATTAATTGCGTGAAAAATAATTGGAGAAATGTTGAAAGATGGATTAAATGGATGACATTTTTAAGGGGTCTAATATTTGCAATTTTTTGATTTTGCGTAGAATGGTTAAAATTATGGTCAATGGTGGGCATATGATTTTCGGAGAAAAGTATGAATAAAGTATCCCTTATCACGTACTCGCGTCTATATACCAAGTGCAGTGTGTGATTGACATCTGAAGGACGTTTGGAAGTTTCAGAATAACGATGTGAGGTTTTTCTGATGAAAATAATTCTAATTGTTATTCAAATAAAGTAAAAACTCCACATCCTGCTATAGTTTCGTTTAGAATTTTGATCTAACGCATTTTTCCAATACATAAATCTAGGATGTCGAGCATTTGACATGCTGGTATGAGAAATATCACCCAAGCCTCCAGAAGTAACCATTGTACGATTACTAACGCGACATGGAAGATGTCTTAAAGGCATTGTCTTGAATCCAGCTTATGATATTTCTTCAACCCGCATTGAAATAATATTTTTGTCACAGACATTTTTCTATAGTCAGAGGTTGTGGTTTATTATCACGCATAAATTTCTAAACTTTTTAATGACATGGGCAGTACTTTTTTATTTAAAGTTACGAATGTTTCTGGGTCAGCGTTTTAATTTTAATTAATGCGCATCACGGTAAAGACCTTTCTCTTTTCAGGAAGTTCATTAATTTTGAGAATGTTGTAGCTTTCTTAATTAATGTGGAAATAAGACAGGGATTAATTTCGGTCAGCAAGGAGATGCTGATGTTAATCAACTAGCTGAAGCAGTACTGAGCCTGTAATATATTTTTGTAGGTTTCCTTTAGAAATTTAAGTAATATTTCCCATTACCCTCGATCACGGTTATTTATTCACTTTAAAAATCTAACATCGACAATTGTTGGGGGAAATAAAGAAATGTCTCGATTCTTCCACTCAATTTGAACTCGTTTAGTCCCTCCTATTTCTTCTTTAGGTTTACAGAATAGTCCACTTTGGATTTTATAGACTTCCTTGATTTTCCTCAGGGTGATGTGTTCATTAATCTCCTGTATTATTATATCTCCAGTAATAATTAAGGTTCTGAAGTTGATACCTCAATGAAGCAATATAATTTCCGAGTAAATAAACCCTAAAAGTTCGTTACTTTGTCTTCCGGACCATTCAGTACAACTTCCTCCCTTTTAGTCTTAGTGAGTTTATATCTACGCTTTCATTGAAATTGCTCAATAATCTGAAAACGGTTCAGTGCCTCTCTTCTTTCGGCATTAATTATAATAAGATGTGAAATTAAATTTTTCGTTATTGTGTCGGTCGAATTCGTTCAAGTGGAAGGATGTATTCTCGATGAATTTGTCGTTTTCAGGCCCCAAATATCTCGGTGTAATTGAAAAATAGCATCATCACAAAGATGCCATCGAAATCTCTGTTTGAATTTCAGGGCACTTAACACTCCTGATTATACGTATAGAAGTGGCTTTTCCTCAAATGGTAGACTATTACACGCTGCCTTCAGTTCCAATCCTTTGTTTAACCTATTTATTGAAATTCCTTAGCATCCAACGGTGATCCTTCGTCCGGAAAAATTTTATGACATTCCCGAGGAGAGAAAAAACATGTGAGAGAGAAAGAGAGAGATAGCTTTATAAATCACCGGCCGAAACTTTGGTTTCATTTTCCTCCTCGTCGTTTCCCCCAAGCGAATAACTACTTTCCATTCTCTCCCCTCGGTAGGTTTTCACTCTCTCTCTCCCCCTCACCTCCCCTCCGGATTTACCCATCATTCCAGACGTGGTGGATCCCTCTGGGAGACCACGTACGGCCGTGGCGTCGATTTTGGCTAGTTGAATGGAGGAACGGCGAGAGGGAGAGAGAGCGAGAAAGAGACAGAAGGGAAAGATGGAAGAGAAGGGAATGTAGAAGAGGGAAAATACGACAAGGTGCAACTGGGACTAAGAAAGGTGTGGTAAAACTTGAGGGGCGCTGCAGGTTAGCAGTGAAGGGGAAGGGACGGCAAGGAGTCAGAAGTTGCCTGGCTTTCATTTTCGCACTCTCCCACTTCTCAGCCAGTTCCCGAGTTTCATTGTTTAAAAAGGCGGGAAAAGAGTTTTGTCGTAAGTGCGTGTGTGCAAGGAAGTGGGGTTGGGATGCCGTGTTGGCGGCAAGGAAGGGGGGAACACCCGGTTTGTGGGGAGGAAAGTGAGGGAGCGACCGAAGATGGAGTATTGGGGGTGGAGGGCATAGAAAGGAAAGTCCCCTTGGAGATTGAGAGAGGAGTTGAGGTGCGGGGCTGAAGGGAGAACGGAAAGGAGACGGCGAGATGGAGAGAGGAATGAATTCATCATCGGGAAGAAATAGAAACCTCAATGCGATTTTGAGATCGTTTAAACCTTCGTCAAATCGTTGACAATCGTATGGATATAGTAAAATTCTTTACAATTTAATATGCTCTCCGCCACGAATGTTTTAGATGTTTGAATATAAAATCTCATTTTACAAAAATTATATAACCATTTATTAAAATTTACGAACGACGTCATAAATGAAAAATATCATATCTGTCCTCAAAACGATGTGATAGGCGAAAAATGATAATTCTGATTTTGAGCGATGTAATGGCCCTTACTGGCACCATCAAGAGAATTATGATATAACTAATATTGTTATTTTTCCTATGCTTCACCAAAATCAAAAATATCATATGTTTAGAAAATCCATTAGTGTCATCATTATAATTATTTCCATAAGATACTTATAGAATTGCTAATAGTGTTATCTCTTTTGATAGTGAAGCAGATGTTCATGTTTCAACTTATGATCAGTGAATAACTGACTTTAATTAGCATTTTCTCGTATGTGGTATATACGGGCGCGTCATAGCATTTAATTCTTTTATTTATCATAATGTTTCTTTATCTGATTGGCTAAGTTATATGTCTCACGTTCCTCAAGTATCTGCCCATCAGTTACCCACTCTCCAACTAAAAATGTAAATGTAGCGGTCCGTTAAAGTTTATTGCAATACAATGCACAATTCGGTGCCTAAATTTTGGTACTATTTTCTCAATTTTCTAGTATTATTTGATAGTTTACTATGCATTAAAAGTTGCAATGAATTAGAATCTTCATTTGAAACAATAAAATTTTGGGTGGAGTTGAAAATGTTTAATCATTTAAATAATGATAAAATACTATCAACTGTAGCACTGAGGTTAATCCCATTTGAGTTAAGTTCATCATTTTTGGACCTCGAAACAATATTAAAGGAAAATATGAAATAAATTTGATATTGACTCCATCACTTTTCCCGTCAAGTTAAAATTTTTCTTTCTTTTTCGACGCTAAATAAGTTTATGTATATCATTTCAATGTGTTGCCGTTTCATAGTCGATTGTGTAAGGCTTTAAAGCTAAGAATCTCAAAATATGGAGACTTCTCGTAGTATTCAATTTTTCCTTTTTGAAAATCTTATTTCTCAATTTTTCTATTGAATATCTTTTAGAGCATATTTTGATTTCTCTGAGTTATATTAGTGGCGATCCTATGGTCCATTTCAAATCCATGTTGGCATTAGATAACCTTCTTCATTTACAAAATATTTATTGATTCAATTGCACTTTCTCCCTGTTGTGCCCATGGCAGTACTATTATCGATATGGTAAACCATACATGTATTAAGAAGATTGCATGCTTCAAAAACAAATTCTATGACCTCACTTCTCGGCGGATCAAATTATTTACGAAGCACTTGGTCAACTTGTATTTGATGATCAATTGTAAAAATGGTTTAAAGCAAAAGGCTATGTGTGGGTAACATTTAAAAGAGAATTTTTTGGTTCAATTTATGAAAATATAATTAAACTGCATGAATGTTTGGCATTGTCTTCAAAGTGATCTGTGAAAACGAATATGCCATTTAGGCGTCATCAAGTGTTAACTCTAAATGTCTTCCTTTTTGCCACTTCGCCTTGTTTTCCTTCCGTCTAGATGATATGTGTCTACTACCTATCTTCTGATGCAAACATCTCTTCAATTATATTTACTTTCTGACCTGATAATGTTTATTAGGAACTTTTTTGGTAGTAGTATTATTACCGGTTTTTAGCGAATGGAGGGATCCACAATAGTTAAGATATTTCAGTTGAATACGCTATGCTAGTACCAAACACGGACAATACGAACCATAATTGTCAGCGAGAGGGTGTACTTGATAGGAGAATTTAGAGCTTACCTAATGCTTAGTGCTCAGCATTGGTTGTAACCCCTTGATTGACTTGCTATCTTAAGCTGGATCATCCGGTAATCTCATGAATTTTTATGAATTTTCCACCGAGTTTAGGCCCTATCCCCAACTTTTCCTTTGCTAATTTAACCGATTTCTCCTCGGATACTTTGAAAACCATTAGGCTATTCATTAACATCAGACAATTCACTTTTACGAAAACGAAAGAAAACTAAAAGAAAACTTTGATATGCAACGTGGTTTTGTGTGGAGAAGAAGCCTGGCCATTGAAGCAATGTGCTAGGCGTACATTGCAAGCTTTGCGGAGGTAGTAGTTACATAGGATGGAAAGGTTAATTGGTCGGGAGGGAAAACAAAAAAATAATACATAGAATTGGACAAGAGAGAAGAGTGTTGGGAGGGAAAGTGTATAAAATACTTTTGATTCGCAATGGAATACTGAAGAATGTGCGGTAAATATTAGGCAAACGAGGCAGGAGAAGAGAAGGAATTTGTGTGTTGGACGAAATAGAGACAGGTAGAATATAAGCGAACTTGATTAATGCTTATTTATAGAGTGGGGTTAGGTGCAAGTCTAAGAAATGTAGGAGCGTCAAATTTGAGACTATCCAAAACTTCTTCTTAAGCGTTAGACTACCAATTAATAATAATTAGATTGGTTTATAGAAATGCTTGATTTAGCCATTCAGCCAAAGTGATATCAAAATTACCAACAATGAGAAATTCAGGGAATCAGTTTCATAAATGTAAGATGAAGAATTAATATAGGCAACGCAAAGGCCCTTAGGATTACCAGAACGAGGGTGGCAAATTAAAACGTTAACATTGAAGTGATTTCACGTTTTGGCATAAACATAATACCAAAAATGGAATTCTGTGTGCATTGATAATGTTTTATATGATCAAACATCTAAATGGAGTGGTTTCTTGGTCATATAACAGAAAAAGTATACTGTACAGCATATGTTTACATATGCTCTCAGCATATATGTATGTAACTGTACGCATATGCTGTGCAGCATATGCGTACATAGCAGTAGGGATCAATGACGTATGTTTCCAAATGTTAATTTTTTCAATTAGTTATTGCTTACTCTATATCAGATTACAAAATATCGTATTCCATTTTCCAAACTGAACTATTCAAATTGAAATATATTCAAATATTGCAGGATAAGTTCTACATGTCATATAATTAAAACTGTTTTTTTTCATAGAAATAAATGAGTTAGTATTTCGGAGTGCATATATTTACGTTTAATGACCACTGTTTTTTGTAATGCAGGCATTGTGGCCTTAGTTTAATTGTAACGTAATTTGTTTGCATTTAGATTAATCCGAAAAACCATATTTTAAGGGACATCATTTTTTATTTATTATTAAAAGACTAACTCCCGATAAATCCTGTTCGAATCACCTAAAAATTCCGAAGAAAAGTGAAATGGTTCTAAGATAAACATGAGTAAATTATCGGTTTTGTAAGTTTAGTAGGTATACAGTTGGATTATTAGAAAACTTCACCTTTGGTGTCTTTGTTCTTCGACGCATGTTAACTGTGCTCTCAATATTTCTTATCAAGAACCTCTCTTTTCCTGTTCATTATTTTTTCCTTTTCTTGATATTGTGATCTTTTTTTACTGGCAGTGTTTCCTTCAAATTGTCCTTTTATTAACCAGAGATGATTATTATTTCTGTAAAATAAATTCTTGAAACATTTATTACTCATTCTCAGCAGCAGCTTTCACCTATTTTTTCCTCTACACCCTCATAGTTCGCGCTTTTTATAATCAATTTCAATTTCCCTAATCTACTCTAAAGGAAAATATCAAAACATTCCAGATTCTTTTATATGCCTTTCCTAATTGTCCATTTTCCTTATACGGATACAACTTTATTTCATTTTGGACAACTACTTGTATTACATTGGAGTGAAATTGGTAGGAGGATGCTTGCTAGGTCGTTTTGGCACGAAATAGATACATGAGTTTCTTCGCTGAATATCAATTCGCTGCACTGATGTTTATGTATGCAATTTTTTTCAAGGTACCAGAACCTAGCACTCTATGTTGCTTCATCGTTTACATTTACAGTTTCTGTCCATTTAGTAGTTTCAGATATATCATTATTCATAGGAGAAATTAAATATTATCTATTCATTCCTCGAAACTAGGCCTTTTCCTTTACTACGATTCCTCTTTTTATTTAATTTTCAGATTCCATTTTCCGTGACCTTCAAGTTGCCGCATCAGTCAGTCAAATGAATTATAGTCTCCGTCCTTTTATGATTACTGAAAAGTGATACATCCCTGAATCTTTTAAAAGAAAGTTACCTTTTTTTCAAATACTATGGATGAATGCATGACAGTGCTACGGCACATTTTCAGTTTATAACATATCATGTGATAAGTAACTAAGGCTTCAAAAAGTATTCAAAAATTTATCAATATCTATATGATCAAAGCATTAAATAATAACACTTATGACCTACCGATTATTGTCTAATTCCTCACGTAAAGCTACGTGAGTACGATGAATTTATATGCAGTCACACTGACAACTATCTAGACTTTCGAAATCCGGATATGTAAAAGCAATTAAGGTTAATTTTATGGCTTGACTTTGGTGTAATTTATTTTCAAATAAAAGACGAATACTATAACCTTCCAACAGAATACTTTTATTTGGTGCTACTAATTTTGTGGAAAATACATAGTATTCTTCTCTCATTTGCACTGTAGGTCTTTATTTAGACTTCTTCCCATCATCAATGACTGATGTCACAGATATTTCATTTATTCATGTATGAAAAACGCTTGAAAATAAACAGAATTTTTAAAATCTCAATATCAATAACAAGGCAACCAAAGGTTGTTTATTATAAAGTATTTATCTTTATTGCTGGCATACGGAGGTAAGATTTTTCTAACGTGAAAAAGTTATTGGAATTCAATGCGTTGCTACTTCTGGTTTGCTTGCTAAGATTTTTTATCGGTACTACCCCATCAAATCTTATATTTAAATAAAATGAATGCCTAATTGCTTATCATGAGTCCCGCCTCCGATAATCAACAAAGAGTCCTCTCCTTATTCGTCGAGTCGATATTAAATGGACGGGAAATTACCAATATCTCGTTCTTGAGGCTTTTCTAAGTCTTAATTACTTCCTAATGACATCTGTTGTCTGTCTACGTATTGCCAGAGGGGAAGTATCATTTATATTTTCCCTCTCCTTTTATCTTTCTTTCAATCACTTTTCCCTCCCATCTCCCTCCATGATCTTCGTCCTGTTCGGGAATTCCCTCGAGAAGCGAAGAACACCTACACAAACCTGCCTTTTTTCTGGATTTTCCCCTTGTTTCCCGTCCGCTTTATCTTCTGATCCATCAAGAGCAAACAAAGCTATCTGAAGCGTATGTGTGCCTTCAAACCGAGCCATTCTCTTTACCGACGTCTCAGAGCCTCTTCCTTTCCCCTACCGCTCTAATCATTCCTTTTCCAATACACACTGCCTCTCTGTTTTTCTCTTTTTTCTCTTCCAAGGTTCGCTTGGTAATCATTTGGCAGGGCCTCCAAAAAAAATTAAATGGCTTTTATTATCCCTTCTTGGGAGATTTCTCTCAAGCATTACTGTGTGTGAGTCAAGGATAACCGTTTTGATTAATGCAGCATAAATTTTTAATATTCGATTGAATCGCATCTCGAAGTTTATTACAAATTTTCCGCTACAAATTTTTGAAGCTGCGTCATAATGTTTTTGGTATTAATATCTCTTAAGGTGGTGGAACAGAGTCGATAGTCTCAATTTCTAAAAATAAATCAGCAACTTTATTTAATGCTTTCTTTTACGGATACCTAATTAAAATATCTTGGAAAAATAAAAGAAATGTCATATTGGCCAGTGTTTTATTGCTTTTATCAACATAATTGGATTAATTTTTATCTATTCAAAATATTTTTTGCAAAAGTTGATCATTTTTATCATAATCATATTAGTTATTTTTCTAGGAAAACTATAATTAGGTGTAGTTGTATAGCAACCAATTCCATCGTGCACTTGATTATTTGCCCCTAACTTATGCTCAGAGGTTCAAAGTAGAGAAAAACCTATAGTATTTACGGTAAACTTATGTAATAAAACTTTTTAATAAGCCATTTTTCTAAAAACGACAAACATTATGAAAGCGAGAGGGATGAGCTTCTTATCTGAATTTCTGGCATGAGTGAGATAAATTTGACATTAATGTTAGTCGGGTAAAAAAGATTAAAATATATTATAAACTCAAAGATATAGGGAAAGCGATTTTACGTCAGGTTTGCACAAACACTGCGGTCAAGTATTTCTGTTGATTAGCTCTCGAGATACATTACATGATGGTGAAGTAAAAATATTTTTCTTCTCCGTGAAAACTGAACTACTCAAAGTATTGGCAGAGCATATATTTGTGAGTATAAGAAATGAAGGAACATGTTTTATTTATATAATTAGCAACTCTCGTACTTACCTCTTTCTCCTGCCACTACACTTATTTTATTATTTCGACTCTATGACCTTCCTTCTTTTCACTATTTTCAAGTTCTTCTTGACTTGTTGTAATTAATGTTGATATTTGGAATAATAACTCACATGCAGAGTTAATAAGTCTTCAGCAGCGTGGACTTTAATGTAAATGTGCATGTCCTAAAAAATTGGAACAACTCTTAACGAAAGGACATTGGCAGAAACACGCTTTAAAGAGAGATCAAGGATCAGAGATAAGAGGCGGGCGGAGCAGTAAAGAAGCTAAAATAAAGGAAGAAGTAAGGCAGAGCTGCTCATTATCGTCGCTGATATTTAATGTGTATATTGAGAAGCCAATTAATGATATCAAAGGAAGTGAAAGATTAGGAAGTGGTAGAGATCAAGGAGAAGACATTACCATGTAGCAAATTGCAAACGGTATAATTATAGTGGCATAGATGTGTGAATACATGGCGAGGGTTCTTGAAAATTTAAAGAAGAGAATAAAAACATAACTAGATAAAAAGATTTAGTGCTAAAGTAATGGCCAGCAGTTGAAGCCTGGTAGAAATCCCCAAGAAAGACAGAGGAACAAGTGGGCAAGTTTTGGGGTTTAGGCAGAAGAATCATTAATGATGAAAGAAGAAAGAGGGATATAGTAAACAGTATAGGTTAAGATGGATTTCCATCAGAAGAAGCAAGTAGACATAAGGAAGTAATTCTTTTAGAGATCATATGAAATTTACTTTTCTACAGATATGAGACTTTGCCGATACGAACAGCAGAGAAAATAACATGTGGGTGATGAAAATGTGGTGCTGCTGAAAAATGCTGAAAATAAAATTGACAGGCAGAGCAAAAAAGGAAGTAGTACTTGGCGGGTGAAGAGAGAAGCACATGGATGGTACTTACAAAAATAAGATAGAAATCGCTCGGGTATGTCCTGAGGCACGATATGTTGCTGAAGATCTAAATAGGAGGATAATTTAGGGCGAAGAATCACAAAGAAAGGTCTAGGATGAACTTTTAGAAGCCGACAGTGAAAATATCAGTTAAAGAAGCGTGAATATGAAGAGATTGGAGGGATACATGGCATTTTGGAGAGCTGCCACAAGCAAGTGATGTTGACAAATTTAGTCATGTATTTTTGGTAACAAAATCGGTATATATGATTGCTTGAAAAGTGTTTTATGATGGAATCTTGTGTCCCACAAATAATATGAGTTTTCTCTGAACGGAGAGAGTGATTTAAAACTATATGAATGGTAACACCAGTTGACTATTTGCACTGGAAATCCGAGGAAAGAGGATAATACTAGGTCTCTGAAATCTACGATAAGGTTTCCTTGTTCGGCAGTGTAGGCTCTTATGCATTTGTTTTCTATTTATAAAAGCTTGTTTGACTAGTAAAATAACGGTGGGACATATCCTTTGTTAGCAGTTTTAAAAAAGGACAATTATAGTTAATATGAAAGGTAAATATACATAAATATTTGTCTTTGCATTATATCCAACGCTTTTTATTGCCATTGGTCTCCTATTATCATTTAAGAACTCACTGTTTATGATAAACAAATGACGTTTCTACTTCTAAAAGTAGTTAGAAATTAGGTTTTGGAAATTTATAAGAAAAATGGCATAATGAACCATCACTACTTGATATGGCCATCGACATGTCTTCAAATGAATGTGGAAATCTAAAATTCTATCAATTGTACGAGCAATAAAAAACTGCAAATTAAATAAATTATTCTGTTTCCTTGTATGGAAAAATTAAATTGGTGAGCTTTCCCATCATCTTAGTTTCGACCTTGATCTACCCTTTTCCTTAGGAGTGTCTCGGGAAATTCTGTTCTAGATGCAAGTACCCATTGCAAAAAATTTCTGTTCTGCCTTTGTGCAGATTCTGTCATTCTGTAGTAAATTTGCTCTTTTGTGATCTTGTCGAATACGTTAATCATTTTAGTTTACGTACAAATGTTCTAAAATGCGCAATTTATTTGATTCCCTTATCTATTTTCCAAATTGATATCTTAATATGTATAGAAAGGAGTTCTGTCCTCAAATTCATCATTTTTTTGCCTACATCCTACTGTTTACATATTCAAAAATTATACTCCAGTTTTTGAGCCACGTCGAGCTACATAAAAACTTTTGGCACTAATTATCATGAGAAATTTGTCGGTCGTATCAATGCTAGGCTGTAAAATGTCCCGATTATTTTTTCTTATAAATGTAAAGAGCTGTCTTATTTGTATTTTTCATACAAGTGTTAATGATTTCGCAGAATAACTTTATCCCTGATGACATAGCTCAGCATGTGATGTCAATAACTTATTTGGAAGCTCAATGCTATGACGTTAATATTCCCAAAAAACCTTATTTCAAAATCAAAATTTACAGAAATGTTTAGTCTTTGGTTGACGGTGTGTTTTATCTGTGCTGTAAACCCTTGGTACAAACTTTCATTTCCCCTTTTTTGGTCCTTCTCTATTGCCAAGGTGATCGAAGAAAGGATTCCCGGAACGTTCCCTTACTTAATTGCCTTCCCTCGGGTGGTAGCAAAACCCTTCATGGACCCGAAGAAGGTCTGAATGTTGCCCCTAAAATGTACCGGCTTCGAAAAATCCGATCCCTTTCCTCGCTACCTTTGACAACAGTGCGTGAAGCAGGGGATGTGAAAGTGCGAGCGGTTTGCTGGTTTGAGAAATCGTTCATTTAACCCTTGTTAAAATTTGGGAAATATTAAAATTCCTCTAAACAAATTAAGTTTTAATTTTTTATTATATGAATTGAAAAAGTGGCTCCGTAGCATTGACTAACGGCCAAAGTAAGTGTGTCACACCCGTGAATTGCTGACCAAATTATCGGAAATAAAGTTGTCCCGCAATTTTGATAACATATTTAAAACAAATGAAGACAATCTTGAAATTTCCATAAAAATTTATATTTTTTATAGACGTGTGCAAATAAGTTATTTTATGTAATTGAATTTTGTTTATTACCTTCTCATCATTTTAATTCATAAAATAAGGGCCGAGACTGTGGTTGGCTACCACGTGGTGCTAATTGCTTATCTTTTGACAAATGTGGCGTACATTATATGTGTGGGACAAACGAGAAGAGTTTTTAATGAGTAATTTGGTGAGCACTTAAGCTGGACTTTTTATTACAAAAGACTTTCTTTTTTATGTAAAGCGTTTACTTAAGTCCAGCCGCTACAGTGATTCTAACCTTTTATAGATTCGATATTCAATCGAGAAAGGTGATAAAATAGAATTTTTATAATGTCGACGACGTAGCCGTTTCTAGAACATTCTTCACCCTTTACACTCATCAACTTACCTACACGTCATTGCCTACAGTCCACTTCGTCTCTTCCCTTCATCTTCCACTCACATTCTAACTTCCCCTAAAGTTGCTGTTTAACCCCCGACTTCCTGTCCTTTTTACCTCAATCTTCCGATTACTACTCACCCCTTTATACCCAACCTCACTTCTATAGATGAACAATGAATTCACGTGATACCAACTTCCTTGATAATGTCAGATTATTTTCATAACAGAAGTTGACACATTTCGTTAAGTGTGCGTGGAAAAGAAAGATTTTATATATTAAAAGAAAGATTTCAAATTTCAATTGACATAAGATATTTTTCGGCAAGCTTCTAATGTTTGCGATACTCTCTGTAGGTAGGTATTCCTTGGAACTCTCTAACGGTGTATATTGATTTTTTACCTTTGGGCGTGAAAAATTCGTCGGTAAAACAAGGCTTGGGTATTTCGTTGCGAAAATGGTAATAGGAGCATAGTCAAAGACGTCACCGCCTCGATTTATATTCGAGCCCGAATTTCTTATGAGATAAAAAATGTCGGAGTTGAAAGGATAGTCCTTTTCCATCCCCATCTCTCCTTTTATCCTTCCATTCCAGTTTCGTACCACAGAATTTCCCTTCCTACCCCAAGCCTCACTCTTACGTCTTCCATTCCTTCCTTCTCTGTTCCACATTTTCCCTGGACTCCTCCCTTTTCCTCCTCTCCCGAGTTCACCCCGTGGGTGGCCTTTTCCCCCCAAGGGGAGAGAATTTTGCGAACCAAATGGGTCGTGCTTGGGGGTTGGAGGTGGGCCCTTTCCCCTTCTCCCGAAACCTCTCCTTCCTTTCTCCCTTATACGCCGAGGGTCCTGTGTATTCTGCGAGCAGCTCGGACTTTTGGAGTTGGTTTTTTAGGTCGCTCTCTCCGCTTTTCTTTTTTTTTGGGGCGTTGCACGGTCCTATCAATTACTCGGCCAGCTTTCGAGACGATTTCCTCTTAATCTATCATCGCCCTAATGTGTGGGCATTGCTTCCGTCCATGTGTGAAGTTCATTGTGCTTTCGCTCCGTGAAATATTAGTTTTTCGTCCCTTTGTGCATGTGTGTGTTCTTTTTTTTTATCCCCAGTCGATTTCCAACTGTCACGCAAAATGGATACCTGTTTCCACTCCTTTTCCATTCACGGCACAGGGGGCGTGTTTGCGAGGTTTTGCGGCAAATGGATTGCGGAGCTGGAAGTGATGGGAATGACTTTTTTTATTCTAAATTCTTTAAGAAAACTGTGGAATGTGATTTTTTTCCATCAGGCTGTTTCTCTAAAGCCATTTATTAGATGTATTGCAAGGTTCAGATACCTCTCCTGAGGAAATGGAGTACATAGTATACTTCGCATTTTGATTCATTTATATTTTCTTGATAACATGATGAAACTATGGCCGGTGCCTGAAATAGGGTGAAGGCTAAAACATGATAGAAAATCTAAAGTTCGACATGAATTTTCATGAGTTGAAACTATGAACTAATTTTACATTAGCCTGGAATTTCTTACTCCATTGTGTAATTTATTCCGATTTGGATTGTTTTGTATACCTAGCTTTGGGATAGCCCAGAAATATGTATTTTTCTAACGAAAAACACGTTGATGAGCTGTTGACAGAAAGTTAAAAAATAAATTTTTAGCGCTCTGAGCTATTGGTGTTTTACTGAAGATCCATTTTATCATCTTATTATACCAATGTAGGACACCACTAGCGTTGAAGGCCAATATATAGTTCGAAGGTTCTATACTTCAAATATATACCCTATGGAATTACATTCTAGTCCAGAACAGAGCTATCACCGGATATTTTCTACGACAGAATTTCGGAGCGTTACTGATTTTACAGTAGCTGATCTCGGGCAAAAATGTTGAATATGCTCTTGAGTATTAGTTCTCAGTTCCAAGTTGCTACCAAGTACAATTATTTTTCAATTAATCTAAGTGTTGCTCTTAAGGGGGATTAATAGTTGATAAACTGACGGATGAAAAATATAAAATTATCTTTCTTAAATAAAGATTTTGAACAGTAATATACAATGTATTTCATCATGTTTTGCAAATTGGGGAATTGCCCATGGCCTTGAGTGCTATCTTGTCAAAACCATTAGAGCCCGGCTGTAAGACTATTTGAAACTTCCCCTTGTGCTTCCATTCCTATTAACATTCCTCTTAAATCTTCCTACTCGTTTGATATTATATTCACGGTGCATATGTATGCGAAGAGCGTACGCTCGGTTAATCGTACCACATCCTTTTTTAGTCCAATCATACGGTGACTCAAGGTTTAAAATTTATATACCCTACTTCTATATTTTAGAGAATTTTAAATCCTTCAATGCCTTTTTAAAAGTGCCAGAGGAAGAAAAATGTCTGGTATCTTAGGTAAATTAGCCACGAATATGCAATGATTGACTTGCTAATGCGAATTACGTGGTGAATTTAAGTGAATTCTCATATTATTATATTTCCTCTAAAGGGCTCAGTTTTGAACTTTGCTATTTATTAATCCTCCCTCTTGAATGGGATATAATGCAACACGCTGGATTTTACACACATAAAATATTTTAACATGATCATATCTTTTCATAGGTGGTTAACATGATGGTTATGGTAAATAAAATAAAATAAATATGGACTTTGCATTACTTTTTTATACGCCTCGTATTTTGATCGAGTGTGGTAATACTGAAGATAAATGCCTGTTTTTCAATTACTTTTTCAAGAAAATTCGTTGTATTCTATTAGTTCTTAGAGAAAACTCAAAAAATCGTGCTGCGAAGTTTTAATGTCGGAGATCACACCTTACTTCAAATCAGTGCAAAGATTTTAGCTTGGCTTATTCACATCTGATCTACCTGACGAACTCCTCATGTGCACATAGCATTCGAGTTTCCGTGACACTTAGAGATGCACTCGTGTGACATGTGTTCTCTTTGTGGTAAACAGAACAGTACCGCAGAGCGCTCCGTTCTCCTGCATGGGTATTCTACCTCCATCGGACCAAGATCAACACATACGTGCGCCTGAGAATATGTTTGCAACCCTTCGACGCGTGCGGGATGAATTTCGCTCACGATTGAAATGGAAAACATTGATCTCTCTCCCGCGGCACGCGATGAGCCCACTGCATGCGAGCGCTGGCACACCGTCTCCATCCCCACCCTTCCTTCATCTCATACTCACCCGGTGCAACGGCACCGGCGCGCGACCCTCATCATAAACGATTGAATTACCCGTGTCCTCCTCTTGGCGAGCGATGGAGGTGCTTCAGCATCGCAGCCTACGAGTATATCTTTGTTAACCCAGTGTGCGACCCTTATTAGATCCCCGATCGCCGTCAAACCAGTTAGTGCAGTTTCTCTTAGGACCGTAACTTCAACGCATACCACTCGAACACATCTCTAATTCCACCAGTTTTATTTCCTTACGAGTGTGGTAGAGAATGTCCTATTGCATCCAGCCTCTTCATTCACCTCTCCTCGTCATAAGAAGTTTCGCGATTCTGAAGTTAGCTTTTAATACTTATGAGTCTTAATTAAATGCAACCATAAAGTTGGGTACTATAAAACTAATTACAAAGAATTGTATTCCTTTGGTTCAGACATCGTCTCAAGAGTTCCGGTCACAAATTGGAATACTCCAAGGTGATTGAAACAAGGTGGGTTTTTAGTCAAAACTACCTTCAAGAGACCTGAGAAGAGAATAAAATGAGGAATATAATATTGAAGGCCCCTACCATGAATATTCACCTAAAGCTCAAGCGTGGCAGTGTCGATTATATACCATGGCTTAATCTCACCCGACAGGAAGCTCTTAGGTTTAGAACAATGGCTTTTTTCCAATCAATTTTTCTTGGGCCCTTTAAAAATTATCATCATGAAGAGCAAAACGAAGGGGGATAAGTAGATGTTTTAAGCCTATAGTAGACTATCGTGTTTATTAAATAGCGATGTTACTCATGGTCTGTCCCAAAAAATAGGTGGATTGAATTTGGGGGAAACTTTATTGCCGATCAAAGTAAAAATTACTAAAACTCTTCAAAACAGCACCCTTCAGCATCAGCATCTCGATACCTCTGCCACGCTTATGATACTTCCTGGGAGACGTCAACGGAAATCTCGTTCAGGCACCTCGTCGCTGCCCCTTTGACATAATCCAGTGGTCCAAAATGGTAGTCAAAGGCGTTGTACTTGGATTGTAATCAAAGGCACGTGTTTTGTCCCCAGTAACCACTTATCCTAAAATATTTAGGCTACTTTTACAGTGGCCTAAGAGGTTCCAAGGTAAGATTGCCTTCTGACAGGACCTCGGGGACCATCTCAGCACGCCTTCCTCAATTGTTAAATCTTTTGTAAGAATACATTTCACTGAAGTTTTTTGAATGTTTTACCCTTCTGCTATCATCCTGACACTTGAGGGTCAATCAGAATTGATCTCATGTCTCACTTTTTGGACATTTTCATCGCACTGTGTTGTTAATGGATGTCGAGGCCATTCCTCATCGTCAAACTCCTCGTTTCCCTCCCAGAACATCCTGTGCAAGCAGAAAACCGTCAGATGGGACATTTCTCAATTTCCATAAGCATCCTTAACCATGGTCATGGTCTCCGAAACCGATTTCCCGAGTTTAACACAAAACATTATCGCATATCATTTTTCCATGGAAAGTGGCGTCGTGAATATAGTATGTGAAAAGACCCTCGAACAGGGATTCAGTCTAGCAGCGATCCGTAACGGCTCGCAGACAACTGACGCGAGTCCTTTTGCTTTTCCAAAACCTTTCACAATTTTTCCCGATAAAAATCGTCCCCCTGCGGTCGTCCGCTTCGCCAGGAAATATCGTTTTACTTACTTTTTGGGACAGACACTATACTTAAGCCGACATGTCTTGCACTAATAGATAATCTTTTATTGATTGATTTATAAATCGATAAGTTTGTTGAATTCGGCATGGATCAATGTTTCTAATAACTCTTGAAAAACAAAAAAAATATCCGTATGTGAATAAAATTTAAGTTCATTTTATTTTTAGCATATACATGTAATATTAGATACTTAAAATAGGACTTCCTCGTTTTTGACTTAGTAATTCGAGGATGGCTGAAAAATTTATTTTTGAATGAATTTATTCATGATTCAGAAATTATTTGACATGCCAAGGATCGGTTGTTGACTGTTTTGAAGACGTTAATGTGATATCATGTGGAATAAGTGTGTGAGAAAATGTCCATGATATTCATTTTGCTATTTCAGTATGATTACTCGATTGCAGCTAAGCCATTGTCTCAGGCGTGAATTGGTGGAAGTTTTTCATAGTAAAAAAAAACTTAGGCTATATTTGCGGATTCAACCAGGACTATTAATTTTTCGGTTGCATCTGTAACGTCAGTTCATGTAAAAAAAATACTTCACCATGTAAGTAAAGCGTAAGTAGATTCGGAAAATAGGTCTCGAAAATGTGTTTAAATAGCCATATTTCGTGTAAGATTTAGCCAATTATTTACCCAGAAATGTTTTTTCATGTTGAAGCGTCGATGGATTCGGCATCACTATTGAATTCAATCCTTCAAGTAGTGGTATAAAAGTGACATCTAATTAGTGAAGTCGTTTGTGTTATGAGCGTGACAAGCATGGATTCATTAATGGTTCACGTGTCGTCTCAAATCTATGAAGTCAATGAGTGAGGAGTCTCTCATGGCATCAGCCTCCAATCATGCCTCTCAGGGGAAGGGCAATAAGACGGCATGGCAGGTCCCCCTTTCCCCGCGTGAATGACTGCTGTGAAGCGGCGGGGTTTTGGAGGCGGCAGACCTCCAGAATACGTCAGCCCATTTTCCTGGGGCCGAATAGGTGTCGGGAGACTGGGAAGGAGGAGATTGGAGCAAGAAGTTTTGGTCGATAGGGATTACTTGTCGAAAAGTTAATTTTGCAAATTGGGTAGCTTAAGGAGCATGGGGTTAAGACGCAAATTTTCGAGGGAATGGCATATTTGCTCTGGGCTCTTTCACCTCGGGCGACCTACGTATACTGCGCGCTTTGTTGAAAAAAATCTTACAGTTCTCGGAAATTTATTTTGGAATCAACTGATGGACTTAAGTTACCAAGTGAAACGAGGTATTAGATTAAGTTATGGCATTTAATATTTTGGAGCCGCGTCATAAGATAAAATTATATGAAAAATGTAGCTAGAATTAATTAAAAATTTTAAGAAAAATGGTATGAGAATCTTGGAAAATTTGACAACTTTGAGAACCAGAATCTAAATATATATTGATAGAAAGAGTTTAAATAGATTCTGATTGTTGTCACTTTTCTTAAATTTCATAAAGTTAATGATTATCATAAGAAAAAGGATTAGCGTGAATGGTAGTTTTACATGTAAATTGATCTAAAATCAGCAATGCCTAGGGTGTACTATATGATAGCCTTTAAGTGTCTTTAGCTGAATGAAGAATTGAATTTAGCATTGAAATTTTGATAAAATCGTGTCATTTTTAAACTAAACTAGTTAATTAATCAATGTTAAAAGAAATTGTGCCTTGTCATGAAGGAAAAGAATAAATGTAGGCCAAAAATCCTCACGAGAGGTAATGACTTCGTTGGTAAATATTTTCTCAGGGACTTATTTCTCATAGAGTGAATGGCTGTAATTAGGAGATATAGCTATTTGAAGAAAAGAACATTTTTCTATGGAATATATATTTCACAATTCATGATAAAGAATTTAGAGTTATTAATAAGCGCTTCGATAGCACATTATGCGGTTTAATAATTTCATTCGAATGTCTTATTTAGAATAAAATTCGGGGAAAAAAAATATTAGATCTCTTCTTAATGCGGAATCAAGCAGGTCATACTATATAATTCCCAAATAGTATTTATAGCTAAGAGAAGATATCCAAATGAAATTTCGTCTAAAGATGACCTTAAACTCGCTCTTGAGAATGCTTGAAAAATCTTCGGAAATTTATTAAATCTTCTTTCAAATAAAGAGAAGAGAAAAAATGCAATGCACTGACGAAGAGTAAAATAGATCATTGAATTAAAAATATGACGCTATGGCAGGTAAGTTAAATTTAAGATCCCGATGGAGGAAAGTATCTGCGTAAGGGGTCTTTAATAATAGTATCAAAATATAATATAATAATATAAAAATAATAAACAATAATAATATAAAAATTCCCACACAGGTGAAGAGACCTAATCTCAGTATTTTAAGGGGAATGTTTTTGCGCTTATTAATAGTTTGAGCTATCTTGAAAAAGGTAATATATTTTCTATCCAAGGAATCTAAAACCTATTTTTTTGGCGCCATTATCTCTAATGAAACGTTAAGGACGAGTAAAGGGTGACGATCGAAGGGAGGCAACGGCTACTGACGAAAAAGAAAATTGTTATAAAACAACAAACAATGCCAAATCATCGCTGCTTGAGTAATCGTTCTAAATGCTAAGTCTGGCAACAATGAGTCTGGCAGTATTGCCTGAAAGAGGACACTGGAGGAGGCCGTTTGGCTGAAGGTCTACTGCAGAGGTAAAGAACGTATGGCTGCGACGAGAGTCGGCCACAAAGGGTGAAACTGCTATGGATCCAGCCCGGCCTCTCTCACAAAGGGTTGAAAGCACACACAAGAGCTTGAAAGTGGGACGTCTGTGACAATAAGAACAAACTGTGTCACTACTTCTCAACCAGGCAGAAATCAGGACAAGTTGCTGCAGTTCAGGGTAGGAATCGCAAAATCTGGATCAAAGTTTAAAATTCCAAATATTTTTCAAGAATTCATCGCTAATTGCCTATGTATTAGGGCTAATCATCTAAATTTACTCGTACCGTTGCTTAGTGCAAATCAGGGCGTGAGAAAGAGGCATACGAATTTTTCATATAATTTTGCTAGTGTTTTGGAAAAGGCATAAAAGCGGCTGAACTACCGATTAAACTTAGTAAAAGATGAAATTGTGTCAATGTGGAATCGTTTACGTGGCTAGCTTTGTGGAAAACGGTATCTACTAACGGTACCTACTAACGCAGAGGTTGCGGGTTGGAACTAAGTTATCTTGTTGAATGATGTCATGTAGTCTGTAATGTATTACATAGTTTCAATTTTCGTTGAACATTGAATCAGTTTTCGGATCATAATGAAAGTTCCGATGCCTAAGATAATACTTGTGATATAATTTGACGAAAACTTAGGTCATCCTGAAATGAAGAAAGGATAAATGATTTGCACAAATAATTAATTTAATATTAAGAAACTAATTTGAGGCTATTTAGAAAATCTCTTTGACTATAGATATTCCTAAATTCGTGTTTCCTGCAGCATTAATTATCAAATTTTTTAAACCTTGTATTTCAAATTAAAAGATGGTAGCAAAGCAGCCATTTATGACATTTGTCAAGTTTAAAGCTATGTATCCCTTTCTCTAAAAACTGTGTGATAGATTTTTTTAACCTTTTTGGAATACATTTTAAATTTTATACCATTTATGGAAGTAAATAGATTACTCTGCGTCCAAGGCAATGTGGCAACACCCGATGCAATCCATTGATTTCTTAGCATGCAGATATCACACAGATCATACTGTTTGTGTTTAAATTAGTTGGTATTTCTGGGGGTTGGATTTCTAGTGATTTAAATTCGTTGATTATACGATATGGTGTTCTTGGATGCTGTCGAGTGACGTTTTAAGATGCAAATAAGATCTCGTAGTTTATCACTGAGTATTGAATATTAAATGCTAAAATTTAGGCCGAAAACCTTAAGCGAGACCATTAAAACGATTTTTTGCTATCGTTGACTTGGTGTCGTGAGACGGCATTATTCCTTCAGTTTTCTATCCCCAATCAAATATAGCACCCGAGTTAAATCCCTAAGCCTAGCTGTGCTTCTTTCTCTTTAGCATAATTAAATTCAAATTCCTAAAGGATTCAAATGTTTTTATTTATCAGACTTTCAAGGAAACCAACCACATAATTCTTTAGAATAAAATTTATTGCGGTGCAAGAGAAAAAACGTACGCGCTTACGAAACCTTTGAAGAAGAGCGAATCACTTATCTTCTCATCATTATTGAGCATGAAATCATCCCTGATATCCATCCTCGCTTACCCCGCTGGCAATTGTATTGAGTTTCTGTTACAAATATGTGACTCCTATCGTCTGCAATTAAGGAGGGCTGTTGCGAAATGTAATCCAGTGATTCGCCTTTGACAGAAATGGCGATGGCATTCCTATGCGTGACGGTGGTTATTATTTTTTGTTTAAATAGAATTTTTCGGATTTTAGAATTGGCTTTTTCAATCGTATATGCATGAATGCCACCAAAAGTTCATGATTCTAAAAAGTTATATTGTGAAAAATACATGGCTAAAAAGTAAAGTTGCGAAATCGTATTGAAAATCTATCATAATATATAGGTGAATGAAATTAATCAAGGACTTTGCGTTTCCACAGCAAATAATTTATTGTTGTCGACTAGTTTCACCAGCATCATATGGACTGATTACAAGAAGTTCACACTCATATACACGAAACTAGTTGACAGCAATAATTTTCTTACTTCGGAAACCCAAAGCCTTTGATTCTTTTCTTCGTGCTTAACATATGGATTTCCGCAAAGTATCGACCAAAACCATCTTTCAAACCATAGGTTTATTGCCAAATAACATAGATGGATCGCAAGAAAACTGGGCTTCATCGAACCTGCATTATAACATACTGATTAGCATGCTAGCACATATTTTCAGAAATTATTAGCTCGAATATTTTGCATTAATTTGGCTGCCGAGTGTGATTCACTCTTTTATTAAGCTAAAGTCATTCGTACATGAGCAGACCCAAATTATTCCAATTATTTGAAACGTAATTCATATCATATTTGTTACCATTAAATATAGTTTCTTCAAACGAGAGTTTGATTTAAGCTTTCCGACCAAGAATATCCTTTACACACTACCAATTGCCGCAAAAACTGAATAGTTACTAGCGTTGATTTTCAGATTTTATGCGTTCGGCATTGGGGTTTGGCGACTCAGCGCTTCCCTCGCGTCCCAGCGATGGTCTTCAGGAAAGACTCGTTGCTTATTCCGCCTTTTCCCTCCTTATTTTATTTTGACCACTGGCTCGAACGACTGTCGTTGTTTATACTCACAGTCTCAATCGTGTTTACTTTCTCTTTACGTCGTTGGCCTTGGCTGAGACCAATTACGCCGTTCTGTTTTCGTCCGCGGTGGAAGGCATTCTTGCGCGGAAGGCAGGTGGAAGGAATGAGAGGGGAAAGAGAGATGAGGTAGAGGGTTATATGAGACGATGGAATAAGCAAGAAAAATTACTTCGCTGATGAAGACGTTGGTGGATGCAACGGGGAAAAACGTCGAGGCACAGAAGGCTTCAAAAAGAGCGAACCTCGGAAGCTATCAAACATCAGTTAGAGAGACGATGCTTGAGTGAAAAAATGAATATTTAGAAAAACATGGCGAGCCGCCTTAGAGCCTTTCCGAGGAATATAAATTTTGATTACGCTGGTGAACAGGATTACCATGTAGGTGATAATTTAACTTTTGAGTCCTGACGCTACTAGCTAGTAATGTTTTTATTAAAACACCCATTTTTCATTTCAGACGCATGTCTGCAGTGTACTATTTGATTTTTTTGTGATTCCTTGTAAACTAATCTTCCGTCATCGTGAACGCAATAATGCCATGTACAAGTCAGAAAACATGATGCGTTAAAATTGGAACACGAAAATTACAAATAAATAGAAATGATTCTGATTCGTAAGAGAACTGGAATGCCTATTTCTGTTATCATGCAAATGGATGTGTTTGGCTATAAACGAATTTCCAACTGTCTTATTGATATGTATTGTATTATCTATATCACATGTAAATTATTATATACTACTTATTTCTATCTTTTGGTAGATTTAAGGAGATGAATGAACAAGCTATTCATGGGAATTAATCGAATATATTTATTACGAATAATATTCATATATAATCATCACCTTCATTCGTCTACTTAAAAGTTAGCTTTGATCTAGTAATTGATGCAGCCATTTAAACTTTATTATTTGCAGGTGAGAGAGATTTTTTGTTTCATAATTCAATTACGGGCCGTTAAATGTCGCTAGAGCCAGATTGCTCATACGCTAGGTAAGCTATAAAGATATATTATTGGTTACCTGATATTTACCTCCGCCGAGGAATTAGCCAAGTCATCGACGTATGAACTCGTAACAAATCATCAACGTTTAACAGATTAGCATAAATAATTCATCTTTATAAGCCGGGATTTTAAACTAAATTATTGCAATTTTGGCATTTTCATATAATCATATTCGCCGCAGTTTTCCGTCTAATATTAGGTTTTTTTTTCGGAAATACACTTTTATTTTTCGGAAAATCAGATATTCAATAGCATTAAAATGGGCCATTTTCGAAATTAAAGTGGATCACGAGCACCATAAAATTGCCAAGCATGATGGAGGAAAAATTTTATAATTTATTTGACAATATTTTCGAACTACTACTTGCATTCCATCTCTCTTTTTTAATACGGTATTAAGAAATCTGAAATAGATAAAATATTGCCAAATGCCGAACACATAGTTTCAACAATATGCATAATGGAGTTAATAATTGTCCTCTTCTAGAGCTTCTGAGCTAAACTTTAGGTAAGCAACTAGTTATGAAGATATTAAGCCTTTAAATTTGCATTAGAAGATACATCACATTTCCTAAAATGAATAACCGTATATATATATATATATATATATATATATATATATATATATATATATATATATATATATATATATATATATATATATATATATATATATAGTTGGTTCAAGTTAATCACGCATTGTTGATAATGCCGGTATGATTACGACTACAATTTCCAAGTCGTTGGGAGGAATTATAATAAATCGAATGCTCAACTTCGAAGGGTTCTCTGTGGAGATTGCCTCTCAACTTCTGGGAGCAAAAAAATAAATAAGCCTTTCATCTAAGAAGTTTTGGAAACACATCTCCTTGAGAAACAGGTGGCTTTTCGAAAATCCGTCAGTCCTTGTACCACTACCCCTCCCACCACGCCTGTCATTCAATTCCATAACTTTATCCCATTTTAATTTTGTTTATAACGAAACTTTTTAGGAATTTAATTTAAAACTATTTTAACCTCATAAAATTTCCATATAAAGTCAAATATGAGCAATATATTGTGGACTATGCTAGCGGTTTCCCTCATGACCTTTCAGTCTGGAAAGGAAATGGAAAAAAATACTGTTCCGTTAGGTCGATACTGCAAGCAAAGTTTGAATTTTCTTGGTTTCGAGGTGCTATTGGAGACCGCAGAAAAGACAAATATTATATAATTAGCTGTGTTGAAGTTTTAAATGCATGGTATTTTGTTATGTGATGAATTTTTCCACATTTTATTCCATCTAAATGCATTTTTTAAATTTTATTTCCAGGTAATTGGCCATGAGAGTACTACCAGCAATTCCTGCTTTTAGAAACGTCTAACATTTGGTGGTGAGTCATTTAGTATTGCAGCTGACGCAAAAGATTTTGGTTTATCGATGAATTTATAAATATTTACTGCTAATTCCATAGTTTTCAAGGCACTTGCCGCATCAAAATTGAAATATACATTCCAATTTTTGCTTAGAAATGACTACGGTTTATTAAAGATCGCATTTTGAGAGATTGCCAAATTTAAATGAACTAGTAGAAAATATTTGAGCCACGATAACGAATCTAAATGTTTTTTTTAATATTTACCGTGATTAATTTAATCTTTATAGCATACAGCGTCACTTTAAAATGTCAATTATTTGAAATTCAAAGAAATATAGCCAGGTAATTGTATTTGACCGCATGGCCTTTGTTGCATGGTCTGTTTATCATTTGTTAAACTAGAATTACAGTCCATATTTTCAATGAATTGATTCTTTTGCCTCTCGTTGGTTACTTTTACAACCTAGTATTACTTAATGGTTTCTTAACGTTATGATGGAGCGTATTTTTATGGCTAAGAGACAAAAGTATAAGCTGAAGTTAAAGGTTTTAATATTCTGAGCAGAGAAAAAATTGAAAAAAAAACAAAATGGAGGGAAAGGGAAACCAACGCTCAAATTCTACGTGGCAGCTGAAGAGGGATAAAGATTGGGAGAAATTTGAAGATGTAGGACAAGGGTATGTAGGAGATGTTGAGAGACAATTAGATACCAAGAACAGTGAAAGTGGAGAAAATATTGAGTTAGCGACGTAGGTGGTGGAGAAGAATACACATTTTTGATATGATTACGAAGGGTATATAGGATACATGAGACGGGTATGGGTGAAAATGAGTTATTTTCAATAGGTAACAGAGTTTAAAGAGTTTTTGCACTATATTAGCTATGGCTTAAGAGTACAGTACTGTGTGGCATCAGGGTCTATCAAAATTCTATCATAAGACGTTAGGTTTGCGCTAATAGTAGTTTAGATCTATAGTAGATTTGATTGATATCCTCTACAGAGCCCATTACTAAGAATACCAAGGCATTTAGAATGGTACACTTTACATCGGAATTCGAGTATTTAATAGGATATTAAGCGTGCACCGTCATTGAAAATATCTTTGTCAAGGCAGAAAATCACTTCGTTAATTTATTAACTAGCAGCGCAGAGAAAGTGAATCTCTTCTCTAATATTCATTAGCTTCTGAATACAACTCCTGTGCTTCTAAAAATTTCACTTTGCAATGATTATCTAACGTTCTTCCATTCGTTAACTCTAGCTATATATCATTGAATCCTTAATCTGATACTTCCTGTCATTTTCGTAATCTCCTCAGCTAGTTTCCTCTCGTCCTAGTTCCCGCTAGTTTCCTCGTACTACCTTATCTAATACTTATGATTGACTTCCTCTCCACTCAATCGATATTTTCAAATCCTTTCCCAAATGATCATCTAAAAATCTTCGTAACTGCACCCATCCGGCTTATTGGTGACAATATTAAGGATCATTAAATAGTCACAATCAATCAATCGCGAAAATAATCTCCTTGCACTTAAGCTTGACTTTTTAAGTAGAAGTGTTACCATGCATTTTAACCCGGACATTTCTTTTACTTTCTTTACATTTGAGCATTAATGATACCCTAGTGGATATTGAAAACAATATTTATGCTGAGCAGGAGTAATGAAGACATGTAAATCGTTCACATGTAAAGAAGAAAACGTTCACATGTAAATTTATTAAGGCAATGCAATAAGTTGAAAAATGCATTTAAAAAGCAGTTTAAAGTGATATTGTACATTCATAAAATTCAGGCATGCATTTTTTATATGTAATTTAGATCTGAATAGTGAGACAAAAAGCTGACTTAAAATGCCAAAAACCTGATTTTTTCCTGAAATTTATGGTTCCCATCTATGATGTTCTGGTTCCTACTTGAATGTAAAGTGACACCAAGTATAGTAAAACGTCGGTCGGAGAATATGCTAAGGTGTTAACTATCATCGGAATATTTTTTTTGAGAAAAATAACGCATTTAATCCTCTAACTCTCGTCTTTCTATCAATTCTATACCCTCATATCACCCCCTATTCTATGCCCCCTATTCCTCTCTCGTTCACCACTAAATTGGGAAGCATGGTAAATGATACGGTGTATGGTACGGTTGTTAATGGAAGGTATGGTATGCAATTCACCATCGATTTCGGTGCTTGGCAACGTGGTACTCTTTTTGGATTATATTGTCAGCAGTTCCGGAATGAAATTTTAAACCCAAGCCATGATGAAATTTTGAAACAAAACGGATTTCGTTCTGGTCACTTTTTTATCACAGCAAAACATATTTCAATACTTAATCGTCATGATCTGGAAAAATAAATGCATTGTTCTCAATGATGACGCTCAACCGTTGAAATGATTTTTTCCAGAAATAAAAATAAGTGGATTGAGGAATATTTATTTTTATCTTTAATTTAACCATGATTTCATTTGGAAAGTAGAATTTTTGTACCAGGAATCAAGTATATAAGATTGCAGAATATCCGTAGAATTGGTGCTTTTAAGGTGTTTCAGTAATGAGGAATGAATAAAATAATTTTGAAGGAAAGAAAGATAAACGCTTAAGTTTAAAATACGAACAGAGGACGTCACTAGGTAAATCCTAAAAAGACAAAAAAAGGTGGATGGGGATTTTTAGATTAATGTGAAGGTAAAGGCTGTGGTAGGAGAGAAAATTTTGAGTAAGCCGGGTGGAGAAAAGATGGAAGGGAGAATAAGCCTTTTAGCAGCATGAGTCCAGACAGAAGTTACGAAGTAAATGAAATAATTTAAAACAAACAAAAGGAAGTTTTCAAGGTGGGTATGAGATGAAAATAGTCGTTGGGGACTCTCCGAAAACTTACCCTTAGCAGATAGAATACTTAAAATGAATGAATGAATTTTATTATCATGAAACTTTTCAGATATCCACCCAAAAAAATATTACTTTCAAGCTCCGAGCCCATACAAAGGACTATGAATTTGAATACATTGTTAATCGGAACAGACTTTTCCCGGAATGTGTGCGTGGGATTCACGTCACGCAGAGTCTCAGGGAATCCCGTGATACCGAATCAAGCCATTAAAAGGGAATTTATCCGATCGGCGAACCCCCATGCCGCCGTCCACATCCCATCTCAGAGAATCCGGCACTTCCCCTCTTCGTTACTTTCCAAATCCCAATCCTGTAGTCACGTACGACCTTTTGTGTCAATCTCTCCACCTCTTATCTCTCTCACCCTCTCCATTCCTCTCACTCTCTTCCCTCGACCCCCAACTTACGCAGTCACCTACGCACACAACCCGGAAGGACATCTCCAGGGCCGAAACGGCCAAAAACACATGCGCCCCGCAGCGAGCGAAAGAGCTCTTCCTCCTCCTGCACCTTCGGAAATCTTCCCATAAAAGAGCAAAGCGGGGGAGTTTTCAGGACGGGAGGAAGAGGAGTGGAAGCCGGAGGGTCAAAGGCTGCATCCTCCGGGCCCTAAAAAAGGAAAAGGCCGCCGAGCGGTGTTGTATGTCTCCCGTCCTTCTTATCATATCCCTTCCCGTCCCCTCTCCGATTTTGAGTCACCGCCCGGATGGGGGAGAAGCACAACCCTTCTCTCTTTCTCTCTGGACCGATCCCCTTCCGCGCAAATTTTGCCTTGTCCTCTACGTACCTCTCGCTAACGACCTTCTCTCTCCCCCCTCTCTCTTGCTGATAGCTGTGCATGGTCCCTCCGTCCACCTTCGTTCCTATCGAGCCTGCGACGCAGGAGTGCAGGGCAGTTCACGCGCGCTCTGGGAAAGGCTGATGGTAGTTTGCTAGTTGAGGGGGTGAGATAACGAGACATGTCGCTTCCCCTACCCCTCGTGAGAGGATCCCCTGAAGGACTGCGGGATTAAGTATTCCATATTAAGTTCAAAGTGGCAGAGCCGTGGTTTTAAAAGGAATCCCACCCGAAAGAGGCTCTCATCCTCCCCGCTCGGTACGGCCACGTCATCCGTGTTTTCGACCGCGTTTGCGCGTGTGTAGGTGGCCGTATCTCTACTCTCCGTGCTCCCCGAGGGAACCGGGTGGAGAGATGCAGCGAGCGAAGGAAAGGATTCTCTCATCTCTCGCTCGCGTCTCATCAACGCGGTGGAATTAGGATTTAAAACAAAAGGCTTCGTCTCCCCTGACGTTTTCGGTTGGTTTCCCTTTTGGGTGCATGTACTTGTGTCTATCACGCCTCCGCGCAAGGGTCTTTGTTATAGCGGACCTTACTCTTCCCATTTCCGTCACGCGTCGCTGTAAATTGGGCACTGTCAAGGTTAGCGCAATGTAGCGCTCGTGTTATCGCGAACAGAAACTCCCTTTTTGTGCACCAACACTTTACTACGATTTTATGCTCACCTTGAGGAGTATTTTTTTAAAAGATATTGAAAAATTACGGATTCCGGATGAAATCTAAATCTAGTGGAATCCTTTAATTTAGAGAAAAATAAATATTTTAATTTAGGTATTGCTCTTTAAAGAAGGCGATTTATTTTTCTTTGTTAGGTAATTACGCCTTTACTAAAATAGTTAATTATTGTGGTTTTGTTACGGATTTTAAGGATATTATATTATTTATAATTAATTAAATTAATCAAATTTTTTGAGTTTCTTAGGATAGTTGATAACTCCTTTAAAACAACTGCAATACTGACAGTTGTCCCATGAAATCATAACTCTTAAACTTCTATTTTTAGTGGATCAAACTAATTTACGCAATTTATGCAAATTAAATCGAATAGAGAAGTAAAAAATGTCTTCAAAAAGTTGAAGACCATACATATTGTCACATCTCTGGTTTTTATACGCATCAAAAGTCATTCTTGTGTATATTTCACTGTGGATTTGTGATTCTATGTCGATAATGACCACATCTCTCGACTTTCACTACCTATGGGATTTTTTTACTGGAAGTGGTCTACCAGGTTAGAATAAATTTTTGATATACACAGACAGTACGAACTTTGTTGTATCTAACCCCTGACTAATGTGGTACTCACAGTATTACATATATGGCTATTCCAGTCTTTTGTATCTCATTGCCGCCAAGTTAAGAAAATATCAGTTGGACTTACGATTTAAATTGGGAAAGTCAGTGTGATAGCCGAAGGATGATAATTAACTTAAATCAAACAAAGGTTATGTCGTCATACTGAATTTGTGAATTAAATATTAAAAACAATTCATAACCTAGGACAGGTGGATCTGGCAGTCCAATTTGCGCGGGGTTTTCACCAAAATGGCCAAAATAGAAGAGAAATAAGAAGAAGAATTGCGTTCGGCTATAAAGGTTTATCAATAAGGAGGGATAAATGTTTGATACGGAAGTGCTAGGCCTTTGAGATATGGGGATGGAGAATGGTGAGAAGTGCAAAATGGATGAAAAGATGAGCAAGCATGGTGGGGGAAGAGAGGAGGTTGCTAGGAAAAATCCAAAGGAGTTAGGACATGTTGAAGAAGAGCATTTCGATTGGTGATGGGATTTAATGGCGAGGACTGTGATAAAGGAGAGAAAGTTTGGCGAGTGAGGAAAAGTGAGGAAAAGGATGGACGATTTAAACGAAATGATTGGAGTTAGAACGTATGTAGACTAAAGAAAATTTTTTTCAGCATTGGGACCGGTGATTTTTAGGGCGACAGTAAGCATTGTGGGGGATTGAAGTTAGGGAGTTGGGGGAAGAGAAAGTACTGTCGGGAAAAATCTAAAAGAAAAGTTAAAATGGATTAAGAGCGCTTTGATTGGCGAGTGGAAGATAAATACTGTGATTAATGGGATACCGTTTGGCGAGTAAGGAAGGTAGAACAGCAGGATAGGCATGCAGAGCGGAATTAAGGGAGGAAAGAAGTATGCGATAAATGAATAGGGATTATGGTAGTGTCGGATGTCAGGCCTTTTTTTATAAGGAGAGGTCAAGAAATGTATCAATGCAATGAAATCTATCAATCAACCATTTGGCTTATCTAACCATAGTAAGGGAAGAAAAATAATACAATATAAATGTATAAATGATGATTAGCGTATAATATTCGTGGTTTTCTGCATCAAAGTAGAGAAATTTTTCAGGGTTACTCCTCATATTATTTTAAGCTTATGGTGTTCTTATATATTGATTGTTGATTAACTAATAAAAAAATCAATACCGACTCTCATATGAATTTTTCAAGCATAATTTTACATCGTAGAGAAAGATGATTGGAATTAGGTAAGAGCAAGATTTTCGAGATTGGATAGTTGAAGTGACATGAAATTGAAATGAAACGATTTGGGTTCATAAAAACATAGTGAATAACAATTAAGTAAGTTAAATGTGGGCTTGACTGAAGGAAACCAAATTAATGAATCGAACTCTATTGAGGTAAATTGGAGGAGTACTATCGAAAATGTCGAAAATTGCCCCGAAGGCGGTGGAGAGGATCAGACTATTTTATGCCGTTTGAGATGCCGAATCCTAGATGCAAATGACCTTTGGAGTTGGAAAAACTGTTAGATTGCTAAATATTGAAAATAATACTAGATTAATAGGTTTTTCTGTTGGCGCAAATCCTTATATTAATGACTTGTCATGTACGGGGGGTGGATTAGAATGGTGAATTTGAGGGAGAAGGGATCCCACAATTCGGACGATAATGACGGTAGGGTTCGATGATGTACCGCATGGGAGTTGGGAGAAGGGTTTACCGTGCCGGGTTGTAAAAGGCGAGTGTCGAGCGAGGGAGTGACGGCGGCGTCCAATTCGTGGGTTTACGTGAACTGGGGCCGCGTGAGGATGGTTGAATTGGGGGAGAGTGATTGGACGGGCCCGTAGGACGAGGGGCTATTTTATTGACCCTCACACAGTGGTTATTCCCGCCTTGTTAGGTACATTTATCTCTTCGGTAACATCGAGGGAGTGAAGCTTGGCGCAGAAGGGGGTAATCGGAGTACAACCCTTTCTCCCACTTACCCTCCATCCTCACTACGCCAACTACTTTCCACAGACCTCCACTGTGCCTTATCTCTTGTCGTGTCTTTCCTCTCCCAAGTCTTCCTATCTTCCGCAGGAACTTATTTCCTCGTTCCTTCGTTCCTCCCATCTAAAGCTTACCCCCATCCCTGGGTAAGGGCCACCATGCGGCCGGTTTCTTGCGGAGTAGGTGCCGAGCGCGTGCTCGATGAGGTTCCTGCCGAGAGAGGAGACTTGCATAAACCCCCACGTCTCTTGGGAGTCGAATGCCTTGAGAGCTTAGTAGGTTGCGATCAAGTCGATATTGCTACGATTTTCTGTTCTTTTTCGTCTATATTCACGATCACCTTATCACCGAAACATCCCCTTACTTGCATTCTGAACGTTCCGATGGGTACGGAAGACGGCTGGGATTCGTTTCTTTTTACGGAACACGAGACAATAGAGAAAGTGTCCTTCGGTGTTCTTCGGAAATTTTGGTAAAATCCTGCACTAGGCATCTTTAATCAAAGTCCTTATTAGCTCCGTATGCCGAGCTGAAAGTGGCCATTCGCAAGTTAGTTTATCGATGGAAAATATCCTATAACTAAAAGTTGTTTGGAATACGACTCCTATATCTACCAGTATTTTACTCAGCCGGATGATCTTAAACTCGATGGTGTGGAAGGTGTTTCTCAAATATGGGAAACACAGGAAGACACCTGCAGAAGACACTTGAGGCATAGATCTCTTACTTGTCTTTGGCCTTGCAGTCTGATTCGTAGAAGAGTAACATTACCATGAGAGCCATCGCTTTATGCCAGGTGTTGCTAATAAATCCAGCCTTCAAAATGCTTAAGTAAAGTGGTTTGCTTATATTTCTGATGAAGTTTCCTAGGAAAAATAGTAGCAGATGACCATTAGTTTTATAAATACAGTGTTAATGTGGTTTTTAACCTTAGCTTCGTTTAATGACCATTTACGCTTGAGAATTTGTTTTATATCTATTAGGTCAGGAAGCCAATTCTATTTTAATCTAGGATTAATATCCCGATAAGTGCAGTGCTCGTCCTCCTCACTCTCGGCCATTTTTGAAGACCTTGAGCTAGCCAAAAACTGCATTTTGTGACATTCTTTCATTATTTTACACTTGGCTGATCAGGTACAACGTATCCGTACCGATTTTTCAAGTACAATGCAAAATTTGATGGCGTACCGCTATGCAATCGTTCGCTGCATTTCACCTTGAACCTAGTCATTCGACAGGAGTTTACTAACAACGCGATCTAGTCTGAACGAAAATCCAATTGGTGCTTTGTGCATGTAAAAGGTCAGACCTCCCACAACCGAGTCTGCGCAATGCAAGCGCGTTGCGACGTGCTGGACGTCGCGTCAGGAAAAAATTGTTCCCGATACTTTTTATCAAAGCCATACACGTACGTTGTATGTGGTGTATCAAAACTTAAGTGTATGAGAAATGTATAAAATGATCTCATCGAATATCATCGTTGTTCTCAATTACGAAAATCATCCGAGCCATTTAACTTTTGATTGCCTTCTGTTAAATACGTTGATGCGGAGGACTTATTGACGATAGATGGGGTTCAGGTTTTATATACATATCTATACCTTGGCCTTGTGGAGAAAAGCTGGTCAATGTAAATTTTTGCTTTACAATTTCGAATGCACAATATCTATTACGAATTTGATTTTCACCCTGAAAGTGCACGTGTTTAAGTTGATGGCTTTGGCAGGTAATTCTTCGAATTCAATCACATCAAATTTCAGTCAAGGTCAATAGAACTAAATAGGAAAGCCATGGGGCTCCTATTTAGAGGGAAACAAGGTGCAGATAAAACCAGGCTTCAATTTCTTGAGATTTTGGAGGAATGGTTTGAGTGAAAATGGTTCATGAAAAATGGTGTACATTATGCATGAAATCGAAATACATCATGCAATTGTTTTTCTCGTTGAATTTCTTGGTCTTTTTTGGCAATCGATGTTTACGGAAAGAGGGGAAAATACTGCGAATTTGGGTTCGCATTTAACTCCCCCGACATATGGAAAATGCCAAGTGACTAAATAGGAAGGAAATATGACTTTTAAATAAGTTGTCCTACCTTTCAATGTGCTAGACTCACTTTTACTCATAAATCCTTACGGATCAGTAGCCGGGGGATGAAAGATTTCCACTAAAAATCGTTTCGCTGACTTGGCGATTCAAATTTTATCTTCCCTGGCTAATCGTTGTAGTTCCACTAGAGCAAGGGCGTTTCTTCCGAGTTTTGAGCTAAATTGCTGCGCTCGTTATTTAAGATTAAAATCTTGGATCCAGTGATAAGCCGCTTCCCGTAGCTTTTCCCTTCTGAAATTTCCATCCACTTCTTCTGATACCACTCCATACGATGATGATGCATAGAATTGTTTTTGTTTTTCTCTTCTACGCGATGATCCTATAAAAGATATCTATTCTTCTATAGCCCGCGATGCAGTCAAAGTAGAATAAAACTACTACCATTTTTTTTCTATTTTAAACTCTCTCAACTAATAAAGGCATTTTATTTAAGATTTCCTACCTGTATCATATAATTGACGTTTTCGATAGAAGTGCTCTTACATATCTGTGGGTATCCCCTATTCTTAATTTTATATTTGACTCTAGGTGGGAACTAGGTGATTTTTTTAAGATTGATAAATTCAACGGAAATTCTTGAATTGGTGGTAATCAACTATGGATGAAACTATATCTTTATTTCAATTGAAGTACTGGACGAATAAATTAATTTTATTATCTCATTTTAACAAATCCTTGCAATTTATAGATGACTGATATAAATTGCCAATTTTCCAATCCCGCCTCATCATCTAGTGGTACTGAATGGTTATTCGGACGATTTATTTATATCTGCGGAGTTCGCGAAAATTGTCTGTCGGCATAGCGAAAATAATGCAATGAGATGAAATGCCACTTTAAAGGAGACATACCAATACCGACGAATGTCCCTTTAAGCCTGTACTCTCTACCAACCAAATTATGTGAACTGATATGTTTATCTAAATAAATTTAATCCTCTTAAAAAGTTCTTAATACTTTAGCCTGACTCATAAATTATGTATTCATGCATTTTGTAGTAAGGTGTAGTAGCTCTTGAAGAAACAATTGGCTTATGAGAAAGCTCTTATGGTCTCAAGTTTTACGTATATTGTAATAACGCCAATCAACCACCCTCTTACAATAGAATAAGTTAACATTTTTGCATTGGATGATAAATGATTACTCAAATAAGTACATTCACAATAAATATTTAAAGTTTTAAATAATACCTTCAGCACGCTTTGATTGAAATACTTCATAAAGACATGGAGAAAGAGTTGTTCGTAAGAACATATTTTTCTGAACCTTAGCACGTATTTTAATTGAATTTGAAAAATGTTTAATGATATCTGTTGTTATCAGTTAGAATGTATAAATCGTCATTATTTTGACCTTATCTTATTTTCGTGGCTAAAATTCCAAAGACTTGATCATTGCTGAAATGTATTCGGTTTCACCAACACGCCGATCACTCCGCGGATAAAACTAAATTTTAGATATCAGAATAAGACTTTGGAAATTGGCAAACTTTTACATGCATTCAAAAACCTTTCCGTCAAACCTTTCACTTTTCCTGGATTCACAAAGAAATGCATAAATTTTCCGGAATACTCATCTCATACAAAATTCATTCTCAAACTTTCCCGGCATTGTCAAGTCGTCGTGTTTTTCTTTCTGTGCCTCGTCCCGACCAAAGCGCCCCGTCCTCTCATTGGCTTCCGAGGAATTTGACGAGTTAACGATTGCGCCGTCACGCCTCACCCCCCCCCCTTAAAGCCCTCCCCCTAACGGATGCGCCAAACTTTTGAGTAACACAGGCACTGCAACATACCCCACGGGTCGGGGGGCACCACATGGCTTCTCTCCGCCATAACCATTCCCCTGTCGAAAAACAAACCCCTTCATTCTTGACCTCTCCTTCCCCCATCCCCCGGAAGCTACTTCATTCCGTTCCACTCGCGGTTTTCGGACATGGTGCTAGATCACAAGGGAACGTCAGCTTCCGTAACCGTGAACTCTCCGCCCCATCCCTCCCCCTTCCCTCGCGATTACCACTCAGAACACTCTTCGTCACCCATCCCACTGGTCGCCCGTCTCGAATGCTTGCAACCCTCCCGTTTTTGTCCAAGCTCTGGTCCTTTCCGCCATCCCCTTTTCCCCTCTGACACCTACCCTAACCACCGTACGAAGGGAGCCATTTCACCCCCTCCCTCATTTCACCCCCTGAACCCCTTCGGATACTCCACTCGCGGACCAGCTGGCCAGATTTCGAACTGGAAAGGAAATGGGGGTTAATGGCTCTAACGTGGTCCCATTCTCTCTCTCTCTCTCTCTCTCTCTCTCTATTTCCCCCGTCTCTTTCCTCCCTGCTTCCGTCCTTTCCTCCTCCGCTTCCCTAGTTCATATATTTCCATCCGCGCTCATCGTCCATCCCTTCACACTTTTCTTCTCCTTTCGCCTCGGGTTCCCTCTCTACCGTTTCACGAATGTTCTCCGGATGAAGCGATCCAAAAATTTATCACGGAGACCTCGTCCCGTTCACCTCCTCAACCCGACTTTGCTTTCCTTTGTGTTTGACTCACTCCGTCATTAAACTTTTTTTCCTCGTTTGATTGTGTCCGCAACGGAGGGGAATGCCTTGTTCGTTTCCCTTTTGAATGTTTTCATCTCGGGAAATGACGACGCATTATGCTACCTCTAGAATAAGAGTTTTCGATGAAATTGTTTTCTTTTGTGCTAAATGAGAGCTCGGTTTCGCAAAAATTATTGCCAAAGTGTGATGAATTTTACAAAATCATACATCAGTATCAAAAATTCAATTTTAAATCATTTAACGGTACTTTACTTTTCCTAACCAGATTTAATTTGCAAATTCTCTCGTCTGAAAAACTTTTCGAAAAGGAGTTTACTGCCATCTCTGCCCTTATTGTAGAATTCCTCTCTTCGCTAAAAATGACTGCTCAACGGAAAATTTCGAAAATGGCTGGCGAGTTTATTTTTATATTTCTATATACAATATATTTTCTGTCCCGCATGTTCACGCAGTGGTGTAAGCTTCCTCGATAATGTAAGTTTTCAAATAGTTTATTTGATGTTTGTGTAGTACAGATCCACAGATTAATTTTAGTTACCAATGTTTTTATTCTTAAATGTTTAAATGAATCCATATATCATTAATTGAAAGCACTACGATGTATTAGGGTATTTTTATGAACGTTTTTTTTATTTCAAAGTGGTCCTTCAAAATATGAGCGCATTCCTAACCAGGTATTCTTCTTACATTATTGTTGGTTATTTAACATACGGTTACTGGAAATTTGCTAAAATTCATATAACTAATGAATTTTTTCATGAAATTGCAGTACGTGCGCTGCAATTGCGTGCTTAAAGAGGAAAAGATATCTGTAACATGTATATCGATCAGAAAACAATCTCCGCTATATGACTGCCTCTTATTATGAGATAATTACATTAAATAAGTGAACTAGCATTTTGGTTTTACAATTGTTTTCTGATTGTTCCCTTTTTTAAGTCCTTATCTTTGCTAGGAGTCCATCGAAATAACCATTCTTTCGTGGAAGGATTCAACTACGGTTTACGGAAGATGGATATCCATTGTGTTTTAGAGTCTCTCGGAAATGACCTGGAGATCCAATTTGCATCCATTGAATTTTTCCCCGTTTAAGGCGATGGCGTGGGGCATATGCAGGTGATAATATAAGAAGATTAGGATAATCGAATGCTCAATTGAATTTCGAGCGGCGGAGTCACCGAATAAAATGAACTTCACTTCATGGAGTCGCTGTGAACTACATTAAAATGTGGCTCACGTGAATTGGGTTAAGTGGCTTCGAGTTGATAGCGAGGCGAAGGAATGCTGAAAGGAATGTGCGCGCCGTAGAGAATACGAGTGATAAGCAGAGGGAAAGACAAGAAAATGAATTCTAGGGTGGGAAAAAGGCTGACACATCAGAGCACCGCTGGAGCAAAAACACGGTTGACGCTGGACGATGAGCGTGGCTTACAGTGAACAAGTGATGTGAAGTTACATGCAGCTGCGCGAAGCTTGTCTGGCAGGAGTATTAGCATTGTTCATT
Source organism: Hetaerina americana (assembly GCF_022747635.1). Classification (NCBI taxonomy): domain Eukaryota; kingdom Metazoa; phylum Arthropoda; class Insecta; order Odonata; family Calopterygidae; genus Hetaerina; species Hetaerina americana. The sequence goes on from NW_027286181.1 coordinate 36,240,856, forward strand.
CCTTGATTAGCTTCCGTGAATTTGGACTATCCGTAACGCAGTCTCAACATATTTGCGATAGTCGAAAGACCAACTTTAATATTTAAAAACTGGTATCAGATGTCATCAGAAATGGGAATTAATGCTGTGGAGGAAAATATGCAAATCTAGACCCTCCCATTTTACATGTAGTATTGTATCCGAAGTAGAGTGATCATCGTATAAATTTACATATATATGCCCATTTATTACTATTAAGGGTACTTAAATGTTCAAGGTAGATATTTACTTTGGCATTGGGCTGCTACGCTTCAAGTCCCGTTTAACACCCTTCATTAACATAGTCAACTTTAAGGCAAAGTTAAGCTGAAAGAAGAAGGTAATGGAAAAGATTAGGAAAGAAGAAGATTGTGTGGGTTGAAAAGTTGCTACAAACCAATGCGTGATTCGATCATGATGACGAGGCTAAAACCAAGAGATTGAGACCTTTTCGCTGAAAATAAATATGAAATACCTGTTAGCGTTCATTAAGTCCAATTCTCCGTGTATTTTAAATGTTTTTAGAATACTCTGACATTTGATTCAAATGAGAAATCCGGGATACAAAGATGAAGTTAACTTTGCATATTAAATCGGTTATACAGGTATCTATTCTAAATGTTCCATTAGAACAATTAACTTTGATCATATAATTCAATATGAATACCCTGGAGAGCATTTTATTCTACAGCTCCATATATTCTACTTTTTCAAAAGAAAACACCTCAAATGTTGGAAATAATGTACGTTAGTTGAAACTAAAATGAAAATAATCTTCAAGTTTTTGGAAACATTAAATGTGTGAGTGCCATACTGTTGTAACGAAACTGTGCGTTAACCATGATCAAAACCTTTCCTTTTGGCATGCTCTACTCATTGAAAAATATGAGTGTTAAAAATGATTTCCGAGTTTCATCCTACCACTCATCATTATCGGAATTTGTCTGGTATCTCGGTCGATTTTGTGCAATCATAGCATAAGTTAATAGAGCCACAGGGCAGGAAAAAATTCTAATTACGCGTGCAATTTAAGCTGAAATGAGAATTCTCCTCAACAATTTTCATCCGCAGCATCCCTGGTGGATGTCAGTTTTTGGAGAGCGGAAAGAAATGTGGCTTTGGGACTTCGGCAAAATACGGCAGTGGGAGATTTTTTTAACAACGCAGGCGTCTAAAATTAGAGAATACGGCGAGACAAGGTGAGAGAAAGAGAGGAGGAAGTAGGCATGTGAGGGAAAAAATGAGGAGAGTCTCGAGAAACCTCCACTTGATGCTGTCTCCCACTCGACTCCCATCTCATTTCATCACGGCGAGTTTTCTTTCCCTCTCACCCGTCTATGGCCTTCCACACCCCCCCCCCCCACTGCCCCCACCCAGGCTCGTCCAATTTAAGGTTTGCTGCTTGAAGCAAGCAGCAGCGGCGCGGTCGAGATAGGCAGGCAGGAGGAGGAAGGAAAGAAGAGCCCAGACCCATTGCCCCGTTGAAAAACATAATATGCGGCTGGAATAAAAGAAAAGGAATGAAAACATCCTTTAAAGGAAAAATGCGGGTGGGAGTTCATTTGTGGGGAGAGGGTCCGATTGGATTCGTTGAGAAACTTCGCCGCGGATACCCCATTTTCTTCCTGCGAACCTTTCTTCCATACATCCGTCTTCCCTCGTCCCTCTTCCTTTTGAAATTTCCCCCTTCCTCCCCAAGCGCTTTCTTAACCGTCGACGCAATATTTTTTTCTCTCGCCATTGGCGCAAACTGCTATCTCAATTTCCCACCGGTATGAATAGTGCATTACCAAACGTTTTCTTTAATGAAGCATAAGGGAAAATAATTTGGTTCTCCTCATCGGGTAACTATGTGGGGTTCTAAAAGGGCTACTTACCCTATTACATTTTTAAATACTGAAAAATATTGCTCCTATTTATCCTCAATCTCGTAGTAGTAGCATAAATTAAGGGAAGCCGACAGCTGAGGCCATTTGCGCTATAGGAAATGGATGGGACAGGATGAAGGGAGGAAAGAAACCCAACGTCGGCATTAGCCTACTCGTAACGAAAGGCGCTAAGGGGTCCGCCGCTTAACGTCCCATCCGGGGGACACCGTACTCACTCAAAGTGCTCTCCTCAAAGCACCTCAAGTAGGGATCGGGTTACCACTGAAAAATATCTCCCACCCCCGGGAATTGAACCGCCCTCTGGGTGGGAAGCCAGTAAGTTAGCCACTGCACCGTCCCGATTCCCTCTACCAAATTGCCCATTGCGATAACTCACTTTCTTTTCCTCTTTGCTTGCCCATCCTTGATTTTCAGCCAAACGTAATGGCAACGACCAGCGTAGGAAATAAGTTCAACATTTGATGGTGAAAATTAGTGATTAAAGTTAATATTAAGCACTCAGAGAAGGTATTCTTGTTAATTAAAAAAAAACATAGGGATGGTTTTATCATTTACGCTTTAAATTGACGTCCTTCATCTATCATAGCGGCTGATAATAATTTGGCAATGCTGAAGTGAAATATTGTATTCTAAAGTTTCTTTTCTGTTAATTTTATTACCCTTATGTCAGTGATGAATCCAATGTATCCTTCATGTTCTATTTCTATGTGATACCATCTTTATCATGTAAGAATTTTTTATTTAGATCTTAGTCCCAATTTCATTTTTCATTTTTGACCACAAGAAATTCAGCAAATTCGTGTAGCTTTGACGTAGTAGGACAACGCAATTGGATATCCTGAACGTTTGGGTGTATTTGGCATCATTCTGGACACGTGCCGTTCTACCTTTATAGAATTTCAGGCCTAAGGGAAGCTCATCTTAGAAGACTTCAAAGGACCTCCGTAGCTTTTCGATATGAAAAAGATGAAAAGAAAGGCTTTCAATATGGTTTCATGTCAGCAGTACAAACCTTAAGCTTATCATCTAGCTTTAATATAATCAGCTTATACAAAGTTATCATATTAAAACTGAAAACAGTCTACAGTAAAAATGTGTCATTTTCGGTATTTGAGTCCTGTAAAAAGTAGTTACCTTATGGACACCGTTTAAAATGATGTCTTTTAGTCTTTCTAATTGCTCACAATGAGGTAGTAAGTCGGCATGAAAATGAGTAATTGTATTTGGCAACGTTGACTTGCACTATTGATTGCGATTGATTTTCCGGAATTTCATTACAAAGAATATGCACTAATATCAGACAAGAATTGGTATAAGTGTTTAAGTCCATTAAGGCATCAAAGTAGTTGCGAAAATTCCTTTTTTTTACCAGATAGTTTGATGGTTCTGAAAAGTGTATAAAAATTGCGATAGGATTTATAAAAGTTTTGCGGTTTACCTCAATTTCTCCTATGCTGCATGGGTAAGTAATGACCATTTGCTTTTTAAGAGCTTCTTCGTGCAGGTCATGACCTTGTAGACTTGCTGAAATTATGAATACGCCCTTAGGAATATACTAAATAGACCAAGATAAGAACGACAAAGGATATATTTTTTACCTTGGACAGTTGAAACTTGGATTTGTAGATTAAATGATCCCAAGGGAAACTTCCAGAATTTGGAAAAGCGTGAAAAAATATGAAACTTGATGCAATTTGATTACTGCGTACAGGTATTAACTGCGTGAGAAGTGAATGAAACAAAAATGGAGCTTGTGAGAAAGCATACTGAATTAAACCCTTATAGGGTATGCAATATTTCATTTTAAAACTTTCCTATTAAGGGAAAAATATAATAATGAAATAAATATTATTAAATAAATTTATCACTCCTGCTTTGTTAAATTTCAATATTGAAGTAGAAAATACCACAATATTTTTAAGATTATATTTTGACTGGTTATGTATAAAATTATAATTAGTGGAAGATTGAAATGTATCATAATCTTGCGATATATATTCAAGATCAGTTCCTTTTTATGGCGTAAACCTAATACAGAAGAGCTTTTCATTATCATCTTAAATTAATTCAATATAATGTGATTATAATTTCATTAGATATTCTATTTCTTCTTAAGTTAAATTAGATTTTTAAATTCCCCACTTAAATGGGGAAAAAAGAGTCGGTAATTGTTACTCAAGAATATTAGATACTTAAGTGAGTTGTTCTGTGAAAGATTTTACAGTGCACCCATGAAAAATAATGCACTATTCATTCAGGATATCAAAACACATTTATTAATGATTACTGCGGAATTTGACGGAAATATATGTCGTGAGAATAAATATATTTAATCAAAGCTTTATCACACAATTATTTTCCTGTATTGCTATTATCGAACATTGTTTCTGAAATGTACTAGAATTAGCTTAAAATTATATCGAAAAAATTAATTGTGAAACGTATTTTAGAGGAATATTTTGCGTAGATATATTTTGTTTAGCCGATAAAAAACTAATTTTAGCATCAATAAAGAAAAAAACCAATGTATCTTTCCACTAAATTTTAGCATGCTTTCCTTGAACGTTGTGCATTGAAAAAGAAACGTTGAGGAGAAAAATTTCTATTAATTATATCTAGCCTAAATTGTTGTGCTCATTTAGTCCCATTTGTTTGGAATTAACTCATGCTAATAAGCTCTTTTAAATGATTATGACTTTCTGCTCGAGCAACTACTTACACGTGTCATAATACATGCTGAAACTTGAATGTTAATTAGTAGCACAGGGTAGTTGAAAAGTTAACACTGTATCCAATGTAATGTAGTTAATGCTATAAATAAATATTCATTAATTGTCACACTATCCTTAAGGTAACGATATTTGATAAGGAACTTAAATAAAACGAGCGTGAAAAAAATAAATGTAATGAAATTCTAGAGGCATAAAAAGCCGTGGTTAAACTTTAAAATTGGGAGGTAAAGCTAGGTCAGAAAGTGCTTAGGATGAAGGTGATAAAAGTAGAAGAGGCGTAGGAAGAATAATATCGTAAAGTAAAGAAGCTTTCGCAAGAAGTTGGAAGTTGATGACAGGGTCTTTGAGTAAGGAAGTAAAGAAAAGATTAGTTAAAACTTTGGTTAGGGGCATAGTTTATAGTGCGGCGCGGAAACTTGGCCGTTGAGGTAGGAAGATAACCGTAATTTGGAAACTTTTAATCTCTGGGTACGTAGAAGGATGGAAAAAGTAAAATGCATGGAAGAATAACAAAACAAAGAAGTGCTAGACACGGTGGGTGCGGACAAAAGGCCGTTGTTAAAAGTTCAAAGGAGGCAGGAAAAGAGGGCATAAAATCTTTCAATTAGCGGTAAAATTTTGAAGACTGTGACAGAAAGAGCATTAGGCAGGCTTAGGCACGCAGTTTAAGTGCAATGAAGGGAGGTAAATATTACGTGAAATTGAATAACAGATATACTGTTGGTCGGCTTTCATGTTGTTTCGTGTTATATGAGGTTTAGAAATGTAAAAATGTCACCATGTCTATCCAAAACCTACCTTAGCCGTTCGACTACCATTGGGTATTATATTCAAGAACCATGGAAAAATAATGGTGAAGAAGAATAGATCTGTTGTCCATAGAGACAGTAGATAGACAACTGTTCGTGAATTTATATTTTGGAGTTAAAAGGCGAAATATCTTCGAAAACTAAGATTTTTTTTCTATAATATCTTTGGTTGGAAAATATTCCTTGAGTGCAGAATATGTTTAATAATTTTGAGTAGCTTCGGCGTGAAGTGGTGGAGGTCGGACATAATGAATAACTGATCGTTACACTTTTCCACTTGATAAAAGTTTTTTTTTAAATTTACGATCACAATTTATACATGGATGTAATATATCAAAACCCGGTCGTAAAATTAAAAAAAAATATCAAGTGGAAAAGTGCTACGATCGGCTAGTCATTGCATCATTTTGTTTTGCCTCAGTTGACAGTTCCTTCTTACTCCTCTTGAACATATTATAAGAAATGGTGGGGATTTTATATGCTTAGGCTGCTCGAAGAAACTTCGGTTATCAAACATTCTTGTAGTTACCCAGTATAATGATTGAATATTTAAACAATAATTTCCCAAAGCTCAAATCGTAATGAATAATATAACTCTGCGAATTATATTAAGGGCTGAATAAAATGTGACGTAAAACCATATTATTATTTTGAAAATATATTACCAAAGATGTCACGCTAGACAAAGTCTAACATAGGAGACTATTCAGGAGCAATAATTGAATATCCATTTTATATAAATAAGAGCTAAGGTTGCAGTAGGATGGTTTTGCTTGCGAATTCAAAGGAAAAATTCAAACACTGCACTTGGCAGTCCAGGAAATTTAGGCAAAGTGACAGATAGTGATAAAAGTGCACCAAACAAACCAGGATTAGAGGTAGCAAAATGAGGACATTCTTCCTTTGAAATTTAATTACGGGGCAAATAGTATCAACGGGCAATCCTCATCTTCAAGTACTCTCTGAATGGAATATGGTTCAGCGTGTGCCCAATGTTGAATATATAAGAGGTAAATTGTGAATAGATGGCTTGTACGATTTTGTCTTCATTTTTTGAAGACTAACTTGCATTTAATTGACTCCGAAAAACTCCAAATTCAGGTATTCTTTTATTCCTGGTAAAAAGCAGGGCTGCTGTACGGTACTAGCAAGAGAAAAGAGCGCCATAGTAAAACATATCTGTCTCCTAAATACTTAATTTGCTTCCTTTTCTTTGGCTGAAGAACTAAAAAACCAGATCACACTCTCTCGCGACGATTTACATTTCTGCCCTTAATATCTTCGATTTGAAAATAACTCCTGTCTTAGGTGTCGCAAGAGATAACGGCTGTATTTATCGGGACACGGTGTATTCGATTTTTTTCACTTGGAATGTTTTTAGCGTGTAAATTAAAATTTGGACTTGAATGGATGTATATTACCAGAATAATTTAAGCATTGATTTGGAGTGCAAAACCTACAGTAGATAGAAGAGTTTACCTATCTATTAAAAGAATTGTTTGGCCACACAAGGGTGTATTTTCACGGAAGTGAGGAGTTGATGGCAGAGGTGCTGAGTAGCAATGTTAATGAGAGGTTAGTGATAATATGGACATGGAGCGTGACTTGATAAGACGAATAAACTTGCTCTTTGAAGCAAAACATAGACGTGGATAATGAGAATTTTGAGACATGAGTGTGGGAAAGAATAAGATAGATAAAACGGAAGGAGAGAAAATAAACGAAGTATTAGACATGATGAGGGAAGAGAGTCGGATAAATCCAAAGGAAAAAAGAATGGTGGATACCGAATATTTTTATTGGTGAATAAATGCTGAAGACTGCAATGGAGTGGAGAACGTTGGACAAGTGAGGTAGGGGAGGAAAAGAATATGCACGAGGTAAGTAGAATGTATACGGGGCTGATAAAGAGCTTGTTGTTGTGTCTTATTAGATGAAGTGAAGAGTTTTAGTGGCATTAAGTTTGTATCAATCCTAAATCTAACTCAAACAGTAGACTATCAAAATAAAAATATTGCCTCAACAGGTTTAGGCACATGGAAATGCATGGTAACGACACTTTCATATGCACATATTGTTAATGTGGCCCCTGTGGTTGGAAATTCTCTATCCTCCAAGTGTGGGAACAGCAATGGCCCTATTCCCTGAAAGTAGTTAGTAACGCGGGATCCGGAGTGAAATTTTCTCATTTGGCACAGAGAAAGTGGGGAGAGTAAGCGTGGAAATAAAGAAAGAGAAAGAGAAATAAGAAAGAGAAATAAGAGGAGCAGTGAGAGTTTAGTGAGAAATTCGCTTCCGCATATTTGCATTGGAAATGGCCTTGGGAGGCGTAAAAGCAAGGCGTGTCTTCTCTCTCCCTCCTTCCTCCTCTTCTCCCACCGCAGCTCAATCCCATGGCCCCCGTCGACACCCCAGAAACCCCCCTCAGCCATCACCATCACTTCTACCCACCCCAGGAAACCTTTGCCGCACTTCCCCTCCCGATTCGAATGTCGTCGCTAGGTGGCGCGGCATCTCGCTCGCACTCTTTTACAAACTCTTTAAGCCCATCTATCCCTCGAGCGCCCTCTCCTCTTCCTTGGTTCCAATATTCCTTCTTCCCTCCATCACCTTTTCCCCTCAGTAGGTGTGAATTATCATCCCCTCCCATCCCACACACCACCTACCTTCCCCCACTCTCCCCAGAGATAAAATTCACGTTTTTTCTTGTTATTTTCTTTGCTTTCCCAAAGGGTTAAAGGGGGTGAAGTAGACTCGGGGTCCTACAGAAGATAAACCAATTAAAGGGCGACGAGGGGTGAACATTTTTTAGCGGCTCCAAAGAAAAAAAGAGTAACTTTAATTTCCAGCGATGGGGTTAATGCGACCTTTTCAGATTTTTTTGCGTATGCTAATTACGGCGTCCATCGAAAAGTATTCTTGCCAAATGTAGCAAATTCTGGAGAGCAATTATTATCCTTCTTATTGTGTGCTCTGCTGAGCTCGGGGGACCGATAAAGTCGAGTTCCTGTGGGGCCTCCTGAGATTTTGTGTTTAAGTCCTCAAAAGTTTCTCTGACGCACGAAATCCCTAACTGAATGTACAATGTGTTAGTTAATGTAGGTATACTATATACCCTCATCTCATAGAGAGAGGAAAGGTAAAGGAGCCACCTTTCACCGATATGCAGTAAGAGGTGTAAATTAGCGCTTTGTAATAATTTTAATATCATTATTGATCATTGTCTCGTGCCAATGCACGTTCAGGATCATGATATCTATTCCATAATTATTCCCAAATGTATCAATTTAAAACGTCTAAGAGCAGAGATATTCCATACAGAATGATAATGAAAAGTTCAAAACTCAGGCTTTGCGATATTTGTGATTCCTTACTTTTACTCACATTATTTCTACTTCCCTTTTTTGTGAGAATTTGATTATATATTAAGTGTTATAATACCCCCTTTTTGGATTTGGTACTGAATTGACTGGTTGTATCCACGGATTGAAATTATTCGAATTATCATGAAAACTGAAATTCGTTAGTTTGGCTACTGTTTGCTAACAATAATTTTTTTGGTAATTTTGAGCATGGAAAAACGTTAGCTTTTTCTGAAATTCCACCAAATTGCACAGTATTATAGTTTCTTTATTTATAATGCTATTGCTCTAGTCCATATTGCAGCTGCATCCTTCCTGCTGTATAGGTGAACCTTAACATTACGATTTGCAAACTTACAGAAATGACTCTGAGCTAAGACATTTTCAGACGAATATGAAACCATTGGTGTGAGTGACTATTTTGTGACTCTCAGAAAATCAGCCTACGACAATCGTAAGAAGGCTCTGGATATATTTGGGATAATTTTACTGACTCTTAAGAAGTTTAATGTAGAAACGTAAAATATCCAATTTGATTTATTTGTTTTCTTTGTCACTTACCCTAGTATGTAATAATTCAGTTTCATATAAAAATTATGAAGGCCTGCACAGACGGATTTATTATTTAAAGAAACTTGTAGTATTTTTGAAACGTTTGGCTTTAAATAAATTACTTTTAGCGGTTTAGGGTGAATATATTTTTTACTTGAAATTACAATTTAACTTAAAGAATTGTTCTTATTCTTATAAATTCTGTTAGGCGACATACCTGCGTATTCTGTTCACTTATTCTGGACGATAGTATTACGTTCCCTAGGCTTTAAGAGTGAAAATCTTTTGAAATTCGTAGTATTCAACAGATTCAGGCGAGATGTTGTGGAAGTTCGTCATTAAGAGAAGAAAAAATTTGCACTTTTCCACAGATTTATTTCTAGCGTACAACGCGTTTCAGTTCATCAAATCATCTTCAGGTAAAAAAAAAAATATTCAAATTGTGATAGATCATATTTATACCTCTTTGATAAAGGGGGGGAGAAAAGAGTGACTTCTGTAGCTTACCTAACAAGTTCTTTCATTGGGTTCTCCATTTTTCCCCTCTTTCTCCCCGCCTGCCTTACTCCTCACTATTTTCTTCCGCTCCCTTCCTCAAACAGGTATAAATATGATGTATCACAAGTTGAATCTTTTTACCTGAAGAAATGGTTCGATGAACTGAAACGCATTTTACGTTACAAATAATTCTGTGGAAAAGTGCACCTTTGTTTTTCTCATAATAAGACTTGTTCTTGAAATATGTTGCAATATTTTACGCATCAATATCCATCAAACTCCATCAAACTCCATCAAACTAATTTTTAATAAATTATTAATCAAATATTATTCATGTCTTTGTAAAATAGGAGTGTTTACTCCAATTATACAAAACATAAAAGGAATCATGCGTAGTGAAGTTTTTTGCATTTCTAATACATACAATTTCTGTTTCTTATATATCCATCGTTTTTCGTTTTATCGGATGGATTTTACATTTCAAAGTTTCCTTAACTCTATTACTGCTCTATGTCGTGCACCCTGTTTATTTTCCAGAAATGAAAATAGTAATTTTTTGATTCCACAGAAAATCGCTCACTAAGTTAATATTTTTCATTTCCCAATATGAATCGATTCCATAAATTTACGTCGGAAACCATCAATTATTGATTTTCCGCATTTTAATTAGCATTTTGTTTTGATATCGTGCTACACTGCTTCAATTTCACCGGCTTCAATGGCCATTTAATTTTCCTTAACAAGCCTATTATCGAAGTTTGATTCCATTGATGTGAGTTCACCTCAGTTCCATCTCACGCACTACCGTTACCCACCTCAGCGCCATCGAGATAGGTCCGGTGTATAAATGCCGACTGAAGTTGCATCATGAACACCCGCAAAGTGTTTGCGGAGTTACGTGCGGGCCATAGACTGAGGAGGATTAAGGCGTGGATGATGAGTGAGAGGGAGAAAGAGAAAGAGAGAGAGAGGGTGGGGAAGAATCTCCAGTGGAAGGGAGAGAACCCATCTTTCGACAAATCCCACTCGTCTTCCCTCCCCCGAGTAAGGGAGAGATTGAAGAGTCAGAACGCTTATGCGCCAGGCTGGCTGGGATCCAAGAACACGTCGGGCCATGATTATTATTAGAGAGAGAGAGCTGAAGGCTTATCGGGATGGCAAGGAGGGTGGGGAACGCTGAAAGGGAGAGCATTTGGTAAGGTTTATGAGGAGTTTGGGAAGGCAGATATCTGAGAGTTGGGAGGCAGAAATCGTGGGAGGTTAAGGCATGTGAGAGAAGGGCTAGGATATAGTAGTTCTAGGCGTTGGTGAATTCCTTGGAAGGAATCGTTGGATTGGCGAAAGTGGTGAAAGTGAATGCCCCCAAACTGTGCCCGTGGAGTAAGACGGGGAAGGAGTTTTGATGTACTCGTGCTAATCCTTGAGTTATTGCATCGTCAGGCCAACATACTCGGAAGAAGAGCCCTAAGAAACAATAACTATTAGATCGGGAAAGGTCCCCAGATAACCTCAAAATGAAAGGAATTCCGGAGCTCCTTTTGCCAGGTATCTGAAGCCACTTACGTATCTGTTCATGCCTACATTGCCGTTCCGTATTATAATAACTTGGTAAATAAATTAACTAAAATATTTAGGGGTGCAATTTTATTGGGGAACACAGATAATCAAAGGGAGTAATCAAATTCAAGACTAGTATTCATTCATTCCTGATATTGTGTCTGTTTAAGGGTAGGTTTCGCACGGTCCCCTAATAACTATTAACTTTTTAATAAAATAAACAAAAGAAAGAAATGTGCTACGGAATAAACTGACAGAGCTTCATAGAGGGTATCTTGGATGGGTCTCGTTCTCGTATCTCGCCTTCGCTCACTATTGCATTCGCGTGTCCGCACAAAAAGGGGAACCTTAACCGACAAACGTCTGAAATGTAAGTGCACTGATTTCTGCGCGCTCCAGCAAATCTGTCTTATTACGCCGAGCGCCACTCGTTACGCTGCTATTATTCACCGAAAACAAATACGCAGCGGATATAACGTTACAGGTCGGGAAATTCAAAAATTTAAATAAAAGTGGCCAGTTTCTATTAATTCCATCTCGTGAACAGATAAATAAATGAATACTGCCTGAGAAACCCTCTAAAATACCCGGTAGGTTGGCTTGGTACATAATATAGCATCTTATAGTGTGTGAAATTCACGATATTCAGACAAACGGTTCCGATTTACTTCCGTGCACCACCTACTGTTTCCCTGGATTATCTGCTGACTAGAAAAATTATTGGTGTACCGTGAAGCTAGTCAAGTTCAGTGACATTACTCGGATTTTAACCCGCACCTTGCAGTCAGTTGTCGAACGCTCTGCACAATAGTTTATCACGATACCAAGTTGAACAGAAATTATTTATGTGACAATACTAATGTGCAAGCACTTTTAATTTTGCGAGAGAATAAACATGATAAATTAAACGTTAATTCCTTCATGTGAGTTTTATCACCCACCCAAGTTTTTCCGTTTTGATTACATTTGGTCGGCTTTGAATAGCCAAAGCTATTGAGTAGTAATTTTCTCTCTCCTTCAATTTTTTTCTATTTGCATTCACTGATTCCATTTAGATGCCATTTCTTGGCATACTTAGATAAACAGAGGGATTCTGATCCTCCTCGAGGAGTTATGCTGTTTAGTGACTCCATCCTCAGTATTTCCGTGTTCGTAGTATTTTTATGCAATCTTGGGAAAAGCTATCATAGTCATCTCCTTGCAATATTTTGTAATTACTCGTATATGACAATGCAATAGATTTCCACTGTTCAATAAATTTCTATGGTACAATGGCTACGAATTGGTTGATATGATATAGGGGAGGTATCCAGTGGGTGAAATTTTAATTTTTCCCAATGTTTGTATGCAATTGATTTTTCTGTCCGTTTAAATGTTTGGCATACTGGAGGCCATTTTTAAAATGCACTTTAAACTGATTATCAAAACTTCAAAAAGAGAAGAACACAAAATTAAAAATATTTTCAGCGAGCAACGCTATAAGTATATGACTTGAAACAGCTAAAATGGCGAGTGTAGTTTTTAATTTAATCCGGCGACTATGCATGAACGTTTACGGTATTCCTAGAGGGTGTTTGTTCCTCTTGAGCGAGTAAACGAATGATGCTTCATTCTTTTACTTCTGTTAATTTTTACTTATTCAAATACTATCATTGTTTATTTGCCTATTGTTTAAAGGAAAGTTTATGGAACATGATTTTGGTTTATAAATACTAAAAAATCTATCATATGAAATATCCGGTGATGTTTTTCATTTTGATCGAGTTTTAACTTCAGATTATTCTGATTAAATATAAGTGATAGTTGAACGAGATTAATCTTACATTTTTTTCTCTCTCATGCGTCACTAAGAATTGAAATATGATATAAAAGAGAGGAAATTTACTTATGGGAAATTTGAATGATAATTATGCTGAATTTTTTAAATCCACAATACTAATCGAAGGATTTTTTAAAAATAGAATTTGGCATGAATTTTAATAAAGGTATATGCTTCTTTCCGCATGGTATAAATCCTAAGGATTTTTTTTATCGGAGGGAGTTCAAGAACTCCAAATGAGGTGGATGTAAAATTAATTTTGTTCCATCGAAATGACTAGTTGTAATTTGCCAGTTCAGGCATTAGCATTTAGCTCGCTAATTTATTTCATTTTTTATTCCCCGAGTTAAAGTTTTTTTTTTTTAATCATTCCCCATTGAATTTAAGTTTTCAAATGCAGACCCACTCAGAATTCTCATAGAATAACGACATCGATCCCGCGCTCGTTAAAGCATCGCGACATTCTTCACAACTTTCGCAGTCCTCTGGGAAGTGGGGGAGGATGAAGAAGGGGCAAGTGCTGAAATTGGAGGAGGAAACTACTCAATTGCGTCCATTCATTCGGGAGCTCTTCCTTTTTTATTCCCGGGCGGCATGTGTTTCGGTGTCCGGAGCGGATGATGTTACCCACCCTCGACCTCCTCGCGTCTCTCTGTCCACACAGCCCACAGTTCGCCAACCCTTCATATTCCTACCCTTCCACCTCACCCCATCAGCGCGCGGGAGTATGCGCTCCTTTTAGCAGACTTTACGCGCAAACGGTTCGGTTACAAGGAGCTGTATAGGGAGAGAGAGAGAGAGAGAGGGGATGGTGAAAATTCAGCACTTTTGTAAGGACACGGCAGCCGCCGCGAATGGAGGGAAAAAGGAGGATACGGTAGTTTTAGGGGGTCGAGTTTCCGAGTTGAGAAGTCTTCCGTTCACATTTTCCCTCTTTCCAGTCCCCTCAGACCTCTTTACCCCCCTCCTGCTTGCTCCAAGCATTCATTAACTCTCCTAGGATTTATAGAACGTTTCAGCCAATTCGCCTGCAAGTCTCCCAAGTTGCACCCCTGGGACAAAAGTGAATATATCTGCTTGCGAAGGTGAATCCCGAAATGTTTTACTGTGAGTTGCGCAGAAGGCTGATAAGTTGTATCATTACGTTTTCCATCAGCCACAGCTGCAAATCCTGGAATTATTTTTCTGTTGCCCTCCAATCCGTTCTACTTCCGTCATTCTTATCGTTTGCTCTTGAGTTATAATCTTTAAGCCATTCAGTACTGCCTTCTTCACGCAATCCTTCCATCATTTTTTTGGTGAACATCGGATTGGCGCAATAGTGTTTTTCCAATCCAATGACCATGGTTTGAATCCCTGTGATGGTATAGGTTTTTAGAGAAATCCCTATCTCCACGTCTGTGATCCATGTGGCTCTTTGTTGCCATGTGAAGAGCATTTCAATTGGCACTAGTACACCAACCGTTGAGATGGATGTCAAACTGTGGCATAAAACGCCTAAAATGTAGTTAGATGAACAGAAAATGTCAATAATTTTGGAATGCGGAATCTTATTAAAAGGGTACCGGTTCAAAATCAGTATTGTGATTCCATTGATATTTTATATAAATAATGAAGATTTGTTTTATTTAGGAAAAGAGCCAGACTTAAATGCAGTTAGTAATAAAAATATGTATAAAAGATTTTGTTAGACTAAGGAGCCTTTACGGCAAGAAGTGTATGAATGGGTAGAGCTTTACAATAAATAAGGACGTTGAGATAGGATTTGTGAAAAATTTGTGGTACAGCGTATTTTTTAATGGCTCTGTACATTTTGCATTGAGGCAATATGATTTACGGATTTTCAGGTATAGGTGTGGAAAAGGATAGAACAATTAAATGTATATAGAGGAAAGCAAACAAAGAAGTTCAAGTTGAGGCAGGAAAAGAACTTTTCAGTGGTGTCCTGGTCTCTTCTTGGGGTGCTTTGTGGTGAGCTTTTTAAGTGAAATACGCAATCCATTGGATGGGGCGTTGAACTGTGGAAACTTCGTTTATTCGTACTTTGCGTCTATCGTTAAGAGTAGTCAGAAACTCCGTGTATTTCCCAACCTTTCCCCAAGATCTGTATATCATACCCCTATGAAGTTACCCATCTATCTCTAAAGGTGCAAATGGAACCTTTTGTTGGTCGCCTCCCCTAAAAACTACTAATTTTAGGAATTTTATCACTGGATGAATGGCGAGGAAAAATCAAAATTTTATCCAAAACATGTGCATTAACTTTTTTCTACGAAAAATCGTGATTCCGCAAAAATTATAATTTTCAATCGTGGAATTCAACTCTGTTCACTCTGGAACCTCCCTTTGATATTTCATCAAGTCCCGCAGTATGTTGATCTTTCGAGGGCTCATATTATATTACCGAGTTATAGGCATCCATTATGCGGAGAAAAAGATTTATCCTTGCGTACCGTTTCCCTTAAGTCATTATGTTCCAAATATGCAAAGCATTGCATATCACTATGGTCAAGTGAAATTCAAACACCATAGCATCTAGTTACTTTTCTTTGCTTGTTCGATCTTTGGCTTTCCAGGAAGGTCTGGTACCCGAAAAATACGCAGCCCGGGTGAAGCTGAAGTGGCGTCATCCGGAATCAAACCCGGGCCAATCGGACAGTGTCCAAGTGATCTACTCTATGTAATAAGCGCCCTACCGTATTACTTTTCCATAAATATGCATTATATCATTCGGTAAAAAAAGAGTCACATTCGATCTCAACATAAGTAAGCTTCATATTTAATGTAGCAGAGGAAGTAGATATAGAAAATCATCAACCGTGAGAGATAAACATAACAGTTTCAGGTTTAACTTTGTGGAATTCCTTCATTATGAGGGTAAAAAGAAACTTAACTTTTCCACCATTTCCACCTAGAGCAGTTTCTTGCAAGGGCTCTTGCGTAGCCCTTACACCGCGCCTTTCCAGCCTCCAAGGATACTAAGGCGGGAAGAATTCTTCTGCGTTGTCAGTCGTTTGATTTATTCCCGCTCAGAGCAGCCTTGGCTTCTTCTTTGCCGGAAGGGTGTCTTGCTCGTCTTGGGATGCTATGGGGCGCTTGTAGCGGTCCCATGGCCAGACCCTTATGTCGCCAACCCGGCGAATCACTTTTACTTCCGCTTCTGCCGCTTTTCTGAAGAATTTTCCAGATATTCTAGGCAGAAGGACGTCCAGGGTTTCCAGCTTTCCGTCCTCGTGCATCTCGGAAACGCGGGCGTAACGACCGCGTGCCATGATGTCACGAAGAGCAGAATTCTGCACCACCTGAATTTGAGCGAGACTCGTTCGCGACACTCCTGACCATACCGGAGCAGCGTACGTGATGACAGGCAGCACGCACGCTTGGTACAGTCTACGCTTCGTGTCCATACTCAGGACCGGCGGGCGGATAATCGGCCGGAGCCGACTAAGCGCCGCGAATGCCTTTCTGCGTACAATTTGGTAGAAAAATTTGTTTCTGTTTACCCTCATAATCAACAGTGAGTTTAGATTATGGCCAGAGGAACTCCTACTGTCGATAATTGCCTGCAGAGTATGTGACCTCCTTAATAAAATATATTTTTAGACGAAGTAAATAATTTGGTAGAAATCCGCCCTAGGTATTTGCCTACACTCAGCAAAAAGTGTTAAGAGGTCAACATTCTGCTTATTCCAATATTCTACTTAGCCCCATTCACATTCCGACGGAGCTTGAAATGCTACAATATTCTCGCGACAGCCAATTAGAGTTGTGCCACTAAAAATTCATTAGCCAACGGTATTGGAACCTGACTCCTTTTGTAGAAAAATAGTTCAACATTTACGCCCTGGCCTTTAAGTATACCGCATATAATACAATTATAAAATATAGTAATCCACAAAATATTTAATTAATTATCGTTTGATCTTTCTACGTTAACACATTTAATATGCATTATATTCACTTTGTATATGAATTGCGGGCAAAGTAATGCTACTATACCGCATAAGCTATGTTTGTTATCATGCAATGTCACACTCCAAATGACGTTTTCTTTATCAAGTCTTTAATTTGTGCATAACTTTCTCCTTTTTTATTATTCCTTTGTCAACACAAATAACCTAATATAAACCTTATATTAACACCCTTTATAATTACAGAATAGTGCTTATAATTTTGTTTATCGGTTCTTACTCTTGCTCCCGTACTTATTTTTAAATCAACCATCTCTCTACTTAGGAATCTCGTTTCCTTATTTTCTTACATTTATCTTCCCATCATAAGTCTTCTATTTTCCAATACTCTTGATAATTACTATATTCAATCATTTGTGGGACCAACTAAATGTTGCCGAAAGCAACTGCCTCAATTAAATTCTTGAACCTTTGCGAGTCCTGATGCCTCTCTATTATTTCCACTCTGTAATTTTTCATTGTGTGAATATGTTACGTAGCTGTTTTGACCAAGAAATAAGTTTTAACAATAAAGGTTATTTCTGTCTAATTATATTCCAAATCATGCTCCATTTTGAAAATTTAGTGGATAGGGCTGTTTTTATCGTGTAACTTACTTACGTGAATCCACACGTCATCTCAGTTTGATTATTTTTTGCATTTCACCATTTTCAGTATTTTATGCATCCAAAAGTGGTTCATTTTAACAAGCGCCGCTTGTTTAATGAAAGTTGTCCCATTAAGGAGCGCTTTTCATGCTCGCGGATACTGGATTAGTCCTTTTGGTGGCAATCCCCACGCTTTCCGGCCTCAAAGCTGGAAATGTTTTTACTTTGAAGTGTTCCAGTAAATATCTCGGTGATCTCTATATGCTGTAGCAAATTTAAATGACTTGACTTTGGCATTTGCTTAATGAGAGACTTGTTCCTTTACTGCAGACTAAAGCAATATTTAGGTATATGTCACCTAAAATTGTGAGCATGCAAGTGACAACATTTGGAGTAAATTAGATCTCACATGGCTATTTTTTCATATTCCTTTTATATTTTTGACACAAAAATCTATTAAGTAAAAATTATTTAACTTAAACCAAAGTGCTTCTCCAACAAAGCCAGGTTGTCTATTCTCTGATTAATAGCACAACAGTATTCTGTCACATACCCGACCTTGCAGCTATCGCATCCACCTGGTATTTCTTTCTATCATTGTGATCAAAGAAATTGACATTTGTCACTAGGTAAAAAATGAAAAACGCTAACACCCTAACTTGCTTACTAAATGGAAACCAGTTGGCAAGATATTATATCTATAACAATTATTTGCATAGTTTCATATAATTCTACGCCTGGGATCAAACTTAACAGCTTTTGCTGAGTAAAATTTTAGAACCTTTCTCACAGCTAGATTCAGGCGTACACACATGACGAAAAGGAGTGACCGGTAAGAAGAAATAGGCAGTTTGTGCCGCTAATTAGAATAAGTAAGATGGGATCGGGTTAGAAAGGTAGTGGCTTGTATAAATTGGTATTCGGCATTCTGCGTCAGGCAAAAGGAAGGAGGTGAAAGAGAACGGTGAGGGTGGGCGTAAGTGCGCATAGAAAACATGAAGAGACAATATGATAACAAGTTAAACCATGCTACGGTTACAAATTTTCAAGCAATGCCATGAACTCGCAAAACCTTCTGGGGTCGGATGCAGATTTGGATCATAACTTAATTAGTGTAAAATCCAATTTAAAATTAAAAAAGGTTTAAAGAGGGGGGAAATCGTCAAATAGGAATGTTTAAGCTTTTTTGGGAGTCAAAGGGAAGGAGTACCGAGAAAAATTATCATATACACATCTCTAAATGAGAATTGGGAAATAAAAAAGGTTGGGGAAAAGAAGGTTCACAAAAAATCGAAAGAAATATCACAAAAGGTTACAATAGGAATGGAAAAACATTTAAAAAAATTAGAAATGAACCCGAGGATTACTGGGGAGTTAATGTAGGGAATAAATTTGGGGATGGATGAAAGAAATAAATGAAAGGAATTCAATGCGGGAAAGGTGGAAGAATGGGAAGGAATCTGAATATAACTAAATCACGACAATAATACGAAAATACGTTGAAAATGCCAGTGCGAGGACGCGGAGAAATTTCAAATGCAGTGAAAAGAAATAATTTTCATTTTGTGGGACTTGTGAGAAAATCTTGTATCTACCATATCAGGAAAACAACAGGTAAATTTTATTCGAATTAGAAGGGAAACAGGGAAGGCGTGAGAAATAGCAGTGAAGGTTAAAGACTAAAAAATTTGGCCACCCAATTTAAAAAAATATATTAAATATAATGTTTATTAAAGTATATAAGTGGTGAGCTAGAAACAGCGCTAAGGGAAACGAAGTCGAACTAGGCAAAAGTAATGGATTAGTTCCTTCTTATATTTACTGAAAAATATTGGAAAATTGAACGGAAGGGATTTTTCTTAATGCAAATCATTTATGAGAAAGGAATGAGCCCAAATGATTTCCTTAGATCAATTTTGATCCCAGAAATTCGTAAAACAGTAAAATGAGGGGACGATCGGATAGTAGGTTTATTTTCAAATTCAGCAGATGTTGATCGGAAAATATTAATAAGAAGTTTACAAAATAGAAATAAAAACTAATTTGTTGAATATCAATTTTTGTTTGGAAGGGGGTTGGATCACGTGAAAAATTTTCACTAAAAGAGCATCAATAAGTCATCATAGTAGAATGGGTACACAATAAAATTAGCATATTTTGCGTGTTTTTTGGGGTTTGAGAAAGCGTTTCTCTGAGTAGATGAGGCACAGTTTATGGAATTGTAGCGACATACTATATGATTGAATTAAAGTTACCTCAAAATTTTATAATTATAACTTTATACCTGCAAGCACTGGTAAGAAAATCAGGAGGAAATTCGAGAAGGCTAGTGATTTGCAGGAGAGTGGAAAAGGGTTGGCCGATACCACCATTCCTTTTTAGCATATATGTAGAGGAACACTTTATGGGTTGCATCGGAATGTCTTCGCCTGACAATAAAGTAGGTGGCGAAATGTTTAATTTGCTGGATTTGCAAGCAATAGTCAATTAAATAGTCGGGAGAATGCATTCGTTATTAGGTCCTGTACAGGAATAATTTGAGAAGCGTGGGATTAAAATAAATAAAAATAAACGAAATGTATCAGTTCTCAATAAGTAGGAAATCTATGTAATAATTAAAGTAGGAGGACATAAACTGAAACAAAAGCCGCTGATTTTTTATTTGGACAATGTTTTAGATAAAAACAAGGGTAGTTAATCAGGAAGAGATTTGCTTCGGCGAAAGGTTACAATAATGACGAGTAAACCGAGTGAAGATTTGAAGGAAAAATTGTATCAGTAGGCTAGATAGGAGGCATTTGAGATGTGGGTGTTGCAAAAAATAGAGGAAATAAGTTTTTGCGGAGAGGAAGGAAAACGTCAATGTTTTAAATAGTGCGGGCGAAGAGAAAGTTCCTGGGGTAAACCCAAAAAACTCAGAGATAATTGATGGTAAAATACTAAACGGTAATGAAATATGGAAGGCCAGGATAGAGAGAAGTATGCTAATTAAACGGGAGAGAGAAACGAAGGCTTTTTAGCATGCAAGACGACAGTTAAAAGTTTCAAAGAACTGAAGAAGGAAATAATTCCTGGTAGGGATTGGGAAATATTATGCAATGCAATAGACAATAATAGTTCTTAAAGACCGTGTCGAAAGTGTAACTAAAACGTAAGGAAAATGAATTATGATTCTAATTCGGTGTTTTCACATATTTTAAATTGTTATGCACTTGGATATTAGCGGAAAATACGATTTAAAACTTAAACAGGTGGGAAAATGTCCAATTTTTAAGCTCCAGGGAACACTTTTTACAATATTCTGTACAATGTTCTCAATAATTTCCTCAAGGAAAATATGGGCAAAACTCTAAATGACGTGCCTGCACAAGGCACTTTCAGCACTTTATAGCATTAGCCGCAAACATTCAGTGGAAGACCTATTTTTTCGTGTACTATTTATAATTATTAAAAAATTCCTCTAACGTTTAAAGCAGTAGTTTCCAATAACTTACGATCTTAAAGCCCTAGTCATGATTGTAAAAAGGGAATATAATGGCTCCTTTTCTTGAGGTCTCTCTAATCATCATCTTAAAACTTTTACCATGGAATTTGGTTTTGATAGGGCCAAGCGAACGTCATACGACGCCAATTTTCGTGTGAAATTCACGCTCCTCGTTCAATTTGGTATTTAAATAGAAAAACCGTTTGTATTTCAGTCAGTGATTCTAGATATTACCCTGTGTTGAAATAAGACTGCTCCGATCTACTTACGTAGCCACCACTCCATCCTGCAAGAAATTTGGAATAAACAAATCAGTCTCTATGCTTAGTCCATGCATATGTGATTTTATAAGAAAACTACTATTCCCTGCCCTGGAGACTATCCATCCATTTCCTTCGCCATTTCTTACAGAACTCGTATTCTTTACTCATTGATCTAAACTTATCTGCTAAGCAACAGGCTGATTTCGTCACCACTTTAGTTTCCTCAACAGTTAAATTGGATACAAAAACTCATGCATCAGTATGGCATGGCTATTAATGCAAAATTAAGGTCTGCATTATTCAAGGTGATGAGGAGGAAATCTATTCTAAACTTATATAGAAACATAAGAAGCCAAAATCACATTTTAATTGACTTGAGTGTATTAAATAGCAACCTTAACTAAATATAATTAATTTTATTCAGACTTTATTTTAGTATTTATTCTGATTCTATTCATAATTAAAAACTCGTTGAAAGTTACGGTTTATTCTTCACGATGCTTAAAATTGAATATCAATAGATTTGCATATATTATAGTATTTTACCAAATATATTTGAACCTGTCGGAATTTAAATATTTATTGTGCGTTAATTTTTCTAAGTATAATACTGATATTATTCTAATATTCACATAGTTTTAAAACAAAGCCAAAAATTAAATAAAGGGAGTAAGTTTGTAGTTTATACGTACAATAAATATTTGCTATAATTTTTTAAATGGCATATTCCTGTACTTATTTATCTCTGTTGTTATTATGAGTGAACTGTTTTTCATCCTCTTGAAAGTAGTAATCTTATTAGCAAAGGTCCAAAGTTCTGGGAAATATTAATTTTAGAAATTGTTTTAATGAAATGTGTATTTCTGAGACATTTATTATTGTAAGGTTCGAGATGTTATGAATGTGATGAAATTTCTGAGAAAAATTGATGAAGTCGTGTTTGTGGTCAACCTCTTCTTAATTAATCTTTTCTCCTACAACTTTTGAAAGTTTCAAATTATTCCAGACTCTCCTACCTTTCATCTTATCATTGCACTAAGAATAAAAACGCATGTGAAAATATATAAGATTTTTTTATGTGTGCACCGTATTCTTGGATTTAGACGCATTATTTCTTACCCCGAAATTTTTAGTCAATTTCAGAAATATTTCTTTGGAGAGTTTCCCACCTTCAAACCACTCTGGTGGAATTTATTGATCGAGATGTTTGCTTTTTTGGAGAGCATATCTTTGCTCCTTATTTCCTCGCCTCATACTTTCTTCCATCTTCCTTTCTTCTCTAAGGCCATCTTTTCTTTCCTTTTCGCTTTTCCCACGGGTGCTATCTGGGATTTTCGCATGTATTTCACGCCATCTTCCTCCCTCAAGGGTGTTTTGCTTCGTGGGTTTTGCTGGAGGGGGCCATACACGCCGCTCCATAAGTTTTCACTGGGAAAATGAAATCTATCTTCACTACTTTGTGGCCCCATAACCCCAATATATCTCTCACTCCCTGTTTTAAAGCTTGATTCATATTTTTGATGCGGAATTTATTCTTCCTTAAATGTTGTCAGAACGTGGTTTTAATTGTCCGTGTCCATCCTGGAGTTACTTTTTTATATTTTAGTCCTTATTTTTTTTGCTTGCCATGTCTCATGTTTTGTTCCTCACGGACCATTTATTTATTCATGGAAAACATGTCTCCTGCTTTTGCTAGAGGTTGGCGATATTTATTTGCTTCATTCAGTGGCCAGTGTATAATTTTAATACTATTCTAATTTTTTTCCGGTAAACCAGATCCAATTTCAATTATATTTGTGCTCATATCTATTTTTGGAATATTTTCCCAATATTTAATTCTAGAAGTTTTATTTTTTGATACAATAAGTCGGAAAATTTGCGGCTTGCCCTCCTTTGAAGGTAAATTCTCGGTTTTTACGCCCCATCAAAGGAGCAGCAAATGTTAATAGCCCCAATAACAGATCGAATTAAAGTAACATCGGCAGTATTTCCATGTTGTTAGTTGACCCGTTTATTTCCTTCCAACAGCCTTTCTCTCGCTAAGGACACCTCTACTCTTTCACCCATGTGAGTAGTTTCGGAATATACGACAAAGAAAGGTTTATCATCCAAGTATATCTTGTACCTATATTTTTATTAAACTTTAACCTCCTTCCTCCGTATTTTTTCCATTTCATTTTCAAATATTTAAGTTTTTCTTACATGTGAGTCTGCAACTTTACTCTGAAACTGTCTTTCAAAGTGCCTCACTGGTAAAGCAACGAAGGGGTACTTGTGTTCATCTGCATATTTGGACGATTCGTATAGATTCACAAAATTGCGATAGAAATTTTCAGAACTTTGGCTCTTTGACGAAAGCTTCCATCGGAAATGTATAGTAATGCTTTTGTGTGCATTTGATGAATAAACTGTACTTTGAGTGGGAAACATTTTTTATTTAATTTTACCATCACGTGAGATATGTGATTAGGGTCTCCCTGAGTTCACTTGGATCTATAAAGTGATGTCATTCTACTCTGCGCCCGTTAATTAATGTGGTCCCTGCACGCTTCTGTGCCCATAGTGTTCCCGAATGGTTGGGACACTGGGTTGTCCAAGGGTGCCTAATCTTGGCATGCCGAAAAGGGATTTGTGGTCTTCGTGTTCCGTGGCGCCTCGTTTTACACCTGCCTAAACACCCTCTCAAACGGGGAAGAGAAACCCGGCTTCGGCGTTAGCCCCTTACTTACGGTAGGCGCTAACGGGCGACAAAGCTTAATGTCTCTCCCCTGGCGGACGATGTCTATACGGTTGCACTGGCGTTGCATTATTACTAGCCTCTCAAGCGCACGCCGGTGGTATGGTCGGATGGCAGACCGTAACAGCCCCACCGCTTGGCCAATTCGGAAACCACAGAATAATCACCGAGTACCACCTTGCGCACGGAGAAACCTGTACGTACTCTCCGCTATCGCCATTACCTTGATGCGACAAGTTTCTCCTGCAGCAGCAAGGCGTTAAAGCCACTAAATGGGAGTGTGTTATAACTGATAATTGAAAATGATTAACATATGCATATGATTTTAGAGTTGGTACTGTCGATTGCTGCCCTTCTAACCTCAAACTAACCTCTTGTTGGCCCCGATAGCTACAGAGTAACGTCCTTGCGTGCCTACCCAGAGGTCGCGGGTTCGATTGTTGCCTTGGTGTGTTCTCTTCCATGTAGGGTTTGCGTCTTTGTAATTGTCTTCAAAGTAATGTTTAAGCGTTAGGGGGAAGGAGGAACTTTAAAGACTCAATTTCAGCCAATTAAATCATTCAATAAATAAATAAATATGTTAGAATTAAATGATCTTGAATCCAGATTCCATAGGAAGATGTTTTTGACTAAAACCAGTTGATACATATTTTTTCATCCCCCCTGGTAAAAGAGAAAAGTTATAGAATACAGAACCAGACGAAAAAATTATTTTGTTGCATAAAAGAATACGGAAAGGTTTTTAATCCTAGCTTTTATATACTATAATTATAGTCATAAGGGCTAAATATTAAATTAAAATATTAAATAGCAAATATTTTGGGAAAATAATAAAATATCCGAAATTAAAATAAATAATAAAAATTTAAATACTAAAGGTCATTCAATAATCATGGCTTCTGCTAAGTTACAGGTGAGCTAATATATTTTTTTCCGGATTGTGCCTTCATATTAAAAAGAATAGAAAATTTATGTTCCACCTTTCAAGGAGCTTTACAGCATCTAAACAAGTAATGTGAACTACCGTAAATATAACACGCTAGTTTATCATTAAGACATTTGAAGATATTAATTGGCTGTTTTCATGCTAACCTAACGACTTAATTTTTATATTCTGTTTTGCAGATTTAACAATGTTATTCAATCTAATAACTGCCTTCGTGGAATTTTTTTAAAATGATGCACTATGCTCTTTCTCCTTTGTGTCTGCGAAATAAAATTTAGGTGAGACTAAAATTCTCATAATTAATTTTTCACGTCACTCACTCATGTTTTTCATTTGGAAAGTGTTCAAAATGTATAAAAATGGTTCGAAAATACCTAATATGTATGTTATTACAAAATGATATGCCATCTCATATTCGTTGCAAAGCTTTAAAAATCATTATTTTATTTAGTTCTGCCTTGTCTAATTTATATTTTGAAAAACATTCCTTGATTAAGATATGATGTCAACTCTCAATTATTAAATGTCATATTTAACTCGCTATAATTACGTTCGTCAAAAATGGTCTATAATAATCCTTTTTCAATAGAATAATCACCAAATACATACTTTTATGTTGTTCAAGACTTTTCGCAATATATGCGTGTTTAATACTGTGCGTAATGAACACAATAATTGCATCAGGGCCTGCAAGAATGCTATCAAGGTCTTACATATATAAACAATTTGCACCGTATTCTCTTGACAGTTTGGTTCCGTGCCAAAGTGTCTTGCGAGAACAAATGCAGTTTCGAAATAAGAAAAACTATTCCCTAGAGATAACTCCGAGACTGGCCGTTTTTGAATGGAACTCCCTCGAAAGGCTGCTTATACTGTTCAAACGGTGGGGTATCTCGGGGTTACGCCGTTGCGGACGAGGCTGCAGAAAAGAGAAGAAAGGGAGGGGAGGTGAAGTTATCAGCGGCGCAGTAGGAACGCGAAGATGAGCGAGGGAGCGGCCAGGGGGGGATTGGGAGGTTAAATGCCGCTCCCGTGCCCGAGTAGGCGGCGACGAGTCGGGGCGACGAGTGAATTGGGGAGAGAACTTTTCCGATACTTGTGCAGAAGGTGGTGCATTAGATAAAGGAACCCAGGAGGGAGATAGAGAGACGAAAAGAAGGTGAGGCAAAGGCGATATGGCTGGAAGTATAAGGTTGGGATCGAATGAGTCGAGAAGTAGGCAGTTCCCTCGCTCGCGCACGGCAGAAGACCAACTTCGCGCAACTGCGACTTAGAACGGAATCGTTGAACGTTCAACGGTCGATTTTTGCTCCGTGAATCCGAAATATCTCTCTCTATCTCTATGTAATACCCTCACCCCTTCATATCGTCTACCCCCCCCCCCCTTCCGCCATCGGTGTCTCCATCTCCCCCCGCATTCAGTTTTAGAAGTCTTGCCGTTTCGTGTAAGGATGAAGTTTCCGCTTGCTTTCGCCCGTATGGGAAGAAAGTAAGTTTTTTAAGTGTTCAGGAGTCTTTCGTTGGAACGACTTGCCTTGTGTCTTTTACCGAGACGGGTCATAACACTTCAATGAGAGTTTGGGAGCCATCACCCATGAAATGGAATATGATATGTGGTCGGATTTATACATAATGTTGGACGTATGGGTGAGAGGGTATCTTGCAATTTAGGTCGCTTACTATCATGGTGGAATATGTCTTGTTGCCAAAAGGTTTACCCACCTCTTTTTCCACCACCTTCGTCAGGTTTTATTCAAGAAAAGGTATAGGCCAATTCAATCCTTTAAAATTTAGGCAATGGTGGGAAAAAACTTGGTACAGTGTGCGAGCATATTTATGCCAAAAGATCAGTTAATGGAAGCGGTATAATCAATGAAAATGTTTGGAAAATGATATCAGTGCAAGGCGAGGGCTAATAACCGTCCGAATGAACCAGATCCCAAACATCAAAAGAGCATTTAAACTATGATACTGAATATTGACGAAAAACATGTGCCGGCTACAGGTGAAACATATGTAGAAATAATTTATTTTGATCAATTCGTGTACCTGACTGAAATATCAACTCTGACCAAACCGAAAAAAGTTAACAAAGCATTTTTATTTTCAGCATTAGTTCCTTGTGTGTGCTTTATGTATATTTTAGGCATGTGTTTCATATGCCTTTTTGTTGAGCGAATTAATTATTAATGTGCTGTTAAAGAATTATCCTTGCTCGAATTAATTTGAATACCAGTGGGAAAAGTGAGCAAAACATGCACACTTCAACAAAGTTTTGCTCATTTTCTCTTCGTCATTCAAAAGGCACAGCCATTAATAAATTTTCCTAAAATTTTGAAGGACCCGTCATATTTATAAACCAGTATTTCTTAACTACCTTGATCGTTATAACGCCTCATCGTACTGAAATATGACAGTAAGCAGCTTTTGGGTAGCTATTATTTACTTAGCTAGGTTAAGAAAGTTTAATTTCTGTTTTGATGAAGAAGAAAGGGGAAGAAAACTCCAATGGCCGTAAGGATTAGTTGCCAATCTCTCGTCAGACCAATTGTTGTGTTGGTGTGACGGGAATCACGTCAGGGACCAACCACAACCTCTCGACCAGAATACCCTCTGTGGTGGTTTACGGGAGATTAATCCGCGTCAGGGACCAACACACAGCCACACGCACACTATCCTGCCTGAAATCCTTCACGAGGCTGTGAGACCCTGTTAAAGAATTTCAGATGGAGATGGAATCCTTCACGAGGCTGTAGAGTAGACCCCGTTAAAGATTCCAGGATATTCTCAAGCACACACTCTGTGGCGGTTTACGGGAGATTAATCCGCGTCAGGGACCAACACACAGCCACACGCACACTATCCTGTCTGAAATCCTTCACGAGGCTGTGAGACCCTGTTAAAGAATTTCAGATGGAGATGGAATCCTTCACGAGGCTGTAGAGTAGACCCCGTTAAAGATTCCAGGATATTCTCAAGCACACACTCTGTGGATGGCACAGACCAAACACACACACAAGCACTCGAGAAACGCACACACACTCAAAAGGGCCCAACTTCTGGGAGAATCTGGACACAGGTAAAAAGCAACTAGGAAGTGCGTCGAACACGCGTGTTTCGGCCACAAAGTGGCCCTCTTCAGCGAACCGAAGGGAAAACACCTCCAACACAAGGTTGAAAGTCTTTCTTGAAAGTCAGTCGTTGAAAGGCTGTGTGTTGGTCCCTGACGCGGATTAATCTCCCGTAAACCGCCACAGAGTGTGTGCTTGAGAATATCCTGGAATCTTTAACGGGGTCTACTCTACAGCCTCGTGAAGGATTCCATCTCCATCTGAAATTCTTTAACAGGGTCTCACAGCCTCGTGAAGGATTTCAGGCAGGATAGTGTGCGTGTGGCTGTGTGTTGGTCCCTGACGCGGATTAATCTCCCGTAAACCACCACAGAGGGTATTCTGGTCGAGAGGTTGTGGTTGGTCCCTGACGTGATTCCCGTCACACCAACACAACAATTGGTCTGACGAGAGATTGGCAACTAATCCTTACGGCCATTGGAGTTTTCTTCCCCTTTCTTCTTTATTTAGAGGCCGTAGAGCTCATCATTTCTTGCTTCTGTTTTGATGATAATACCAAGTGCCATTGAATCCTCAATTGTTTCATAAAAATAATTATAACCCATATAAATTTGGATTCGACTCATAAAACATGATATATTTATTGCTAGTTTGAATAGGGAAAGTTTGCAAAACTTTTATTGCAAAAATTCCGCTCACATTTCCATAAATACCTTTCGAACTCCAAGAACAGCTTCCGCTCTGACTCCCTTGGAATAATATTTCTTAAAAGTATGTTCTGGTAATGTACATAGATGATGGAACATTAAAGAAGTGTTAGGAAAACGTTTTTCTCGGGGAAAATAAAATTTATGTAGCATGAACTTGGGAATTTAAAAAAATAAAGACCTGGAAGAGAGTATACGGTGAAAGTGGCGCATGCTCAAATGCAATTTTCAAGTTTACAAGTGTAGCACGTACATCGCATATTATCTGAATATCTCAAAATTAAAATTCACATAGTACATGATATTTGATCTATTGTTTAACTTACGAAGGATAAGGGAATTAGCGATTGTTCTACTGTAAAGTAGGATTGACACCAATGTAAGGTCACAAGACTTGAACGATTCATGAGACGATGGCAATAAATGTAGAAATGATTATAAGACGACAGTCTTTATATTTGTTGTATTTCACGCAAATTATGAATATATTTAACGAGCTTTGAGCTAATATTTTTTAAAACTGTAGAATCTATTGTGGATGCATAGAAAAAATATTGTAAATTGGTTTTAGTGTAATTGAAAAAGGTAGTGGAAAATATTAATTAATTGTTTATAATTTAAAATTCTTTGTTGGATATGTAATGCATATTGTAGAGAAATATTTTGCCATAGTATAGAATCAAAGGCCTGCCTACAACAAGTTGTGGAGAATACCAAAACTTGTCTCAATGATAGATTCATGAAACCATGAGCATTTTCTTTCCCTGTGACATAGCTTCTTTTATATGGTGATGATGTGATACTATGGAGCTAAAGAATTTCACTATCTTTCGGAGAAAACGCCAGAGATTAATGACGAATAAAATTACTGCTGTCGATTCTGCATGAAGAGGCTTTACATATCTGTAGGGTACCTTCTACCAAGCCAACTTTCTTCTTGATCCCACCCCATTCCTTTACAGATCTATATAAATATGACCTATTAAGTTTGAAAACCTTACCACTATACCGCTAATGGCTGTGGTTCAGCATGTGGAAACAGGCTGTGCCTTTTATTAATTAAATTCACAAGAGAGGAGACAGTATTTATTCTAGCATGACTCTCAGAACTTCCTCGAAAACAGATTTGATTTTGTCCTATTTGCCATCCTATGTAATAATGTATGATCAAAAAAGTAAAACATTCAAAATTATGTTTTGCCGTTATTTGTTTTGGTAAAATCAATTAGATACCATGACTTGATACACATATTTAAATGTTGAGGACCATCCCAAAGTTTTTATTCTGCCGCTTTGATGCCTGTCGCGTGAATTGTATTTCAACCCATATTTCCGCTTTGCCTGATGCGTAAACCTCTTCCTCAGTTGTAGGCTCTTCTTCGGCGAGCTGTGAGAGGCACCCTGGCGGACAGCGTGAGGAGAATGTTGCTCAGGCGCTCGGGGGGTGTGGCCGCGGCGGTGGTCCGCGGGGTGGCTGGCGGCGGGGCCGGGGGCATCAGGGGCGGTCCCCGCCTCCTCACGCGCCTTCTCCTCCTCGCCTGTTCCGCGTCTATTTTATCGCTCCTGTTCATCGGCCGGTGCGGACTTCGCCTGGAGGACGGGGCCTCAGAGTCATCGGAGGATGCCACGGCACCCTCAAACGGAGGTAAGTGGAGCTATTGGCTGTCGTATCGTGGCTGTTCATTTGTGATTTGACTCATCATTAAAACCCTAATCCAGTTAAACCAAAATTTGCTCTAATTGAAAGCTATGGATGGCTTTTCTAAAACTGGTTTAATTATTCGTGAGTATTGGGAAAAGGGTATGTATGCACCATCTAAATATAAACCCATTCATGATTCAACTCGATTTCCAAGAAGTTTATAACTTTGAATCATTGTCACTCCAAGAATTAAACATGCGAGAGGTTTTAAATATATCTGTTCGTCAACACCTTTGTATTTTGGTACAGCCGAAATGTATTTTTGTTAAAATATTTCTTTCAACTGCCTTGATGTATCCAGCTTCTCATATTATTTCGCTCCTTCTCTCTCATTAAACTTCAATTGACGTTTTTGTACCCCACATCATTTTCTCATCTACCAATTCGGGGTCCATCGATGATTCAGGTTTTGAATAACTTAACTCTGTGAAATCTTGATGAGTTCGAAACATATTATCATAGGAAATTTCTATTGTTACTGGGACGTTCCCAACGATTTTGGTAATGTCTAATACGGACACAGCATTTTATGAGTATTTCTGCTACACGCATTCTATATTTAGTATACCTAGTACGTAATATAAGAGAACAATGGTGTTGCATGTATTGTAAACGTATATAATATAAATTTGTGAATACTCATGAAAACTATAGCTCAAAAATAGTGCCATAATACCATGAGCCAAAAAAAGTAAATACTTGCAACCCCCGAAAGCCAGTCACCAGTGTGATAAACGATTGTGGATAAACCCCGCGGAAACCTCAAATTTTAGGAAAAATTCAAATCAACTCTGATTATAATCTATTATACAGCCTATGGGTAACTTATGTTCATAATTCCATTTTACTTTTTCCTTTATCTTGCGATCGAGTTAAGCACTATGGTATTGTTGAATTTAAAATGGTGTAGTATAAAAATACAAAATCTTTATAGCTTTTAAATACGCTTAACGTTATTATATTGCTTATTAATTCTAATTTAATCTCGTAACTAAAGAATATGAGCTGTTAATCACTCATTTTTCCTTCCAAATGAAACCATCTACAAAAGAGCGATATATTCTTAAATCAATCATAATTATACTTTCATCCTGAATTCGAAAACATTTCACAGTGTTAGAGGACGGCAGGCTAGCTCAACTAGTTTAAGCCCTCGGTCGGGCATCGGGGGATCCGAGTTCATTTTCCGGTCAAGGCGAATGGTTTTTGCACTTACATAGGTTGCAATTTTCTCATGAAATTTGGAACACCGGAGCGATGATTGAAACATCAACATTGATTCTTTATAGGTCCCAAAGAATATTTTTTTCAAATATGGAAGGAAAAAGTATTGAAGAGGAATGGAAGTTTAAGAAAATAAATATATACATAGATACTATTCTGCCTCCTAATAAAAACATTTCAATTTTTAAAACATGTTTCTTTGAGCATATTTTTACATACTATGGCAAATTAAATGTCTACGAAAGTGAAACGCCTCGGGTATTGTGTAAAGGATAGCACAAAATCAATCTCGAAGCTTAAACAGTTGAGCATATGAAAGAAATCAGGATCCAAGACAATTCAATCATTCACAGGAGCTAAATTCTTGCGTCACGTAATAAAAATGATACCATGGAATAAGGGTGGGGAGAAAATTCAAGAATCATTCATCCTACTAACGGTTGAAGTCCCATAGCTTACGTACGAAAAGGGAGAGCGGAAAAGTAGGAACATCCCTTTGCAAAAGCCGACGTGAATTTGTCACAAGGGTCCCGACCCCCTCGAAGCTCACAAAACAACCTCAGAAAGCACATAGAAATGTGAAAAACAGGTAGAGGAGACGGAGAATTCAAACACCTGCGCCAGGACTTGACAGTGAAGCACCTCTCAGGAGGCAGAAGGAGGTGAAATATGCCTTGTCATTTTTTTATCTAGGGAAGAAAGGCAAGGAGAGGAATGATATCCCAAACGCTGTGTGCCTCTAATGAGGGCCATTGAATTCCTCCCAATCTCTAGCTGGATCGAGGGGTTTCTGTGAATTTCCGCAAAACGATTATAGTGGGATAACCCAAGGAAAGACAAAAGTGACATTTGGTTCTTGTCACCTGCAGACCGTGTTCACGCTTGATTTGGTGTTCTCCAACAACTACAAACCTTTTGCTGTGGCTTTCTTCCAACTTCTTCACCCTTATACAGCAATTCTAGATGAGAAAATGAACTTCAATATTTTGTTTTATTTTGAGAAGATCCCAATCTTGTGTTGATGGGTAAAATTTCTCTTATCTTTCATGCTAGGGTCAAATGTGTCGTCTGCTATAAGAGAGGTTAAACTCAGTAAAAACACATCTTTAATCGAATGTGTAAGATTACCCTTGGTTTTTTAATTAGAAGGAAAAAGCTGTCGCATTAGTAGGGAAAGAATAAAGATAAGTTTCCTTGACTAGGACTTGAGCCACAGATCTTCGACTCGCCGGGCCGTTTACGTATACCATAGTTCTGGATAAATGAGAAAAGTTAAGAAACCTATGGGATTGTTATTGATATCTCGTCAGCCTAAGGTTTGCTTTGTGCAGCTTGATGATGAATCATAAAGGAAATATTGAATTTCAAATATCCCTAGTCAAATATCGCTTGCTGGCAGGCAATGGTTGTACAATCTTCAATACGATAACAGAGAGAAGGTTTTTGAAGGCAAAAGTTTGTCAGATTTCCTTATCATGCCTTCTCAATGTTGATGCATATATTGTGACGAAAAAAAAGAAAGTTTAATTTGGAGAAATTTTATTCAGTTTTGGTTGGATTACGATCCATATCGTGTCACAAAATTTTACTGATGTAGAATCTGATTTTTATTTTAAAAATGATCAACCAAGGATGGATAAACGGTTCAAAGAATTCTAATTTTGTTGACGCAAGAGAACAACTG
Organism: Hetaerina americana; assembly: GCF_022747635.1. NCBI lineage: Eukaryota > Metazoa > Arthropoda > Insecta > Odonata > Calopterygidae > Hetaerina > Hetaerina americana. Next base: position 36,274,468 of record NW_027286181.1, read on the forward strand.
AGTATTTTTTCTCCTAATCGAACCCTTTCCCGGAAATCGGTGTTGAATATACAGTTTCATTACTTATTCATTAAGCACCAACTTAGGGTCCATCGTATAAGTTGAAACCGCAGCCTACCTGCAGGTGCATAATGATGTAAATATGATGTCCGTGTGGTAGCCCGGCGATTTGCCACCGAGTGCTGTGTTCTGTTTGAATAGAGACGTCTTAGTCTACAGGGCGTTTGATCCATCATCCAGGCGGCCTCAGGGAGACTGACCGCGTGCATTCGTGGGTAAAGGAGCGTGGGGGAGAGGTGTAATGGGGTAGAGGTCTAATGGATAAAACTGTACTTGCTTACTTGATTTGCTTATGCGTTTTTTGTCAGTAATTATGATACATTTTGTCTATGTGTCTACATCTACATGATAACCCACAAGTCACCAACGTGTGGCGTGTGGCTGGGTTCTTACGATACTGGTCATACATGCACAAACATGATCTAATGTATGCACATACACATACGCGTAAACATACTCTAATTAAAGCCTGTATACATAAAGATATAATTGGTTGTGTTTGGCTAAATCAGTGAATTTAGCATTTTTATTTGAATTTTTCTGGTGCTAAGGGCTTGATTTACTACGTCTACATATGCATCGTGCGAGGGAAGAAATATGGCATGCTTGAATTCGTTGGTGACGGTGTCTATCTCTCTTATTTTTTTCCGATAGCAGATAATGTTCCAACTGTCTAGAAAGTATATATATAATCTATAAGTTTCCTAACCTGCCAAAAAAATCTACATCTACAGCAATACCCTGCGAGCCACCAAAAAGGTGTGTGGCAGGGGGTCCAACACCAGGAGGAAAGGGTATGCGGTCGGGGGAGTTTGGGTTTTTCAAATGGGTGGGGAGAGGTGGGGGGAACCTAAAAAAAAACAATATACAGGGTTCGTCCGGAAAATAAGTGTACTGACTACTGATTTTTTCCCGCCGCTCCAGGCGCGCCCAGCACCGCTCTGACGGGCTGCGATTTGAGGGGGGTATGTTGGCAAGCGACGCTGAAAAAGGCAGTCGGCTCTGAGCTGTGGTGTAGTGAGGAGCTCTGTTAACGCGAACCTCCACGCTCGACCCACGTCACGGAACGCGATGCCGAAGTTTTTGGAGCAGCGTTATTCCATCAAATTTGCGGTAAAGCTTGGGAAATCGCCTACCGAAACTGTCGGTATGATTAACCAGGCTTACGGGGAGTCAGCCATGTCCAGAAACATGATCTTTCGGTGGCACAAGATGTTCGTGGAGGGCAGAGAAGAGGTCGACGACGAGTCTTCGAGAGGTTCCCGATGATGCCTTCGCGGGAGCGTTCCAGGAATGGGAACGCCGCTGGAACAAGTGTATCGACTCACAAGGGTCCTATTTTGAGGAATATTAGCTTAAGATATGTAAAAGTGTAATAAATGTTTTTTCCTGAGCTCAGTACACTTATTTTCCGGACGAACCACGCGCAGTCCCGACCTTGCAGGTTAATACTTGTGTCAAACAGACTCCTGGAGGATTTCAAATACAAGCATTCTGGTTTCTTGTCGTTCTTGGAAAAGAAGACATTTTAAACCTGTCAGTCTTGCAGTCTATCTCTCTAATCTTATATTCGTGATCCCTCCGACCGTAATACGTTGGGGTTCGTATTATGTTATTGATGTCTTCGGAAAAGGACAAATCTCAAAATGTTTTTGATAAGTTTAATCTATATATTTAACGTTGTTGTGCAAGGGAATACCAATATAAATTTTATAACAAAGTACTAACTTAACTGCGTCGGTCATAGCAATGTTTAACTAATCCAACCCCCCTCCGCTGAACTCGAATGCCGGAAAGATGAATGTAGTGCATCTTTATATGCGATGGAATACTGATGACTGTTTTATAGGGAAAGGCGTTAGGCAAGCGAGGTGCGGATAGGGAAAAATAGGATGTGGAATGATGTCACCTATTTAATCACAAAATTTAACATTAAAAGATACAAAATTCATTCTCACATGTACACCTTTGATTTGGCTTAGATACGTTGACGATTTTTTCTCGTTTGGCCGCATGACATGGGTTCCCATAAAATTTCTTCTCTATACATTTCCTCTTTCCCTCACTTTCACCATTTCCTCCACTCAAATCACATTTCAAGATGTCCAAATCTTTCTCCTCAATAATGAACTTCATACCTCAGTCCACCCCAAAACCGCAAACAAGCAGCTACATCATCATTTCGATAGCTGATATCCTCTAAACAATTAAGAATCAAGCCCGTTCTCTCTTTCTATCTCAGACCACCGCATCTGCAACAACTTAGACTCCTTGAATGAATTCCAGTCAAGACCCCATGCCTCTAATTCAACGTGGTCATCTAGACTCCTATCTGCATATGAAAACCGTAAAACAAAAATTACAAGGTGTCCATGCCCTCTTCCGGTATCCGGTCTCTATTTTCTTATTCATCTTTATCCCATACTCAACAACAGCTGCCACCCAATTACTTCCTAAATGCCCCTCAGTTATATGCAGTTTAACAAGTCCAGCAAATATTTAAAGTATTTTTTAATCAACCTGGTCCCTTTCTAAATCCACTCAAACACCCAAAACCCCTCCTTATCTTGCTGCATGCCAAACCTGCACGATCCTCGTCACAAATTCTCTTCCGGAACAAGACTAATCTACTCAACTGCTCAAATATCTCCCATCCCTTTCAACTTCGTCCTTCTTTTAAAAATGTCAGTAACCTAGAGCAAAGTTTTCTCTGCTTAACTTTTTACATTGGCCAAGGAACTGCGCCCCTCCTTATTAGAACTCGTATAACCACAGAGCATCCTGCCCACCCGTCTTCCTCCCAAGTTCCCAGACATGAAGCTACCCGCAGCGGAAGCTTTGATAATTGTTACAAAGCATCTATAATTTCCTCCCTTCTGACAAAAGCCACACCAATCCAATTAAGGAACTTAGAATTAGCCTGAATCTGGCTTTTCAAATCCTGGCAACCCTCAGGATTTAAACTTTCCCCTTATCTAACACTTTCCTTTTCTGCTCTCTCAAAAACCAATTACCGATTTCGTATGCTCCTCTGTTTGACCCTCTCCCCGCTAGCATCCCTCATTCTCCTTATCTTCCCATCAGTGACTCCTCGTAATCTGACAAAGGTGACTGAGACCACCGAAATATTAAAGTGAGTTCTTCTAATTTTTATCAATCTTTTTCAAAATCAATTTTTCATCTAGTTAAATGGGTGTGCATTGAACATTGGTTAAGACGCCATAAAGATTCTCTCTTTACTAAGTACATACATGTTTGTGTGCATACGAGGTATGTTCGTATATACATACAAAATATGTATAAACATGTAGTATGTATATATAATATTTATATACACATTTGGTCAATGTGGCTCGCTTCTTTCTTTTGCCTATGCGTGCGATGAAACACGCTGTTCCTATCCTTTATTTATTATCTATTTATTGATATACCCTGCAGACTATCACTAGGGTATGTGGCAGGGGGTGAATACACACCTGAATAATTTTACCCAAACATGACCCTACCGCGGTAGGATAATGTTATTATGTTCTTCTATTGGTCATGGAAAAAATGACATCTTAACTCTATCTGTTCTACACTTAGATTTAAGATATCATTACTTTATGAAGACTAATTCCGATGCCGGGATTCTATCCACCCTTTATCTTTTCCTATCCATCCATAAATGCGCAAATGATCTAAGATGCCGGTTGCCTCCCCAAAAACTACTACTGCTTGTATGATTGCTTTCCTACTGTCCTTTCCTCTTTCGTCACCTACATATTTCTCCTTTGGTGGGTGAAACAGCTGTCTAACGCCATCTCCTGGCCAAAAAATCTGGGCACGTAGTTGCATAAACCCCAAGCAGATTTCTGTGTAAAATAGGTTTACTCGATAGATCAAGTCATTAGAGTATCGGCCAGGCAAGTTGAAAGTACCGTGGTTCAAATACCGGTCGAGGAAATATTTTTGAACTTTTTTTCTGTTCGTTTCTGCTTTCCCCACCTCGTCTGTTTTCGTCTTTTATATGTGCTCCTATCCCTTTTCCTTATATCCATTTCCGTGTATGAATTTTTGTTCGCCATTTGGCGGGTTGTCGTGCTTGAATGTGTGTGTGTATGTATATATATATATATATATCAACTGAAATACGCACACGAACATTGATACACACAAAAAAGACATTCTACTCCGCTTTTTTCACTCAAACCCTTCTTGCCCTTCGTTTAATCCATCCAAACCTTTTCCTCCCTCGACCATCAGTCGGTGCGTGACCGCGGCCCCTGAAATAACGCCATCAAGCACGTCCCCCCTAAATCCCTTCGGTGGATACAACTATTTTACGATCGCGTGGATCGTATAAGGTCCATGACGACGTAGGGGGACTTAAACACACCCCAACCCTCTCTCTGTCTCGGTCCTTATACCTTCCCCTCGTTGCACTCTCAGGAAGAACAATCGCCCCAACCCCTTCGACAGACCTCAACTCTCCACTCGCCCACCCCCAACCCCATTAGACCTTCCGGCCACTTACACATACATGTCTCTCTTTCCACCCCTCACTGCTCCCACCAATCTCTCCGCGTTTACCCCCCCAAACCGGACCTTACTTGCTCCATAGACCCTCCTCTCGCGCTGTTTCATGAGCCTATATCGCTCTTGTATCCTTCTCCATGTCTCTCCATCCCTTTGGGTTCTAAACTTTCGAGTGTAATTGAACGGACCCACGAAGCAGATGACGAGAGAATGGCGTCCGTATAAATAAAAACACGTCCCGTCGTAAAAGGCAAAAGTCTCAAGCCTTATATTGCAGAAATATGTTCTTAATTGCATGTCTCTGAAATCCTTTCCTGATAAATTTTAGTGTGATAAATAAACGACATAGTCTCTCCTATCCCCCACTCCACATCATTATGTGTCATAAGTTCGAGCATTAATTTGTAGTAAGTCTTGAATTCTATTGCCTTACAATATTGTTTTTCCTATAGCTGATGTATTTCATTGCCAGATCATTGTAATTCAATTTAGGTCTTTCTTTCTCATTTCAAGAATATCCTTGAAAATGGTCCTCTGTTACTTTTGGTTGGTCAGAAATATATCCAATTAGTTTCCCTTTACTCTTCATGTTTACCAGTATCTTCTCATCTTACTCAATGCCAAGGAAGTTTAAATTGGTTTGCGTACACATTTTTTATTTCTTTAGTACCACATTTATTTCTCTCCTTTTCATTTTTCCTCTTTATCTTTAATCGTCTATATATCACAGAACAGAAAGGAAACTTAATATAAAAGTTTTTATGAACCATTTAATGGTGTTGTGATAGTTTTGACCTTTTCCCTAATGATATTAATAGTGTAACAATTCCTGGTCTTTATTAATACAGCATTGTTTAGCGCGAGTGACATTATTTTCGGGTAATGAAATGTTGAATGATATGAAATCAAATGGTTTAATATCAGTGCCCAATGCAATTTGGAGGTTTGTTATTCTCTTGGAGATATATAAATTTCGTGAATGCTGGCCATTCAAAGGCTTTCATTGACTGTCGTCTGATTTTCTGTTTTTCGAACTCTTGTACGAGATACTAGGCAAGTTTCGGCTATGGGATGCAATTTATTCCGATATTTTGTAAGAAAAACCTATGCTGTTCGAAATGAGAATTGTGTTTAAAGTAACCGAAGATGGTCATCCCTGGTGCATTTATTCTATCATACTCACTTGAAATCTCATTACCTAAATGGGGCATTACTAGCAACTACCAACGTAAATATCGCACTTAATCTGTCGTATTTTCATATTATTATTATTAAAAATACACAAGTACTGATAGACAGTGTCAGGCGGCACACAAGTCCCAAGTAATCACAAAAGATAATAGATAAAATGAGTTAGTAAAACAAAAGTTAAGTACACTTAAAGGAAACTTCCTAACACAAATCTCTTTAAAAAAACAAGAGAACCCCCATCTCATTTACATCCATCAATCAGCAAGAAAAAAAAAGATAAATTAAAAAAATTAAGCTGTCACATATATAACAATACACCACACATCAATCAAATTATTACATATATTCCTTACATCTTTTCTTAAAAGTATACCCTCTCTTAGGAAAGGGCTCGAATATTTTTGCAGATAAGGTGTTCAAATCAACAATGGTTTTATTTAGAAAAGAAAATGTTTTTATTCGTTCATTGTGCCCGGCATTTTACCTTAAATTTGTGGTCATTTCTCCCTATAAAATTTGGGTTCCCCGCCTCTTTCCTAGGATCTGCCATAGCTTTCTCCCCCTTCAGATTGCGGAACATTCCACAAAGTCTGCTTACTTTCCTTCTAGTTTGTAGAGGTTTCCAGCCCAGCGTTTTTAGCATGTCAGACACACTCTCCATCCCCCTATGCTTCCCCAGTTCATATCGGGCAGCCTTTCTTTGTACTTTTTCCAGTTTTTTTATATGACCTTCTTCATGAGGGTCCCATACCTGAGATCCGTGCTCTAAAATTGGTCTTACCAGGGTCTGATACGCCTTCTCCTTAGTTGCTCTAACGCTCCCTTTGTGGTTTCTCATCACCCAATGAAGAGTTTTGAAAGCTTTAATATGTTTGTAGCAGGTAAATTCCCATCGAGGAAATGGTTATTTTCTAAAGAGATTAATGGACGATTTCGCATAATCTCCTTGGACGGTGATATGTTTGAGTTGAAGTATAATAAAAGCCCCTATTGCAATTTACCTCCGCTAGAGTAATAGAAAACTAAATAAATATGCATTTCATATTGAAAATTCTTTTTAACTGTTAACTGTATCGATCGGCAGGTTAGCCTATTATTTACCCTCATTGTAATCCCTTGGGCATGTTAAAATTGCCCAAAGGTGGTGTGAATGGATGAAAATGTGATTTTAAACTGTTGACGTCCCTAATAAAGGGTATCAGAGTTTTCCCTCCTGGTCCTTGACTCCCCTACTCTCAAGTCATCTGCTGAAATTACCCTCCAAATGGATGAACTAATGAGGAGATTTTAAGCTATGTAAATAATCCATTATCTATTCATATTCTAATAATGATGGTAGCTCGACTCATTGTTCGTATATATAATATAAACATAAGAATTATGACAATTAATCCTGTCTGATTATTTTGGAAGGCTAGTCGTCGATCTGTGATAGTATATTGCAAGTCAATCCATACTGAGCATTATGAATGTTTCACGTAGCATCAAGTACGATATTTTTTTTACAGAATTTTACTGTCATTTCCGTAAAAAAGCTAAAGAAAATGCTACGACATCATTTAATTCTGTATTTCAACTAACAGTAACACAAATAAGGTAATTCAAAATTGATACATCGTTCACTTAGACCGGAATACTTTCACAGTATTCAATTTCAAGACATTAGTGTCGGGTGTCACAGGAGCTCAACTGACTAAAATATTCTTCCGAAAAACAAAATATCCAAGTCCGGGTCAGGAAAATGATTTTTATGCATTAAAGTTTTTAGTAAAATTTCCTCAGATCTGTTTCATCAAACTACAAATTACTTGATTACAAGTCGGTTTTCAATCTTGCTCTCCTTCTTGCTTTGGCCTTGTAATGCTACTCTTTACCCTCTCTAATCCCGCTGGCTTTTTATCTCCCATGCATGGCTTTATCTGCATATCTGTTTACCAGCGTATCTGCTTACGTATCCAGCTGAATCCACCCTAATAATCCATAATACCCTCCTAATGGTTCTATCACGCCACTTGGCCCTAATGTAGGACTGTGTAGTTTCAACCCAAATTCTGGGATTCAATACGTCAGGGGTGGGTATGGAATTCCAAACATATTCCTTTGGATGTCCTGATTTAGCTCTGATGGTGTGATACCCTTCATCCGTATTAATGCCCTGAATATCGCTCCAATTCCCTACTATCGGCGACTAAAGGGCTTCATATAAATTAAGAGATACAAATGTTAATACTTTTTTCTCGATGATTCCTATTTGATTAGGAAAAATTGCCAAATACCAGCATTAAAAATATTGAAAATAAATGATAAATCATGTTATATATATAGTTTTTAAAATTGACCCTATCAATGTTAATATCTACATTGAGCTTAGGAGATAATTTCAAATACCATTTTTATATTTTGTACTGCACTAATTCTCTTCGTACTTTGAAATTCTCTTATACGAATTTCATTAAAGAATAATGCATAAATCTTTTTAATGCATTTATAAATGTTGAGGGAGAGGAAATTAAATGAAATCAGTAAATATGTTTCAAATGATAGAATGTATATGGCGGAATAAATTATCTGTTAATCAAACTTCAAATATTATATGCATATGTCTTAAACTTATCAAGTTTGGGAATAAGAATGGGCAGTAATAAGCAGAGGATCAAGACAAGGTTGTCCTTTGCCACCTTTGCTTTTTAATATAAACGTGAATAAAATGATATAAGTAATATAGGTTTGACTCGTAATTTCAAAGCACAGAATAAAGGAATGACAGAATTTTGGACGTTAAAAAAATAAGATTGCCGATGGTCAAACTGTAGTAAATGAGTTGGCTAAATTATGGAAATCATTGCTGAGCGCATTTCAAAATTTTCATAGCTATAAGGTGTAAATTAATAAAGAAAACAACAAATGTAACGTTTTTATTAAGAAAGTGATAAACTATATAAAATATAAACAATGAAAATTTATATTTTAGGTCATTTTTACCTAGAGTGCAAATGTTTAAGACGAAGATGGTCTAGGCACTCGAGGTATTAAATGAAGGATTGAATTAAGCAAACACGTCTTTTCTATTACAATGAACCTGACTACATGGCAAAAGAAAAGGTTTGAATGGGGAAAATTTTGACATGAAATATAGTGTAGTACCGTGTAACTGTGTCGTCGAGACATGAGGATAAATATTCATTGGAGGCTTTTTAGTTGAGGGTCTGGAGAACAATGCAAGTAGTAAAATGGACGTGAAAACAAACAAATGACGAAGTTAAAGGCATCATAGGGAGTAAAAGATGATTGCTAGTAAGTATTTAAGGTATGCAGTAAAGATTGATGTAAGATGCACTAAGTACGGATTAATTTTTGAAACACTGGATAATGGAAGAACCTTTGATAAGGACTTAGAGAGATTAAACATTTTAAATAGAATGAAGTAAAGCGGAAAGAGCCTGAATTTGGAGAAAATCTTATTGTTTTTAAGGAATTCAATTGCATTTAGTCTTGTATGTAGTGGGGCTTAGAGGTTTATCAGTGATTCCATCCATATCTATCGAAATTTTATTTATAATGGTATTTAAGCGTGCGTAAGCTGACATTTCAGACGGTTGCACCCTATATTTATTTATTATTGATTGACCGTGACGAGCGAGACAAGGAATATTACAGCTATCAGAAATAGAAAAGCATATGTGAAACAATGATAGATTAGAAAAAGACGAAATAAGTGCGAATGGTTATGGCAACGTGAAAGATACTATTAAAAGTTGAAGAGAGGGTTATAAAAGAAATTCCCTTCAGACTTTATTGGCTTTACCTTCGCGAAACAAGAGAGTTCGGAGTTTTTCTGTGTCTTCCATTTTAGTTCTCACGTGTCACACATCGAGTGAATTTTTATCTAATTGATAGACCATACCGTTTCCCAGTTATTTCCAGAAGTTTTTTCAGCGATATATCACTACGGTCATCGGTTCTGAGAACTTCTATATTCAGCGCCCATTAATTAATAATCTTTTTCTTGATAATTATTAAGAAATGAAAGATAAGATCTTTGTCTCTTAATTTGTGTCAAAAAATCTGAAGGTATTATAAATATGTATACATACATACACACACATATAAATAAATATATATATATATATATATATATATATATATATATATATATATATATATATATATATATATATACATAGACCCTCTTTCTGCAAATGCTATTAATTGATCGGTATATCAATCCGATTATAACTCTTTATCTGCTTTAAGCTATCATATAAATCACCATCAGAGCGATTGATATCATTCTGCGGGATTATTTTCGTAAAAATTATCATTTTTTTTAAATGACGGCCGATATTTGATAATCAGCAGATGCTTTCGAAGTTCAAAATACTTGAGATTTACCTTTTGAAAGAATTCGAAGATGTTATCTCGAGAATTTGTTTTCCCATCTTTCAGTAGGAAAAATACGTTCCAATGTTTTCTTTGTCCCTTAACCGCTTTTTCATGACCCATTTTCAACCGCCAGAAGTTCTGAATTTCCTTCTGTGATAATTGTGGAAACAATTTTACTATTTCTTATCAAATTTTTGTCAAAGATATGCATTGTAATCAAGCGTTTGTGTGTAATTCCCTCACTACTTCACTTAATTAACTACTCATGTCCTCTTTTTTTATAAACTATCAATTGTATTCCCCTATGTATTATATCCTCCTTTCTAACTCATTCTCTCTTCTATTAGCATTTTCCCTTCGTCTCCCTCAAGAAGAAATCTGCTAACATGTCCAATACCGATTATTTGGTTTCTTGTCCCTATCTGTTTCTGTAGCAGGCATTTGAAACTTGAAGAGTTAAATTATGATATCTGTCAATTTTCAATGATAAAGCCCACCTTTTGAGTTTTAAATTCTTTCGTAAATAAATCAGTTTAATATAAAACATTAAGAAATAAAAATGTACTCTCCATTCACGTTAAGGACACCATAAATTTTACGGAATATGTATTAATGTGCTTGGGGTCTCCTACGTCTGCATCTCATCCATTGCATTGCATTGAATTAACGCGTTTCCAATTAATTTTGTCTGCGCTCAAAATGTTCGATTATAAGAGGAACTCAAAACTTTCAAGTTTTAATGATTTACCGTTTGGTGCTGGAGGCAAATTTTGAAGCTTTCAATGGAAGGGGCATTTATTTGAAATAATTGTATTGCCTGGATATGGTTGTAAAATATAATATGATCTTCAGCAAGTAAATCCCAGATAATGCTGAGAATTGCACTCAAGCATAATGTTGCGCAGAGGTTATTTGTTTCTATTAGTACAATTGGTGACACGGTATCTCCTTGTCTGGCTTCGTCCTTCAGTCATGATGTCCCACCAAAGTCAGGCATGCTAGAGTGGCTCAAATTTCTGCGACGCCCCACCACGTTCCTATTTTGGTCGGGTAAGTGAATTTCCCAATTAATATTCGAGCGAATTCACCTCTCCGCGCACACAAAACACGTAGATTGGCGTGTACTGCTGAGTGGGAGAGGAGTTTCGGAGAGAGTGACTGACGCAAAGCAAATTTGCCGTCTCGGGAGTCACCGGGTGCCAAAACAGAACCACGCCCACCACGAATCATCCCCCGCCCAGCTCCAACACCCCCCTTCCTTCCCCCCATAACGTTCCTCACTTTTTTCGGCTCACTTTTGCTCCGGATTGCTTATCTGGTTAAGACAAGGAAAAAGTGGGTCGGCTTCACTCCCTCCTAATGATTTTTTTCTTCCCTTCTCGAGTTATCTAGCGGCCAAAGGTCATCGACCTCGTTCCCTTTTGTATATTTGTTTGAGCCTTTCGGTGGCATTTTTCATGGTGGGGGTGAATTTTTATTTTTTTCTTTACTGCTTGGAGCTTCAATTGGGGAGGAGATATCACGGCTCCCGCAATAATTTCTTTTGTTTCACTTGAGCGTGACTGATGCCTACACAAGGTCCCAATATGGTGTCCTGAATAAGATTTTTCTATGCAAAATCTTTACCTTCGTCGTGACATCCTCAGCCACCATAGACTTTCTGAAGAAATATCCATGGATTTCCCCTTTCAAAGATTAAAACAAACATTGCATTCTTAGGCTGATATATTAATTTCTTCAGTTGGATAAGGCCGGAAAGTTACGAGGTGATTTATTTTACGAACAGATGTGAAAGTGTTTGGGTAGATTATACTTTTTTAATCAGTTATCTATTAATTTAAAACAACCATTATTACTGTATAAAAACATCATTTTTTAAATACTGTGTCGGTTAATTCAAATTTACCTTGGTCACTCTTTCATAGGATTAATGTTCATGAAACTAAATACTATACATGCGCTACTAAATTGCATAAAACCAATAAAGGCTCTGAAAAAATCAACGTGACTTTTTGCGTGCTACATTTAAAAGATAAATAATAATTTGTTGTTTTTTTCTGTTGAATAGGCAATAATGCATAACCAATATGCTGCATAATTTCTAGTTACACCAGATGGTACAAATGCAAAATGTGATGTGTTATCAAGCAGTATGAAATATTTGTTTGGCAATGACAATGGACGCATACGTTTTTACGAAAAAGACAAAATTTTCTTCCATCAGTGGTCATAACAGTTGTTTGTTTTTACTCACAAAGGAAAATAAGAGCATAGGGAGCATAGGGAATACGGAGGAGGTAGCCGTACAACCCCCTGCCACATGACCTTTAGGCGGATTTCAGGGTGTTATGCAATAGTATATAGATGAGATGTGTTACTTGGAAGAGTCACAATTGTTTTCTTTCATTTAATTTCTTTTCTAAGGTTCAGAGATGAATGAAACCTAATCTTGAATGAAAGAAAAATACCCAGTATTCTTCTTTCATTTAAGATGAGTTTTCGAGTAGTCAGGCATGATACCATCGAGTGAAACCACCACTCCTTATCATTATCATCCGGGCATTATTTTACACTTTCAATAACGTCCCTCCAGATGACTTGACCCGCAGAAAACAAAGAAATTCGTTTAAAGTTTCTTTGGATTTCGCACTTCGACTCCGGTATGTTCATTATATTTTTTCATCCCAGAAAAGTCGTGTATGATGGTAATTTTTAATGGAGTTTATCGTGAAAAATAGTAATCGTCACGCATAAAAAATAGTGGAGTATTAGTGAAAATTTGGTCCTCAAATTTATGGAGTAGAAAATAGAAGAATCTGTTCGATAATAATTCCCATCTTAGATATGCCGACGAAAGTCTATGGCTGTTTGAAATTAAGTTGTCTATGCCTTCTATTTTCATTCCGTGCCTTCACTTTTTGACCAAAACTTTTTTAATTTTGAAGATTAGATAATTTCTTGTAATCGTAAGTCACACAAACTATTGAAGGAAATGCATAGGATTTCTTAAGAAATTTTTCAAATTTAGTTCGGTTATTCATATTTAATAATGATGAATTAAGTCTTTTGGTGGATATAATATCTAACTCTTGTGCATTTTTTGGCCCCGAAAAACATAGCCTCGTACACGTGTACGTACTTTAAAGCCTACGTAACAGTAAGCCATTTCGCAAACTAACCGACTTCCTGCCAACCTAAATTACGTTCAACTGGCCTTACCCTTTCTTGTCTCTATCTCGTCTACCCGGTTATGTCTTATTGGTTTCTTCAACGGTCCCTTGCCAATCTATGTACCTTGCATTTATTATTCCTGTCTCCTTGTATCCCTTTGAGCAACCGTCTTTCTTCCCCACCCTTTCCAAAAACTCCTCGTTTGTTTTTCTTTCAATCATTTTAACTTTTTATCCTCCTCCTCTTCCATATTCAGCCCTCAAAAACCACCTCAAGTCTCAAGTCTACGTCTATCATCTTTCTCGCACAACATGTTTTCGTAACGCAACATGTCACGCTTCGTATTAAATTTTGTGAATTGAATGGGGAAGAAACTATTGGCAGATGGGTGGAAAATAAATATTCCCGAAACTCTCAGTACGCTCGGAGTTCTTCAAAATGTTCGGTGCGCTCAGAGCTGGATCGATTCGGTGAAATTAAGAGTTGCGACCCTCTATTATCCTCTCCACCATGGAATTCATCGTGTGTTCTCGCGAGGGGAGATTCTCTGTGCAACGGGGTCTCATACTTTTTGACACCCTCAGCGAGTGGTATGCGTTTTTTTAAGTAAGCACTTCCTTAATGACTCGCCATGTCGGATCACGTCACCGCACTCACATTCGTTTCAACTGCTCTCAAACGTGGTCGACGACACAGACTCAGACAGATAGACTCATAGAAAGTTGCAGGTCGAATATAACCTACATATGTATGTAGAATTAATTTATATATATATATATATATATATATATATATATATATATATATATATATATATATATGTATGTATGCATATATGCATGCATGTATATACAATATACAGAAACATATTTTTTATACCTCCCCGCTGGTAGGAAACGTCCCCGCCCAATCTTGGATACCAACCCCCCATCGTCATCTGCTACGATACTCCACCTTTATTGAATGCTAGGATTGGAGGAGTAAATCCGACACGGTAAAGAAATATTTTCATTCTGTTACTCTGCTTTTCATGAAAACACATTAGTAACAGATGATCCCTAGCAAGAATCACTCCAATTCCATTCATTTACATTTAACGCTTTAAATAAGAAGACACATTTCGTACACGTGTGTAATGATACGAGTAACTAATGGAAAATTAACTTGACAAATTTGTCAAGGATTCGTATGCATAAAAGAAACTTTATTTGTAAACAACCTTTCACAATATTGAATTTATAAATAATATACAGTAGTATTGATTCCGGTGACAGTAAAAATGTCAATTTTTTCATAATCTAATCTCGAATTTTGCTTAATTTTCCATGATGGGAAATATAATTGCTTGTAAGAATGAAGTACACAAGGTGTTTCAGTGTATGCATGGGATTTCTCGACAGATTAAAATTTTACGATTCATATTCAATTTTGACAACAGGAGCTATATCAGCTGAGGGTAATTGTATCGTATATTATTACTCACATATTTATACAAATTTTTATGTCCCTCATTACCGCTAACTTACGGTTTCGTGGCCGTATACTACCTTGATCAAAAATTTCCCGGAATTTATTCAGAAAATTAAAAATACAAGTTTATTCATCTAAATCTATATTGTCCCCTTCAAAGTAATCCCCATCGACTGCAACACACTTATGCCAGCGCTTGATCCAATCCTCGAAACATTTTTTATATTCGGTTTTCGGTATGTCCATCAGTGCTTCCTGCGATTTTTCCATTACTTCCTCTCGGCTGCTAAAACGCGTTCCCCGTAATGGTTTTTTAACTCGATTGAACAGAAAGAAGTCACAGGGAGCCAAATCAGGTGAATTCGGTGGCTGTTGGATGGTATTTGTTGCATTTTTCGTCAAAAAATTACGAATAATGATAGCACTGTGCGACGGTGCGTTACCATGGTGCAAAATCCACGAGTTTTCTGCCCACATTTCTGGTCTCTTTCGGCGAATTGCTTCACGCAAACGTCTCATAACGCCCAAATAATACTCTTTGTTTACTGTCTAGCAAAAATTCATGATGCACTACACCGTTGTAATCCATGAAAACCGTCAGCATTGCCTTCTTTTTTGACTGAAAACGACGTGGTTTTTTTGGTCTCGGCTCATTTGGTGAACGCCATTCACTTGCCTGATGTCTGGATTGCGTGTCGTACTCATAAACCCACGTCTCGTCTCCAGTAATGATCCTTTTGATGAATGTGGGATCGGATTCAGCCTCGCAAATCATGTCTTTTGCGACGTCAACACGGTCTCTTTTTTGCATGAAATTGAGGTACTTTGCTGCTACACGACGGAAACCCAAATCATTAACCACAATGTCTTGGGCGGATCCATAGGCAATGTTCAAGTCCTCCGCTATTTCTCTGATGGTTAATTTGCGGTTATTGACCAACATTTCTTTTACTTTATCAATTTTTTCACCGACTTTCGATGTCGATGGTCTGCCACTGCGTTCATCATCTACATCTACATCTACATCTACATAATACCCCGCAAGCCGCCGCAAGGGCGTGTGGCGGGGGGTGTTAGGTCACCAACCGTAAAAACGAAAAATACCACATGCAAAAAACAACACAGAAAATTACTCCCCAGCAGCGCACACACTCATGCAAAACTCCCTCCATCCAATACTCATGCAAACACATACACCGCAAAACAACAAAAAACTGCACCCCAGGATACAGCACGAAAGCCATCCTAAAACACGCAAGCCAGGACACAACAAGCAAGAATGTGAAACATCACTACCACATGAAAATGCACCACAAAACACTCAACCCCCCAAAGAGACAGTAAAAGGAAGGGAATTCGACCCAACGTTGCAGGTAGCAGGAATTTCCCCCCGCCGGGAGGGAAGAGGGACTGAAAGGGAAACTTAAAAACAGATGAACAGAACACGAATGATATCATGCGGAAAGAATGGGTTATTATAACAAAACACATAAGGTTAGTGGAGGAGCATGCATTTAAGTAGAACTAATTATTTTTTAGACACTGAGGGTGGCAAGTGGAATTTTTACTATCTATAATCCTACAGTTGCTATCCCGTATTGTCCGTGGGAAGAAGGAGTCCTTGAGTCGGCTAGTCCTGGCATCTATTTCCCGAATTTTATATGCATGATCCAAGCGACCAATGTATGTAGGAGTACGAATAATCTGCGAGACCTCGGTGCTGAAACATGCGGATCTGAATTTATTTAATAATTTCAGTCTTGCATTGAATCGTCTCTCTTCTAATGATTCCCACCCCAAATCCATGAGCATTTCGGTAACGCTTTGCGTTTTATCGTAGGAATTTTTTACAAAACGGGCTGCCCGGCGTTGAACCTTCTCAATTTCCCGAATGAGACCTTTTTCACTCGGGTCCCACACGCTGCATGCGTATTCTAAATGAGGCCTTACAAGAGCGTGGTAACAACGTTCCTTGACCTTTGAGTCACTTTTGCCGACAATGCGTCTAATGAATCCCAATTTTTTATTTGCTTGACCGCAGACTTTACGTATGTGAGTCCCCCAAGTTAAGTCTTTAGTGAATGTGACACCTAGGTATTTTACCGTATCAACTACTGCTAGGTCACCTCCAGCTAATTTGTAAGCAAATCCCGTTGATCTTTTAAAGAAATTTACCACTGAACATTTATTATAATTTAGAGTCAATCCCCAGTTAGAACACCATTTAGTAATGCAATCTAAATCCTGCGCTAGAATAAAACGATCCTCATCCCCAGATATCTCCCGATAGATCACCGTGTCATCCGCAAACATCCTAATGTTACTTTTCACTTCGCGGTTCAAATCGTTAACAAAAATCAAGAAAAGTAACGGCCCGATCACACTTCCCTGAGGTACCCCCGACGTGACTCGAACGCTGTCGGAACTAGCGCCATCAAGGACTACCCTCTGTTCCCGCTCTGAAAGAAAATCTTTAACCCAACTTATAGCGCCCTTGTTTATACCCGCGACCTTTAATTTATGAATGAGTTTACCATGTGGGACCTTATCAAATGCCTTTTGAAAATCTAAGAAGATGGCATCCACTTGCCTACCTCTCTCACCAGATACAAGTAAATCATGTGTAAATAATCCTAATTGGGTTTCGCAGGAGCGGGTTTTCCTGAATCCGTGTTGATTGTCACTTAAAAAGTTAATGTTGTCAAGGTGTCTCATTATTGAACTGACAATTATGTGCTCTAATATTTTACAACAGATAGAAGTGAGAGATATAGGTCTGTAATTACTGGGATCCTCCCTGTCACCACTTTTAAAAATAGGCGTTATTTGCGCGGTTTTCCAAATCTTAGGTACTTTGCACTCTGTGAGGGATTTGTTAAATATAAATTCAAGGTACGGGGCAATGTTTGGAGCTAAATGTTTTATCACCCTAGCTGGTATATTTTCGGGACCCGGGGATTTGTTGGGTTTAATCTCATTAAGTAATTTTAGAATTCCTTGTTGGTCCACTGTTATTTTTTCCATGGGTGGAGTATGTATTGTTTCTTGGAGATATGCGGTGGCAACATCATTCGAGAAAACGCTTTGGAAGAATGAATTTAAGATGTTAGCTTTAACCTCGCTGTCTGTATGAATTACATTGCTACAATCCCTTAAGCAAGCCACGGTTTGTTTACTCCCATTTACTTCCCTAACATATGACCAGAAAGCTTTGGGGTCAGTGTCCAAGTGCTCGCAAAGTACTTTGCGTTTAAATTCCAGTAAGGCGCTACGTAATTGTTTTTTGGTTTCAATTTTAGAGGATCTATATGTGTCCCATAATTGTGTATTCTCAGGAGATGATGTGTTCACGCCTGCCCTCTTTACCCTAGAGTGTAGCATTCTCTGCTTTCGAAGGGCTTTTCTAACGTCTTTATTGTACCACCTGGGGTCGCGATTTGCTTTAACGTATTTTATAGGTATGAAATCTACGATTCCTTTTTGCATGATATTGACAAATTCTGTCCAAGTTTCTTCCACGTTGGCATGACTTAAGCGGGTTTTGAACTCGGGTAGTGAAGAGTTTAATTGATTGGCAAAAGATTCAAAGTCTGCTTTATGGTAATTATAAATTTTTCTTTTTGGTTTAACAATCTTTTTTATTGCTATGTCCAAATGGACATTAATTGCTTTATGGTCACTCAAGCCCTCATCAGTTGATACACTAATAATACGTTCCGGCGTGTTTGTAAGAAATAGATCCAATATGTTTTTTCCACGGGTGGGCATGCGTACTGCTTGATGGAGGGAGTTTCTTTGAACCAATTTTATCATGGAATTGCAAGATTCGCGATCGCGGGTCCCAGATTTAACGATATTGCTGTCCCAATCTATACCAGGGAGGTTAAAGTCGCCACCAATTATGTTTATGCTGTTATTATATTTACGTGTAAACTTGTGAATTTGATCGTTGAGGGTGTGAAGTGTTTTCAAATCTGAGTCTGGAGGTCTGTAGAAAGAGCATAAATTTATGTTGGGTTGATTGGTCCGTAGTAAGGTGCACCAAACACTTTCTATGTTATTATTTTCAAATGAAACTTGCCTGCTTTCAAAATGACTTTTAACTGCCACGAAAACCCCTCCTCCGGGTCTTGTATCTCTATCGTGTCGGTAAACTTTGAAATCTATTGGGAAAATTTCTTGGTCATTAATATCATTGCACAGCCAACTCTCTGTGCCTAATACTATATCAGCGGAATGAGTTTGGATTATGTGTTCTAGATCCGCTGATTTGTTCTTGAGGCTTCTGCAATTTATAACAAGTATAGTTAAATTATTTTGATGTTGAATAACGTCCTTATTAGTGTCTGACTGTAATTTAGGACGCCTTTGTGGGGAAGTGCGTGTCACATGTCTTTCTAAATCATTGCCAGTGTTGTCAATGACTTTTATATTTTTATTAATAATATTATACGCGCTATCCCCAGATGTTATTGACCCACTAAGTGACCTGCTCTCTATCCTAAAAAAGGCCTACAGCGGTCGAGTATCCTATCCGCTACCTTACTCGCCGCTTCCGCCGTGTAATGGACCCCAGATCGGTTAAGGGGAGTCCTGCAAGATCGGAGGGTTGGTCTGAGGTCGACGAAGGAGGCTCCTATGTCCGAGCAGAATCTCGATAGTCTCTGGTTTATGCCTTCCACTCGGCTCCAAACCAGAGACCCGCGATCCTCCCTCGGAACGATGCTGCAGACCGTTAGTCCCATCCCCATCTATGACCCATCATCTTCGATTGACTCACGACCACTTCTGAACCGCTCGTGCCACTGGTAAACGACCGTTTTTTTTAGAGAATCGTTGCCGAAACACTTTTCCAACATTTCCAACGTCCGTGCGCCACTAAATCCGTTTTTTACGCAAAATTTAATACAAGTTCGTTGTTGCAAATTTAAATCCATTTCTGCAATTGTAAAAAATCGCCAACACACACAGAGATAGATGTACTCTTGGCTACGTAACTTTTGCAAATGTCAAGTTATGACACTAAGATTTAAAGGGAATATCAACAACAGATGTACCAATTTAACAAAAAAAACAGAACTCAAATCGGAACGATGGGAGCGCCACACGGTGGTTATTCCGGGAACTTTTTGATCAAGGTAGTATATCTTCCCGACCACATACCATAATCATTATCGCATTCATTTTTAATTTTATTACTTTCATACAAAAGCAGACAATCTTATCCAAGATCGACTTTTTCCATTTTGTTTTTACCCTGCAGAGTATGTCACAAGACTTAGCTACAGACTTCCGCAGGTCAGTTGGTATGAATGTTTTGCGTTCAGATGTGCGTGCTTTACTCACGTTTGTAGGGTAAAATGACCTCGGTGAAAGCAGTAGGTCCGAAGTTCATTTTCATGGTCATTCCCTTTTCGCCACAAAGGGAAATATTTGCGATGTATCTGTATAATTTAGCGCTGAAAAAATATCTGACCATGACAATGGAAGAATTAGCTTTTTCAAGTTCCTAGTCCTGAATGGGCCTGTCCTATTTGAAAGGGAGAGATGAGAGGAGTTACCCCAGCGAAACCGATTCCTCAACTCCAGCGAGGTGAAAGGAAGAGTAAAAAACAAGGGCATAGATGAGCGATGGCATTAGGCAATGACGCAAGGTGCTTGCATGCGAAAGTCCGCCGCGGGAGACGGCTCGCCGGCTCGGCGGTGATTAAGGGCGTGACCCCGAACGCCCTCTCTCCCACTATCTCTTTCTCCCCCTCCTCTCCTTCCTCTCACACTCACCTCCCCACATCCCCGCCCCTCTCTCTATACCATTCTCCCATCTCGGGTCTCAATCCCGGGCTTCGTGTGACCCCTTCACCCGCGTGAAGCCCGATGACGTTTCTCGCGATGCCCTTCCCTCTCTTCTCCCTCTCCTGCATCATCCCCACCGGTCGTGAGATCCACGTCCGCTCTCTGCAGAAGGAGAGATGTAGGGGGTGTGAGAGAGAGCGAGGATGAAAGGGAGGTATGGGTCATCCTGCTGCGGCGCGTCACCTCGCCCTGCCCTGACATACACTGGACATCTAGACATTACTCCAAGGATCGTCCACACACACGCACACACCCTCCACCCTCGGCTCTTAACCGCAGCGGGGCATCTCGGCGTCTGCCTGGAATTCACGGCATCGCAATTGCTTATGGAACTCGGGTTACCTTCATCTCCCGGCCGTAATGTTTTGTCACTTCAGACACGCTGTACTTTATTGTGTAGGTTGGGAAGATTCCAATCCCCGTGAAGTAATCTCGTTGTGACGCAGGAGGCCACTTGTACAGTACTTGTGCTCGTGATATACGGGACGTCCCCGAGAGAGTGCAAGCAGAGTCGTAAACCTAGTATTCCTCCAAGATTTCGTCGTCCTTTCCTTAAATGACAGGATTAATTTAACTGTGATATGGAAAGAAACCTTAGCGAGTCCATGACTTCACTGTGACTTATCTTAGAACTTTTTATCTCAGGATTTACTGAGGCATTTCCTATGAAAAGTATATATCTATTAAATAGCTATAATAATCTGTAAAACAAAAACTAATTGAATTCACATTGATTAATACCTAAGCACAAAATTATTCCTACCTGAAATGCTGCAAATTTTAGTTTTATTTTTAAAAATGAAAAAGTAAAAGTAAATAAAATCATTATAGAAACAGTACACCAAGAATATTTGATTATATATTAGGATAATTAGTCGGAATCTTATTTGTCGTACTTAATATAAAAGTATGAATGCTATCAGCAATGATGAATCTCTGAAATTTAATCTACATCTACATCTACTTAATACCCCGCAAGCCGCCGCAAGGGTGTGTGGCGGGGGGTGTTAGGACACCACCCGTAATTTAGAAAAGAAAAAGAAAAAAACCGCATGCAATAACCACAAAATCATATATCCAAAAAAAAACATGGAATACATTCATGCATGAACACTTAAACCCCACACACATGCAAACACTCCTTAACTACCAACTAACATACACATTTACCTGAAAGTATACCTAACATCTCTATAGTGTTTAATTTTGTTCCAACTTGTAAATTCAACGTTTTCAATATTTCCAAAGTTACTTTGGTTTCTTACTATTATGATTTCTGATTGTTCGGGGAAAGAATGAGTATTTGTACCTATCTGTCCTGGAACAGATTAATCGTGGTGGTCTCTCATCTCTATGTTACTAGATTTCTGAAAATAGGAATAACTGCCAATATATTGCTTTCTGAATAACCACAATAAATTCATTGATTGGTTATTAAAATCAACTAATTAAATAGGTGTATTATAACTTAATATTAATTAGTTTCATATGATTCTGTAAGATTATAATAGGCCTAATTTATTTTCACGATTGCAATTAGGTCGAAGAATTTTACGTTTTATCACGAAGTATGGAATTAGATAAC
This sequence comes from Hetaerina americana, assembly GCF_022747635.1. Classification (NCBI taxonomy): domain Eukaryota; kingdom Metazoa; phylum Arthropoda; class Insecta; order Odonata; family Calopterygidae; genus Hetaerina; species Hetaerina americana. The sequence goes on from NW_027286181.1 coordinate 36,296,699, forward strand.
TCTTAAAACGCATTAATATATAATGTAATAATTTCTTAGGCGTATTTAATAAATTTGGACTGATTTAATTCCCGTTAATCATTTTTTAATTAATAGATCACACTATTTTTGTTGCATGTTCCGTGAGGTTTTGCTAATCTGAAGAACTTTGTACTTTAGATTAAAGACCTAAACCGAAATTACCTTTATTTCTGATGCTCTTATATCATTCTAACATGTACCCACTTATCTGTGGCTGGATAGTTTCCATTTATCTACTTGATTGATTAGAGACCAAGGATCTCCACTCTGTCACGTGAGATTTTCCAATCACGGGCGTCCCGCACACCAAGGCAGCACCTGTCACTTGTCCAGACCCTGGACATGAGACATGGGTTATCCATTTGGAATATATGGAGTCGAGCACCCTCCTGTCATCCATGTTCACGTGGCTGTAGTTTGTATACTTAAAATGCCATTGCCTTCCTTGATTCCGACCATCCGTGAGATCGAATTCTTTGCGATAAACATCAATGGAACACGTGCTGCGGACAGGTAGTTATTTTGTAGTGCCTACGGAAAAGTCACTGAGGAATGCAAATTTTGGCTTGCCGAATATCATGCCATTTAACTTTCACTCTGAGTCCAGTGCATGTAATTTTATGCAACAATTCTCCACATTATTTCTTAACCTTCTTTGTGCTGCCTTGTTGGTCATCAACAACTCGAGGAATGTGGCACCAGTACTTAAAATAAAAATAAATTTAAGAATATATCAACAAAATCGGTGAAAAATATATTAATTTTAACTGATTTTCTGTGGTAAAATTAATCTACTGAAATGAATAAGGGCTGCAAAACGAGACGAAACTATTATTATCATTTATTAGTATCATTTTATCATTAGAGATAGGTTAATTCATCTGGGTAAATTTTAAATCTTAACTGATAACTAGGTATTTTTTTGCAGAATTTTAGTGCACTCAATAAGAGCTTAAACGATTTCATCATTTTTGATTTCTCATATTTTATGCCCCCTTTAATAGGCGCAGAACCTTAAATTCTGTATCTTCTCCCAGTTTTAACACGATTTTCCCTTCAGCAGTCTCCGACAAACTATTGAATTTCTATGTGTACTGCATAATTTTTTCTGTTATTTAAATTTTATCCGACATTACTTGTCTTCTCTCTTTCTAATCAGTATGCAGCTCTTTCTTGAACTCATTGAATTCTTTTCTGATCTTTATTACTTCCATTCTTCTCCTTTGCTAAAATTCATATGCTCCCTCCATAATCCCGATTTCCTTTTAAATAGGGAAAAATGTGTGAACTCTTCATACAATGCGCTTTACTTTAACAATTAACTTTATACAATATCAGCAATTGATTTAGCATTGTACCAACTAGGGATGATTATTATGTTTTACAATAACTTATCGTCCCTCTATTAAACTTGAATGCAATATGGAACGATTTATTTAAAGAGTATGATTTAGTAATAATATATATTTAATTTTTTTTTCTCCCGAAGAAGTAACAGATATATTTAGATCATATCCGACTATACATACGACTATCGTTAAATTCCTTCAAAAAATAAATTAATATATTACGGATAAATTTTGTCTGCTTAGAAGAAAATGCTATCTTACCACATTGATTTTAATTTGTGAATTTATTAAAATCCACAAATGGAATCGGAAAGGCATTGAGAGAATGTGGTTTACTTCTACAAATGTTTAATATTTTCTCAATATAGGTGGCATGACTCAGTGGCCATAGTATAAAATATTAGATGCAATTAAAATTTCACACACATCTACATCTACATAATACCCCGCAAGCCGCCGCAAGGGCGTGTGGCGGGGGGTGTTAGGTCACCAACCGTAAAAACGAAAAATACCACATGCAAAAAACAACACGGAAAATTACACCCCAGCAGCGCACACACTCATGCAAAACTCCCTCCATCCAATACTCATGCAAACACATAAACCGCCAAAGAACAAAAAACTGCACCCCAGGATACAGCACGAAAGCCATCCTAAAACACACAAGCCAGGACACAACAAGCAAGAATGTGAAACATCACTACCACATGAAAATGCACCACAAAACACTCAACCCCCCAAAGAGACAGTAAAAGGAAGGGAATTCGACCCAACGTTGCAGGTAGCAGGAATTTCCCCCCGCGGAGAGGGACGAGGGATTGAAAGGGAAACTTAAAAACAGATGAACAGAACACGAATGAGGTCATTCGGAAAGAATGGGTTATTATAACAAAACACATAAGGTTAGTGGAGGAGCATGCATTTAAGTAGAACTAATTATTTTTTAGACACTGAAGGGTGGCAAGTGGAATTTTTACTATCTATAATCCTACAGTTGCTATCCCGTATTGTCCGTGGGAAGAAGGAGTCCTTGAGTCGGCTAGTCCTGGCATCTATTTCCCGAATTTTATATGCATGATCCAAGCGACCAATGTATGTAGGAGTACGAATGATCTGCGAGACCTCGGTGCTGAAACATGCGGATCTAAATTTATTTAATAATTTCAATCTTGCATTGAATCGTCTCTCTTCTAATGATTCCCACCCCAAATCCATGAGCATTTCGGTAACGCTTTGCGTTTTATCGTAGGAATTCTTTACAAAACGGGCTGCCCGGCGTTGAACCTTCTCAATTTCCCGAATGAGACCTTTTTCACTCGGGTCCCACACGCTGCATGCGTATTCTAAATGAGGCCTTACAAGAGCGTGGTAACAACGTTCCTTGACCTTTGAGTCACTTTTGCCGACAATGCGTCTAATGAATCCCAATTTTTTATTTGCTTGACCGCAGACTTTACGTATGTGAGTCCCCCAAGTTAAGTCTTTAGTGAATGTGACACCTAGGTATTTTACCGTATCAACTACTGCTAGGTCACCTCCAGCTAATTTGTAAGCAAATCCCGTTGATCTTTTAAAGAAATTTACCACTGAACATTTATTATAATTTAGAGTCAATCCCCAGTTAGAACACCATTTAGTAATGCAATCTAAATCCTGCGCTAGAATAAAACGATCCTCATCCCCAGATATCTCCCGATAGATCACCGTGTCATCCGCGAACATCCTAATTTTACTTTTCACTTCGCGGTTCAAATCGTTAACAAAAATCAAGAAAAGTAACGGCCCGATCACACTTCCCTGAGGTACCCCCGACGTGACTCGAACGCTGTCGGAACTAGCGCCATCAAGGACTACCCTCTGTTCCCGCTCTGAAAGAAAATCTTTAACCCAACTTATGGCGCCCTTGTTTATACCCGCGACCTTTAATTTATGAATGAGTTTACCATGTGGGACTTTATCAAATGCCTTTTGAAAATCTAAGAAGATGGCATCCACTTGCCTCCCTCTCTCACCCGATAAAAGTAAATCATGTGTAAATAATCCTAATTGGGTTTCGCAGGAGCGGGTTTTCCTGAATCCGTGTTGATTGTCACTTAAAAAGTTAATATTGTCAAGGTGTGTCATTATTGAACTGACAATTATGTGCTCTAAGATTTTACAACAGATAGAAGTGAGAGATATAGGTCTGTAATTACTGGGATCCTCCCTGTCACCACTTTTAAAAATAGGCGTTATTTGCGCGGTTTTCCAAATCTTAGGTACTTTGCACTCTGTGAGGGATTTGTTAAATATAAATTCAAGGTACGGGGCAATGTTTGGAGCTAAATGTTTAATCACCCTAGCTGGTATATTTTCGGGACCCGGGGATTTGTTGGGTTTAATCTCATTAAGTAATTTTAGAATTCCTTGTTGGTCCACTGTTATTTTTTCCATGGGTGGAGTATGTATTGTTTCTTGGAGATATGCGGTGGCAACATCATTCGAGAAAACGCTTTGGAAGAATGAATTTAAGATGTTAGCTTTAACCTCGCTGTCTGTATGAATTACATTGCTACAATCCCTTAAGCAAGCCACGGTTTGTTTACTCCCATTTACTTCCCTAACATATGACCAGAAAGCTTTGGGGTCAGTGTCCAAGTGCTCGCAAAGTACTTTGCGTTTAAATTCCAGTAAGGCGCTACGTAATTGTTTTTTGGTTTCAATTTTAGAGGATCTATATGTGTCCCATAATTGTGTATTCTCAGGAGATGATGTGTTCACGCCTGCCCTCTTTACCCTAGAGTGTAGCATACTCTGCTTTCGAAGGGCTTTTCTAACGTCTTTATTGTACCACCTGGGGTCGCGATTTGCTTTAACGTATTTTATAGGTATGAAATCTACGATTCCTTTTTGCATGATATTGACAAATTCTGTCCAAGTTTCTTCCACGTTGACATGACTTAAGCGGGTTTTGAACTCGGGTAGTGAAGAGTTTAATTGATTGGCAAAAGATTCAAAGTCTGCTTTATGGTAATTATAAATTTTTCTTTTTGGTTTAACAATCTTTTTTATTGCTATGTCCAAATGGACATTAATTGCTTTATGGTCACTCAAGCCCTCATCAGTTGATACACTAATAATACGTTCCGGCGTGTTTGTAAGAAATAGATCCAATATGTTCTTTCCACGGGTGGGCATGCGTACTGCTTGATGAAGGGAGTTTCTTTGAACCAATTTTATCATGGAATTGCAAGATTCGCGATCGCGGGTCCCAGATTTAACGATATTGCTGTCCCAATCTATACCAGGGAGGTTAAAGTCGCCACCAATTATGTTTATGCTGTTATTATATTTACGTGTAAACTTGTGAATTTGATCGTTGAGGGTGTGAAGTGTTTTCAAATCTGAGTCTGGAGGTCTGTAGAAAGAGCATAAATTTATGTTGGGTTGATTGGTCCGTAGTAAGGTGCACCAAACACTTTCTATGTTATTATTTTCAAATGAAACTTGCCTGCTTTCAAAATGACTTTTAACTGCCACGAAAACCCCTCCTCCGGGTCTTGTATCTCTATCGTGTCGGTAAACTTTGAAATCTATTGGGAAAATTTCTTGGTCATTAATATCATTGCACAGCCAACTCTCTGTGCCTAATACTATATCAGCGGAATGAGTTTGGATTATGTGTTCTAGATCTGCTGATTTGTTCTTGAGGCTTCTGCAATTTATAACAAGTATAGTTAAATTATTTTGATGTTGAATAACGTCCTTATTTGTGCCTGACTGTAATTTAGGACGCCTTTGTGGGGAAGTGCGTGTCACATGTCTTTCTAAATCAATGCCAGTGTTGTCAATGACTTTTATATTTTTATTAATAATATTATACGCGCTATCCCCAGATGTTATTGACCCACTAAGTGACCTGCCCTCTATCCTAAAAAAGGCCTACAGTGGTCGAGTATCCTATCCGCTACCTTACTCGCCGCTTCCGCCGTGTAATGGACCCCAGATCGGTTAAGGGGAGTCCTGCAAGATCGGAGGGTTGGTCTGAGACACAACTAAAACATCTTTATCTTTTTTCATTCCTTGTCTCTAATGAAACCAATCGATAAAAATTCAATTGAGTAGCATAGATGCAGCTCATCTTAGAAAAGAGGAAATGTATAATCATATAAATAATATCAAATTCAACCAATGGAAATTAAGCACGGTTTAAATTCATTGCAACTATGTCGGAGTGTAAAAATCCCGGGATCCCAGTCAAGACGAATGATTTTTACAATCCGGAATTGTTGTATTGTAGTGCACGTATTGCGGATTACTCTGTCAAAAGGTACTTTCGCAGCATTTCGCGCAGTTTCTCAGAACGGTTTAATTTATATAAAATCCTTTTTATAATGAGTTTTATTAATATAATGAAAGGAGAAACTTTGTAATTCCACATAGATTTATTCGACGGACGACCTAGGTTTCGACGTGGCACGTCATCATCAGGTACATTTTGTAAAGAAGACAGAGAGATTATCCCTGAGGGTATGCAGAAAAATCCCCAAAGACAAAATTAGACTAGCGTTTTATAACAAACAGTGCATGAGGAATTTAATTTCTCATACCAAAGACAGAATCCCTACAAGTGAGAAAAGTGGTGTTTATAAATTAAATTGTCAATGTGGAGCAGGATACATCGGCCAGACTGGGAGAAAGTTTAAAGAGAGGATCAAGGAACACCAATCGTGCGTCAAAAATAAGGACTCGGCGTCTCTCTTTGCCAAACATCTGCTGGACGAGAATCATCGGAGTGATTTTGTGCCAGAGTTCTTACATTTTGAGAAGAAAGGACAAAGGCTTGACGCGCTAGAGCAATTTGAAATTTTGAAATGTGTTAAGAATAAGGTTACCATTGTTAACGAAATCTTGTACCCTTCCCACTCCCCCCTTCTAGACCTTCCTTCCTTCCACACCTAATGACACCCCACCTACCTTACCTCCTCCCCTACCGGCTCTTAATACAGCGGTTTTACGTATATTCTGGGTTTCCCCTCTCCCTCCTGATCCACGCGTCCCCTTCACCACCTCCCCCTTCCTGAGTTTACGGAGTTCCTAATCCTTTCCTTTCTTCTAGCCCCTTGCTCTCAACCCCCTTAACCACCTCCGGGCCAACCCCCCCCCCTGGGGTTTTTTCCCCTCTTCCACCCCCTAACCCTCACCTCAGACCGGGGAGTTGTCTCTCTTCTCGCCTTCCCCCCCCCCCCAACCCACCCCCCCCAATTTGTGTGACTATATATTCTCTGTCTTCTTTACAAAATGTACCTGATGATGACGTGCCACGTCGAAACCTAGGTCGTCCGTCGAATAAATCTATGTGGAATTACAAAGTTTCTCCTTTCATTATGTTAAGTCGATTCCATGAAGTCACGCCTGAGACAACGAATTATAGTTTTATTAATGTCTAGAGAGAATATTTGTCGTTAAAATTAATATTTACGGGTAACATGGTTGGCTCTTTGAAAATATTCATGTACGATAAGGTCAACAGTGGATCAAGAAAATAAAAATTTGGAATTTAAATTGAAACAAATTCATATTTTACATCGTTTTCCTCAAATAAATCTGCATAATTTTACCGTCGAGGTAAAAAGGATACAAAGTACGGCTATATCATATTAATAAAAGTAATGTTAGTGGTGAATTTTATGAAAAAAACAAATTATTCCACAAAGAGGGGGGGACCCCACCCTAATGAACCTACCGCCAGGTAAAGTTACAAAATTTTGGAATAGATTATACGAACATTCCAAGAACCATCCAAGGTTTCCTTATGGCTCTTAAGAAAAAGTCAGAAATGTTTTTCAACCTAACGACCGATTTTTGCAATGGTTAATAGATCGGTATATGGATATGGTATGAATAGGTATTATAAATGTGGGTGAGGCACAGGCATCCAGCTGAAGAGTATGACGAAAGCGCATATGTGGAGGAGTGACCCCACTTGAATGATCCCCATCAGACCTGCGGAGTTAAAAGAGAAGCGATGGCTAAGTTTCGTCTAAGAGATCCAGTCACGAGATAAAACCGAGGGAGTTCATTCACTCACTACTCAATTCTTTCTTCTCTTCCTTCTTTTGCTGATGTCAGAGCCTCAAAACCCCTCCAAGTCAACTACATATACACGTCTTTCTACGTACATACTTTACGGTCTTACCGTTGCGCAACACTTCACTATTCATCCTTCAGATCCTCCTTTGAGTAAACTTGTACATCTGTCGGTTCTGAGGTGAGTCTTGAGAGGGTTCTGCAAGGGCTTGGTTTATAGTCACTCTTTTGTTACCTTTGAATCTTTTGCTTATGTTCCTCGGTTACTCATAATTCCTTTTGTGAAATTATTTTTGTCTCTTCTTGGCTTCTCGATTGAATCATTAATAAATACATTAAAGGATTTGGTCATAATATTCGTCCTCGTATGCATGCCATTTATCTTCATAGGGCTGCACAAAAATCCTGGTAATTTTAGATTTAAGGGCATGACTACTTCAATGCTTGTATTCTTGAGGTACTGAAAGGTTTTCCCAAATTTCATTAAAAATATTCTACGTTATTGAAAATATATTCTGGTTTATCTTAAGTTAATATTTTCTGTAAATTTCTGCAAATAAATATTTCAATTGATAATATAATTCAGATTCGTAGTTCATTATTTGCCCTTGAGCATTTTTAGTGTATTTAATTTTTAGTTCGCATTCCTTACTAATTTTGAGAATAGAGGTCCCAACGTTTGGGTTTTTAATTCAGTACTTGGCATTGAAAAGAACAACTGGTTTTCTCCAGTTTGCTTCCCTGGATTTACTGTGTTGTAATTCTTATTTAGAATCGACACGACTGATGAGTACAGATGTTAATGTTTTGTAAACGTAACTAGCGAATATTGAGGTGCGTCATGCAATTTTGCATCATAAAATTCACCAATTAACAGCAGTGAGATACTCAATAGATTATTAATTATAATTCGTAAAAATCTCTGCAGTGTTAATTTACTTTGCATTCTTCATTAATTCACATGAGTATTGAGGTACGTTGACTTTTGTATCCGTCATATTCAGACTTTGCTCGATTTAGACCTACTCGAGTACGTACTGTTGCATATCACCACCTTCGAATAGATCTCATTCCAGCGATGTCTTATTTCAGAAATTCATAATATGTTTATCTTTGAGATTTTATATTTGCTATATTTATTTATTTATTTATAACCATATGTGTGTGTATATTGACATAAACATATTTCATTGGAAAATCATCGTTTTCCAGACTCTTTCCGTTATTTCCTTAGTTTCTAAGAACTGATTTATTTCTTGAATTCTTAAATGCTCCACAATATTCTGAAATGAATTTCCATATTTTACTGGTTATATTAACATACAAATAAGCTTACAAATAAAAGACCACGGTTGTGTGAAGGGATTTTCTCTTCATTGGCGAGGTGAAAAACACTGGTCAAGACACTGTTCCATCGGGTGGTCAGTGATACTTGCAGATAAATTATAAATTAAATTGCAAGTCTTTTGGACAGAACATTACAACTAAAAACTTTAGGAATGTAAAATATGAAAATTTTAAATGTTTATCACTTCTTTGATACTGGGTGAAGACATGAATATACTGCAAAGCTCAACTAGAGTTTTAATGGCTAAAGAATTAGAGGAGAACTTCCTTCACCACGTAATGCGGTCATCATGGAATCATCTTAGTTACCTAAATACCTAATGCAATAATTTCTGTCGTACTTCCAAGGAAAATGTGCTCTTTTTGTGAAGATGATGAATTGGAATTATTTCATTCCCTACCCCATATTATTATTCATCATATGGCTGCAAATGAGCGGTCTTTGATGGAGGAAGTTTCAACTACATTTATTAAAATTTTTGAGTATTTAACTTTTGACAAATTTTCCTCAAATTATGCTTACTTTGAGTCTTGATGCCGATTCTTCGATTTAACTCTTTTTATATTTTACCTAAAGTAAAGAGCTCATTTGATGTAACTGGGGAAAGACTTGCCGTAGTAATGTTTATTACTACTGCGTATTGCCTTTTGATTAAGATAGAAAATTACTCTCTTTTAGAATCTTCTGGAAGTAACGAGTATTCATTTATGTCTATTTTAGGCAATAACTATGGTACTTCCTTTAGTATACGTGATTGAATTACTCTCTTTGAAGCAGTTTAATATGCAGAAATAACTCTCAATACCAAATATTTCAATTTTCAATCAGGGATTCACCTCTTTCAATATCTATGATCCCTTTGACATCGATGTAATTGGGTTTTAATTAAACGGTTTATTTTCAAATGACTAGTTAGTGGCTCCAGACAATAAAGAGCATGATAAGGGGAAAAAAGATCAAGGCGGAATGCGCAACTCAGAGACTTACACAGTTTTCACAAACATAATAACAGGAAAATTTGAAAGGAAGCTACGATTCACAAGGAGGACGAAAGGATGAATTTTCCGGCCAAGTATATAAGTGAAGCCAAGTGAATATGAGATGAGATACCTATGAAGCAATAAGAAAATGAGCATTAAAAAGGAATGGAATAGATGAAGGAAAATAATTACCAGCAAGGAATTGCTAGATATGGGTAGGGAGGAGAATTAGCGAGATCTTTTAAATTGCTGATGGACTGTTGCAGACTGTAATACAGGGGAGGGCGGTATTTGAGCAAGGTAGAGTTTTTTTTAAAATATAAGCATTTTTCGCGAAATGAGGCAGAAAATATGTGGAATAAAAAAACGAGTTTATTGCTGGAAAGGGTGTTGTAGTAGTTGAGTCTTGGGAATGTGGCGATGATTAACATGAGCTTCAACTCAACCTACCTAAACAATTAGATAATCGGTGATGATGATAACATGATACGGAATTAGAAATATTTACTTGGATTCCCTCACCGAAGTGAAAGTTTTAACACACTGAAAAATTGCTTTGCTGTACAGGAAATCTTCACACCTTCCGTTTCAATCAGGTGTGTGCTAGTTTTGAAGGCGGAACTGTACCACTTTATTTCTTAATATGCAGCGGATTTGGTTATGCCCTCTCTCTTTTAGCTGACTGCCTCGTTCGCCAGGAACTTTTATCGCCTGTTTCATAGTTCATACTCTGCGTCCTTCGAAGACCTACTCGTATTTCCACCACAGCTTTAAGACGCCGCTCGATAGCCACCAGCTCGCCGATCGACTTTGTTGAAAAATTGAATAAAACAGCCACTCCACCGTACCCTCCTGCTTCCCTTTTTCTTGTATCCAGCCCTCCTTTCTTGACCGGCACTCCGTACCTCTGACCACCTCCTATTTGACCCGTATGACCCACATTCACCCTCTCTCGCCAGGCCCATTATCTTGGTTAAAAAAAAATGAACGACCTGGTATTGCGCCTCGACCCTTCTTGAAGTCTTGTCGACCTTTTCTTTTGTGTCACCTCTCCCTTCCACTCGCGTCGTTGTTTAACAATAGTTCATGGTATGGGGGAGCGCTTAGGAACAACCATTTTCCCCTCAAGTTTTCAAAGACAAAATTCTTCGTTCATCTATATTGTAAAACTTTCCCCCGTAGGGAAAAAACTAACTGAAATCACAAATTCAAGTCTCACTGCAAACGGAAGCAAAATTGTCCCATGCATATACGCTGGAAAACAGGCATGATGATTTTGAACAATTTTTATATTGAATATATTGCAAAAATGTATTTATACGCGGGACTTATCCATTAATTAATTCTATGGGTATAAGCACACCAAGTAGCCCAAAGGTGGGCATGAAAAATCAGGAGGAACATTTTGTTGGTCTCAGCCACTTTCATCGGTGAGAAAATTAGAGTAACGGGTTAAGAAGGGATGGAAATCAGGGAGAAGAGAGGTTGGGAGAAAAGTGGGAGAGGACTGGCGGAGAGGGAAGAGGGAGAAAGGGTTATCGAGGTGTGTTTGTGCTTTTAATTTTATTATCATTGCATTTTTAATTTCCGGTGAGAGTTTTATCTTTATTTAAGATACAGTTGTAAAAAATCCGATTAGTCCATGCAGTCGTTTCTTGATGAATGAATGTTCATCAATGGAATCTAGGGAAATGTTTTTCGTTTTTTAAATATAAAATATAAATAGTGACAGGTGTAATTAGTGGAAAACATGTAGTTAAAATAATGTAAATGCAATTTTCCACGTCGTTAATATATATATATATATATATATATATATATATATATATATATATATATATATATATATATACGAGGGTGGTCTGAAAAGTTTCAGACTTTGAAAATTTCAGAAAAAATGTCTTGAATCTTTGTTAGATCGAACACTTTTCAGACTACCCATGCATATATATATATATATATATATATATATATATATATATATATATATATATATATATATAAAATATCTTCGAAATGGAACGCTCTTCGGCGACACACAAATATATAAAAAACACAGATGTAGATTTTTAGAATATAGAGACACAAAGAAAGGACACTCACAATTTGTTATTTTACGTTTCGACAGCACGGCTGTCGTCTTCAGAATCAAGACGACTGCGTTCATTCTGAAGACGACAGCCGTGCTGTCGAAACGTAAAATAACAAATTGTGAGTGTCCTTTCTTTGTGTCTCTATATTCTAAAAATCTACATCTGTGTTTTATATATATATATATATATATATATATATATATATATATATTTATTTATTTGTTTATTTATTATTCCATCCCGGGTTTGGTTCCCGACCCTTCGTATTCGGAGGTTGAATTAAAATGAAGATTTTGCCAATTCTAAATAATATTTCTTATTCATACTGAACGATATAAAATCCGGTAACTTATGAACTTTCGCTGAAGCAAACGGATGCTTACACATGTGTAATAAGCAGGTTGAAATGACTTTATATGATTGTATTTATTAAGTCGTAGCCCATGAGTGGAGCGTCGGGCTGTGACCGGAGGGTCCGGGTCCGATTCTCGGGCAAGCCTCTTTGGGCACCCTCAGCTAGACCAAGTTATTTTTCGGGCACCCGATCTTCCTGGAAAATAAGAATCAGCATAGAGAAAGTAACCGGCCCCATTTCCCTGATGTGTGAATTTCGCACGCCGTTGGGCGTAATACTGGGGGAACTCTACGATCACCGTCCAAACCCACCTTCTAAATAATCCACACATATATATATATATATATATACACACACACACACATATATATATATATATATATATATATATATATATATATATACACACACACACACACACACACACACATATATATATATATATATATATATATATATATATATATATATATATATATATATATATATATATATATGCATGTATGTATATTGATGTATGGTACGAGGAGGAGTAACTGATCAGTGCCTGGGATCACCGAAATATCGAAGTGGGTTATTTTCTTTTTAATTTATCTTTTATCAGAATCAGAAATGCATTTAGTTAGGCTTATTGGTGGGCACATCGGTTAGGCTGATATTGGTGGAATCTAATGTAAATACTTCGTCTGTTCCTAGCTACTATTGCGCATGATAAATCGCATTAAACTGCTGTATCCCACTCTGAGGTATCTTACTATAGTTCTTCCTTAGTAGTATTAGTGATCTAGGAAGTTGACCAACGGCCTACGTCATTTGCGTCGATAGGGATAGGTGAGTAATTTTTTGGGCGTAGGATGTTCAGGGACAGTTACCTGGCATTTCAGCTTGCTGTTGGCGATTCGCGCAATGAGATCCACAGTGTAACGTCCCATCCAACGGACAGCGTACTTAACTTAAAGTTCTATCGACAAAGATCCCCAAATGGGGGCCAGCAGCTACCTATGGTTTTTGAACCGGCCCTCTCAGGGTAGGAAGTCGGTACTTTTGATACCTTAAAAACCTTATCTCCTTCGTCCGTCAACTTTCTTTATAGCACCCGAAAAGCATATTCTCTTCCAGACTACGACAACGATATGGTGCAAGAGCTTTCGAGGGACATTATTGATTGCCCATGGTAGAGTTACGCTAGGAAATCGAAAGATAGGACCAGACTAAAGGTGATCCACGTAGCTTCTGAATCTAAATAAAGTGACGTCAAAGATATGTGACAAATATTGAAAGAAATGTCGTTTCACTGAAAACAATCTTCAGGAAACAACATGGCAGCCATTTCAAATAATTTTCCCATGGCATCCAAATGGGGGAAAAGAATACTCTATTTGTGACAGAAAATTTTAAATTAATAAAGAAATATGGTCGAAGTATTACTTTTAGCTATTGCCTGAAATGAAGGATATCGTACACAAATGGATACCGTGATTGACTTAGATATTTTCCGTCTGGTAATACTACCGGCCAATTTTGATGAAAATGTTTATCTATCATTTTTTCCATTTTTCTGCGCGTTTCTTTATTTCATTTCTCAGAAAAACATGTTTCTCGAATATCACTTGCCACTCAAAAATTTCAGGGAACTCATAAGCATTGTTATATTTAATAAAACATCCTCGGTGTTCTTTAGCACGGAAAGAAATCTTTCTGCTAGTTTGACTAACTCAACAAGTAAAACAGTTGTTCATATTTTGTGTAGCGCACGTCACTCTTAAGCACATTGCATAGCCTATCTTTTATGAAAAAATAAAAAAATTACTCTGGCGTGATTCGTCGAGTGATGAAATGACACTATCACCTTTCGCATCCGAGTAGTTTTGTTTTATTCAAACGAAATTTTATCCTCCAAATATAATTTACACCTAGTGCTAGAGCTAGGTGAGTTTCTGAAAATCACCTTAAGTCAGCCTTTTTTACTTTCCCAATTATTAAATTCAACGGTGTCTAGATTAAATGAGTATTTATGTATGTATGGTTGCTAAATAAAGCTATGACGATAAATTAACAGATTATCGTCCGGGTAAATCAGGTAATAAAACGGGAGAATAGTTGTAATCCAAACTTATATATAATTTGTAATAACTTCGGTTATGTTTCCAATATTCTTTTTTTTAGTATGTTAACTGGAGATGAGCTGTTGAAGACTGATAGAGAGGAGAATGTTAGGCAGACGAAATTGGGGTAAGAAAAAGAAAAACATGTAGGATAGAAAGAAGGGAGTATAATTGCTACGCTGAGTTGAAGAGCAGCTCAATATAGTGTGTGGTGCCAGGTTGTAATAGCTTTTGGATGGACAAAGTTTCAAATAGTTTTCTCGTTTCTCCTAACAAAACACATCCCACTCTACAGTTGACATCTTCTCTACTTCGCATATTCCTTTAACTTTCCCACCATATCTAGCACTTCCTCATTTGGTTTCCTTTCGGTCCACTTAATCTTCTCTATGCTTCTCCACATACACGTCTCAAAAGCCTCTAATCAAAGCCTATCATCCTGCTTCAGTTACTATGTTTCCGCTTCGTGTATAACTACGATCTACGGTCATAAAAGTTAAGAGGAGCCTTTAATTAACGTCCTTACTCCGCTCCTCTAATCATTATACTCCTCCTTGTGATAGCTTCTTTACCTTTTGCGATTTTTCTCCTTACGTTCCAACTACTTTGACCATTCTGATCTAAAACGCTTCAGAGAATCGGAAACTGTTCCACCTGCTCTAGTTTTTGCCCTCCTATCTTAACGTTCTACTTAGCCCTTATCTTTATGGTAAATAGTATAACCTTTCCTTTGTATCTCCTGCTTGCTCTTCTTTTATCTATCGCACTGAATATATATATATATATATATATATATATATATATATATATATATATATATATACATTATATATGCATATAAAGATGTATATGTATGTATATATTTAGCCACATTCAAACACGGAAAGCGTAAATATAAATATATATATATATTTATTTATATATATTAAATGCATTTTTGGTAATAATTTGTTCTTCACAGCTTCCGCCGCTGCCGCCGTACCTCCGAAACGTTCTTGAATTTCATGTTAATTTTTCCCTCCCGTTTGTGCAAATGCAAAAAGAAAACGTTTTCACATCAGGCTGTCTTTGGAAGTTATCCTATGTTTGACGAAGGTGACCTAACCACAAAAACTTTAAGTATTTACCGCTAGTGCTCTTATTTATGACCTAGTTTCAATAGGGTTCTTGATGTGAACTCCTGGCTGTCGCTGCTTGAAGTTTTCGCAAAAATAATTATTTTATGCTTACGTGTATACACACCTTTAAAGTGTGTTTTTTTCTTACATCGCGCTTTACTACTTGTAATGGAATACATACATTCTATCTCTTCAACGTCATGCATTTCCCTTGTGGCCTCCTTTAATCTTCCCCGCCACGGGTGCGTGCGTGATACTTACTTGTAATCTCCCTCAAACGCCATCCAAATCGTGTTGTGTCGCACAAAAGGCCATTCCCGTCCTCTTTCTCCCCCTCACTTTTTGGCTTCGCGTCCCTCGGGCTTTCAAAACCTCGCGTCTTTATGTGCATCCTCCGCATCTACGATTTTTGCCGCGCGACACTCTCCCGACAGCTTTCCTTATGCATTCTTCTCGTCACCGCTTTTATTCACCCGACACCCCATGTGGATCCATTTTAAAGGTTGAAGACCCCCCAATTCGGCCTATTTGAAAGCACTTTTATCCAGAAACTAAAGGGAATACGAGTCGTCGTTGCTATCAACATTTTATTTTTTTTTAAATGTCTAGCTTGGACGTGTAATAAATAAAATGATCCTGAAAATATGAACTGCCAAAATTAAATCCATTATTTCATGTGTACAGGACACAACTCACCATCAACTTAAAGTTCTATGCACGCACAACTCACGCACATTTCCTTTCCATTTGGGTTTAAAAAAAATATTGCCATTCTCTATGAGTTTAAGACATCTGAAAAATGAGTGTATTATAGTATTGCAATGAAATATGCTGGCTTGAAATGTTTAAGTAGCTCATAACCTTTACCATTGAATTTTTATTTTATTTCCTCGGCAGTTGAATTTCTGTTGACATCGGTCGCCAAAAACTCCGTATGCAGTCAATAACGTGCTTCACGTGATCGGTGTTTCGAGATTGAAATCCTCTCCCTCAATTTGTTGCCCGAAAGATTTTTTTTGAACCGACAGAGAAATTGAAGGCTATGACAGCCTATAGAGTAGTAGACATATGTGGAGTATTAGTATAAAGAGTACTAGTATGGGTCGACGTCCTTTTTAACCCTTAGGACTAGATGTTTTTCGAAATAGCATATTTTAATTAACGTATGATTAGTTAATTAGAGAGTTTCGCTGGAAACTGTATTCAAGGGAGTAATGATTATTGCGGTAGTAGCGGCACTTATTTGTGAAGGCGGCACACAGCTACGTTAATTTGCGCCAGTTAATCTTTTGCCTAGTCAAAAATATCGGATTTTCCAAAGAAATTACACATATGGTACCTTTTCACTGTAATTTTGCTCAATTACAACTGTGAAAAAGTGCCATATCCAGCTCAATGCAGATATAATTAGTTCCAGAACTGCTAACCTAAAACCGATAAGCTAATTAATTTCAGTCATATTTTGTCGAGAGAAATTTCCTCAGCTGCCAATCATTGCTCTCGATTTACATATTTTTCAGAAATAAAAAGAAACAGTTAACACAGTCATCAACCCGAGGTACGGTTTCATAAGTGTAAGAGTAGAGTTGACCTAATACTTAGCCCTACAGTCTGTCAATTTTACTCATCAGATTAGAGGGCCATTTCCTTTTCCTATGCCGCCCGTTGTTTTCGAGGAGGTTCTGGTTCTCGAAATATCTTACAGCTGGGGTTAAGCTAGGTACAGAGGGTGCCCTGAAGCGTGTCCAGGAATTGAACCCGGGCATCCCGGTCAGTAGTGCAAAGCTCTACCCTGGACTACCACAATCCACACGCTTTATGTGATTTTTTTAAGTTATGCTGTTGTTTGTAATAAACTAGAGGTAAATAGAGAAGATGACCATTGCAGCAGGGATTTAAGTAGAAGACTTGCGATACGCATAGAAATTCTTAAAGAAAATTAAGTTGATCTCTAAAAAATTAAGTAATGTTTTTGAGAGAGAATTGTTATTGTATTTAACATGAGACGTAGTGTTTTATGAGATGGAAGCTCGGTCTTTGAGTAAGGTTTCAGGGAAATATTGGAGGAATTGAGATTAGATTGTGAAGAAGAACGGATAAAGGGTCGCAGAGAAAATCAAGAGAAGCACTAGTGCATATTGAGGGAGGAGTAGAGACTATTGGTAGATAATCAAAGATGGAAAGAAAAGCGAGCGTTTGGAATGGTGAATGACTTTTGAAGACTCTGAGTAAGGATGAAATGTTGGGAAAGCAAGGAAAAGAAGTAATAGGAAGAGAATTGGCATGTTGAGCGGAATGAAGGGAAGAAACAATTTAGCAGAATTGAATGAGGGTTTTGTGTTATGCAGTGTGTCACGCTGTGTTATGTTATATTAGGCTTCGAAATATAGTGATATTCAGTCTGTAAACCCATCCAAAACCAACCTAAGTGCTAACCTGCTATTTTCAATACATAATATATTTGTTTATCATGGTAAGTATTACGTTATGTCATTAATCACTGTTTGCTCAGGTCACCATGATTATATTTGCATGCAATCCCCTAGCTTTTCCGGAGATACAAAACTTCCGATAACATTAAATGGAGAAAAGGTCAGTCATTTTACCACCTCTGCCCTATATTTTTCGTTTTGGAAACCCGAGTGCTGTGACACGATTGGCCTTTTTCTTTCTTATTTATGACCACTTATTTGAGCAGAGCTAACGGGCGTTCAGAGAAGCGAAAAGTTTAAAAGCACCATCTGACATGATGCTAGAAGTAATATGCGAGTTTTCTCCACATGTCAGGAGTGAGAAATGGAAGAAAAAGTTGCGGAATCACGTGCTTGGCGTTGAATGCTATACATTTCGTATTGAATCCCGGCCAGTCTTTCTCATCTTCCACCAACCCTCCCCTCTATTCCTTAGACGAGGCGACGGTTTCCCCCACGGATCGAGGGAGAGAGCGGTGGTTGCACCTGTCGACTTGGGGCACAAAACCCCGCGACACTTTCGCCCTCCTGAAAAGTTTGCTCCCACCCCTATCACACTCTATCCAACTCTTCCGCCTCATATAGCCCTCGCTTATCCTGTTGTTAGTTTTTATTATTTTAGGCTACACCGCCCCAACTCTCTCTAACCTCTCTCTCTCTCTCTCTCTCTCTCTCTCTCCCACTATTTCCCTCGACTCCGATCCGCGCAAGTGCCCTACGTGGGCGTATGGTTGTTCGTTGGGTGTTCCGCGTCGTTTATTTCCGCGTCGCATATGTCGCCGTGTGTTCGGGGCGAGAACAGCCGACGCCGAGCGCCGCTTAGCGCGACGTTGCGCTGCTTTCGCACCGCGCGAACGGCACATAAGGGCCTGAAAGCGCTTGGAGGGGGTGAAAGGGAAATGTTTGGGGTGTGATAGGAGGAGGTTGGGGCGGCGGTTTTGTGTCAGGTTGATGGGAGAGATGAGGGGCATAAAGGAATGAAGGGGAGGAACACAACCTGGAAGCGTTAAAAAGAGAGCTGGGGAGAGAGTGGTGTGACGATCACGCCATTCTACTGATCCTGGGTACAGTTCGATATTTCCCCCCTTTTACTTAGAAAATGGTTTCCCAAGAAATTTAAATGGCAACAATTTTTTGAATATGAGCTAAATATCGGTTATGAAATGTATTGTATGTTCTAGTAAAGTGCAAGCTATGTACGAGGTATATTTCCAAAAGAAAAAAATAATAAGGTTGCATATTTGGACTTCTGAAGATTATATGCTTTATTTCTCTACAAAAGCATTAAAATCTGTAAATTATTTTAGTAAAATCACATATTTTTTTAATTTTCGTTTTACGAATTTCCCTTTAAAGCTACCATTTAATTCAACTCAAACCCAAAATTGGATAACCTAATGTATAAACTCCTTAATACCACCAGGTAACCCACAAATCTCATTGCTCATATTTTTTCACCGTGCTTTTAAAAGCTTGAGGTAATGTGAATGAAATCGGTAAATGCGTTCCTTTTATTTTTCAATAAACATGGCTCAAAAAAAGACGTAAAAATTATTTAGTATAAGTTGTCTATGTTCAATTTGGCTAAGTAAAATCTATTTGAAAAATTGCATCTTTTAAATTAGCATTTTTTATAGTAATATTGAAAACTATGGCTTATATTATTCGGCTCTTGCTTGCTATTTGCGCCATGTAATTTAAAAATCAAAACAATCAGATCAAGCAATGTGAAATAAAAGATTTGATTTCGGCCATAATGAACATAGAATATTAAAAATGAACCGCTAAAGTTGTTCCTAAACCCGTATTAATAGGGGGAAAATAGTGGTCAAAAGTTTGAGATGTGATAATAATATCTGTTAAATAAGTAGGGGTTTTTTTTACAAATATCACCTTGAGCTTAGTATTAGATATTTATTATGAAATGAGTTTTTGGATATATCATGTATTTTGTAAATTTTTCTCAGCTGTAACCGTATTCACTGGTGCTTGGTGTTCACCAGACCCGGTGGCGGGGGGGTAACGTCCTGACCCGCCAAGCCAGAGGTCGCGGGTTTTATTCCCGCGCAGATGGGTTTTTCTTCACCTAGGGCTTAGCTGCTCCCGTCGTCAATGTAATTTACAGGTGTTAGTAGGAATAACATATAACGTATATAGTCAATCTTGCCCCAAATACGACGTTCAATAAGTACTATAATATATAAATGTCTGTGACAACTCTCGACACAATCAAAACATACGCAAAGGAAGAGTTCGATATTTTCCTGAAAAGGAATGATTATTGATTCATTTACAGCAAATTTACCTAAGGGCTTTGTTACATTTCAAAAAGTTAATTTCATTCTTCCTTTCAGTTTCATTTACCTTTATAGGCATGGTTCCCCGTCATTGCCGAAGTTAATAATATCTTGAAGTTTAACACAACGTCTATTCTGAAAATAAATATTATTTTAAATTTTCAAAAGACAGAAAAACAACGTTTATTATCATCTTTGACACAAAATACGTACATTCGAGTCATGCGATGAGTAATTCATTCACTACCTCCATCAAGCGTGAAAGCTGCGGGCAAACTTGATTACAGTTTCAATGTTGAGAGAAGCCTTTGAAAAAACTTGTTTGCTTTCTTTATGGGCAGCTTTCATAGAAAAAATGTGCACCATCTCAATTTTATAGTTTTTTTAATTGTCTAATCATTACTTTTGTTTTCAATAAAAATTAATCTTGCTTCCACCGTTAAATTTTTAAAACACATATGTCGTCATTATCCCTTTACAGGGTAAACGTATAGAAAAATAACTGGAATAATTTTGTAAAAAATGGAGTGATCCCTTGATTTTTTAATACAGGGACTTGCCAAAAGAATCTCACTGTTCAATAGAAGCAAAAACAAAAATAAAATCGACCTCTAGTAGAAATTCAAGCAATTAATAGTACGAGAGACATTCACATCTGGAAAATCGTAACACTGGACCTTATTTAATACATATAATGGAGTCTTTACTTTTTTATGTTATATAAAAAAATTAAAAGTACCTTCATTGGTTAGTGGTATTCAAAATAAGCTACGCTGACCTGCTTCATCAAAAGTTACATTGTAGGCCCACTAGCAAAAGTCACGTCACTTTTATCAATACGATATAAATAGATTGCCAGCATAATTTGAAGTCAACCTCAAATATTATTCTAAAAATAAAAAAACTGGGTATAGTTCGATTTTCAAACAAAATGCTATCTCATTTTCAATACTCATCGCCTCCATTATAGTACATCATCAATTTGAATGTGATATTTCCATTTAAAAGGAATTCCATGCGCGGACTCCATCAGTGTTATCAAATAAAATCCAGAAATAAAAGGCTGAGAGTTGTAATTGATTTAGAAATCAGTGATGAGAAGCAGAAATCAATGAATAGGTCAAAGGGAATGGAAAATTTCTCTTTTATGCCATTATCATGCACTGAATGCACTAGCGTTTGTTTGAAAATGAAAGCGCTGAACAAAACGAAAGGAAAAAGTCTCATAAAGAAAAGCACTGGTTTAAAGTAGATAAATAGTCCTATCTCAAATTGTATCTACCAGAAGTTTTAATAGCGAGCATAGTTAGGGCAATAATTGGTCTAGTTTAATAGCGACAAATATCAGGCAACAGTTGGCTGGCGTCGATCCTAATTGAATCCTGTGAACTACATATCAGTACAGTCGGAGCTTGCTTTGCAAATGGCGTTGTATTTGTATCCCTCCATTTGTGAATTATTCAGAGTTGCCTTGGGAACTAAGGTAGCGTTACATACTAAAATGTTTTATATAACCTACAACCACTCAACTCATTAGAATGTTTTGGGCCGAGATTTAATTAGGATCTGAATTCCCACTATTTAAGGTATCGAAAAATATTTTATTACAAGTGGAATTTTATTATGATGCAATGACGTAAATCGTTTTCCAGTGTCCAAATAATGTTAATATGAAATATGTTGGAAATCTATTTTGACACTAATAGCAAAAGACACTTAATAATTAAAATCGTGAATCTCCATTAATCTCTGGGTTATAAAGATAAATGAAAGAGCGCATATTGATTGCATCTAAATATTTGGGCGA
The DNA here is from genome assembly GCF_022747635.1 of Hetaerina americana. Lineage (NCBI taxonomy): Eukaryota > Metazoa > Arthropoda > Insecta > Odonata > Calopterygidae > Hetaerina > Hetaerina americana. Next base: position 36,318,712 of record NW_027286181.1, read on the forward strand.
CTAGTTTAATTTCGGGAACCAATCAGGGTTTATTTGTTTTTCATATTAAATACTAAATTATTTTGGCTTCCTTTGATCCAACAAAAAATTGATTTTATACCTTCTTTAACTGCCACTTCCACAACTCGTCCTTATCGCTAATGCGGTACGTAAAAGAGTTTCTTTTACGTGCCGCATCCGATATTGCAAAAAAATTGATACGGAGATGTGTTATGGTTAATTTTTGGATTGGATTACATGCTAGATATTAAATGCTGATAGCCAACCGAAACTTTGATAGGGAACAAGACTCTTGGCATATATGTTGTTATTTATTTACATAACATATAAATTAACTATTTTATATGTATGTTAGTAATTGCTATAATGTCATTTTATATATTTGAAAAATTTTTTCTTAGGATTCCATGTTCAGAATAAGATTATTCCTATCAGTAAGTTCTCCATTGTCATTACTCTTTAGTTTCCCCCAATATAGCATAATGAAGCACATTGGAGCTAAACTAAATCCCGGTCGCCTAGGGGGTGAATGTTACAATATTTATATTTATTTTAGAATTTTTTATTAAATAACTGTGGTTCCTTACCGATTGGATTACCACGATGGAAGTCGGGTATAGAAATCTGGTATTTCAATTCTTTAAAGGTTTTCTGTGGAGGCTTCTTCTAGCCTATTAGCCTTCTTTCAGATGGCCTGCTAAATTCAACGCTCTCAGTATTATTCTCAAATGATATACTATCATCGCCGCTGGATATCTAATCATCTTCACTTATCCGAATCCTTAAATTCAAGTCATTACTTATCTCCCCAATCTCAGTGAGCACTTCCTTTTTAACTCATCACCTACCACGTATTAATCGTAGCAATTCTTTTTTTTCGGTGACATGCCGCTTAGAAGCCATTCAACGCCGTGGGATGAATTTATATAATATTTAACCATAAATTTTAGTGAAATACAGCATGCTCCCATTTAAGGGTAGCTCTACCAATAAATAAAAAAAATTAGGGAGCAAGTCAACCCTTTTGGGCTATCGGTAACGTCGTCCCCTGTCGGATTAAGCGTGTCGGTCGTATTGGTGGCGGAGGATGACTCAAAATCGTATAGATTAACATTAGAGAAGTTGATTGACGACTGATGTTATTTCCACGATTTGAAGCCCAAGGAGAGGTATCCTACTGGGGAGAACGGTCAGCTACAGACTGGAAGGCTCCGGGTGCTGATACCGGATGTATTTAGGCAAGCACATGTAAAATTCTAGTGGGGAGGTTTTCTGATGGCTAGTAATTCATCCGCGGAAATAGATTGTTGGCGCAGGGATGGAAGCCACCCTCTATTCTGCATATGTGAAACTAACTGCTCCTGCTGTTCCCAGAAGAAGAAGGTTGGCCCCCCGAAAATTTTTGACACAAAATAAAGAGAAACTCACAATATTGGTTTCTGAATATTTCGATAGCTCTACCACCTTTCTCAACGGAAGGAAGAAAACTTATGCTACGGATGATGGAAAGGACGGGCATTGGGAGGACGGGTACTAGAGTTGGAAAGGAGATAGAGTGATTTGGGGGTGATTGGACGAAGTAGGTGTCGACGGGAAGGAGAGGAGTGTGCCATCTAGTGGGCAAGGTTCAGACTGAAACCCGATCAGATGCCAAAGGGCCCGGATAAATGGTGCCAGAAATTTTTGAGATTTACCGGTGTGTCAGAAGGGAAAAGAGAGGAAAAATTAGGTATCAAAACAATCGTTGAATGAAACATTGCGGGGGGTGCCATGTCCAGGTACCGGTAGAAGGTCTAATTCGAAAGAGGTTTTGCATGAGGCACAATAATTGGTTGATGTGAACATTAAGGGGTGTGGGTATTGCTCAACGTGGATAGAGGGAGATTGTTAGTTTGCGGGTTGGTTGATAGATTTTACTCTGGGATGCATAGAAGGAAGTACCGTGGTATGGGAGAGAATGGCAATTTGAGAGGGAAGGCAAATAGGGGTTGATATACAACATGTTTTACATTTTGGTGTATTTCAGGATGCATTCGTGGATGGCATACGATTTGGGTAAAACGTTGATGGCATTTAGTATGTTCAATAAATTGGGGGATGTTTAAAAGTAACCAAGAAAAATTTTCATTTTATGTCTGCCATTGTTTTTTGGCTTGTCAGTATGGGGAAGAGATCTTTGAGAATGTCTTCGGGACTGATTTTCTAGGAGCTACATGTATGTTCTACAAATAGAGAGAGTGTGTGAGTTAGTATCTTGGGAAGGTTTGAGGGGATGAGTCAAACGATAATTTCATTGCGAAGGTACTCAGGGTAACCGCGATGGAGGAAAGCGTTATGTACATCTTGGAGGAAAGTGTCTGTAATAATCATAACTCCCTGCTCCCCCTCCCTCCACTTGCACTGATGTGTGAATTTCACTTGCCATTGGAATTGTGTTGTATGAACTCAGACATTGACACACACACGCACACACACACACACACACACACACACACATATATATATATATATATATATATATATATATATATATATATATATATATATATATTTATATATATATATATATATATATATATATATATATATATTATTATTAGGTAATCTACCGGTTATGGTAGGTTTTTGGATGGACACAACTACCAAACAAATATTTTATTACTCCTAACAAAACAAAAAATCCATCTTCCTACTCTATAGCAGGTCCCTCTTCATCTCCGAGTACTTTCTTCCTCCCTTCATCCCGTCCAACATCCCTATCCTGCTCCTTCCCTTTCCTCTTTTGTCCAACATTCTACCCTCTATCACAGTCTTCAACATCCCACTGCCGGTCAACACCCCCTTCATCCACTTTTCCTGCCTCCATAGGATTGCTCCCAAGAAACCCCTCTCTTCGCCCACCATACCAAGTACTTCCTCATTTGTTTTCTTCTCTGTCCATTTCACCTCCATTCTTCTCCACACCCACATTTCAAAAGCCTCCAATCTACGTCTATCCTCCTGCTTCAATGACCACGTTTCCGCGCCGTACATAGCTACGCTCCATATCAAAGTTTTTACGAGTCTTTTCTTAATACCCTTACTCAACGTCCCTCTCATCAACTTCCTCCTCCTCGTGAAAGCCTCTTTGCCTAGCGCAATTCTTCTCCTTACGTCCCTACTACTTTGACCGTGTTGGTCCAAGACACTACCGAGATACGTAAACTGTTCTACCTGCTCTAGTTTTTGCCCTCCTATTTTAATGTTAAGCTTGGCCTTTTTCTTTCTAGAAAATCGCATAACCTTTGTTTTATTAATATTGATTCTCATCCCATACCTGTCGCACTGAATTTCCAATTCACTCAGCAATGCTTGCAGCCCCTTGGCTGACTGTCAAACTAAAGCTTGGTCATCAGGAAATCTAACTGATTTTACAAATTCCCCGCCCACTTTCATTCCTACCTCCAGTTCTTTCCATGCCTCTTTGATCATTTCCTCTGCATACAGGTTGAACAGCAACGGTGATAATGGGCAACCCTTCCTTACACCCCTTCCTAACACTGCCCATCCTGACTCCTCGTTTCCCACCCGCACCTGAGCAGTCTGAGACATGTACAGGTTGCGGATTAGCCTCCTTTCCCTCCACTCTATTCCTATTTTCTGTAATATACTCATTAGTTTTTCCCAATTCACTCTATCAAACGCTTTTTCGAAATCTACGAAACAGGCAAATACCTCCTGGTTGTGTTCTATATTCCTCTCGATTAATAATCTCATTACTGCAATGGCATCACGCGTACCTCTCCCCTTCCTAAACCCAAACTGATCATCCCCTAAGTAATCATTTGCCCTACTCTCTATCCTATTGTTTATGATCCTGAGAAGAACTTTAGCTGCGTGGGATATCAAACTAATTGTCCTATAGTCCTCACATGACGTGGCCTTTACCTTTTTCGGAATAGGAACTAAAACTGATCTCACAAAGTCTTCCGGCCAGATTCCCTCCTCATAAATACTACGGATCAGCCCATATAGCCTCTTCCTCCCACATTTTCCTAAGCATTTTAAAAGTTCCACGGGAATGTTATCTACCCCCACGGCCTTATTTAGTTTCATCTCCCTTAATGCCCTTTCTATCTCATTGTCTAGTATGCCTGGACCTAAGCTGTCTTCCTCTACGTCATTTTTTTTTCAATGTCTAACTTTGTCGGTCTGATTTCTTTACCATACAGTTCTTCTATATACTTCTTCCATCTCTCTTGTATCTTTCCTACGTCAACTATTACCTTACCCGCCTTATCTCTAACTGTTAGCATAGCTCTTCCTTTCTTACTTCCCGATAACGATTTAACTTTGCTGCACAGCGCACCGATTTTACAATGTGATGGACAATAGAATATATATATATATATATATATATATATATATATATATATATATTTAGATGATTTCGTCGAAGTAACACGGCACATATAAGAGCACATAAAAAGAACAATCATCCGTTTTTTTTAATAATTTCGACGGAATTAAGCTCCGTCTTCCTTGGAAGAAACAGTAGTACTACTGTTGCTGTCCAAGTTTTATGCATATACGAGGGTCATCCGGAAAGTAGTACCCGTTCGTGAAATAAAGACACAAAAGTAAATATTAACAAACATAAAAAATTTTATTTGAAAGAGGATACTTTAAACTACTTCTCAACATAATCTCCAAGCAAATTAAGGCATTTGTCATAACGTGTGACAAGTTTCTGTATTCCTGCTGCATAGTCCTTCGCCGCCAGCTCATTGAGATACGCGAGGGACCCATCTTGCACAAATTTTTGCATAATGCAGATGGTGTTTAACAATTTCATGAACAATTGTTCGAGAAACATTGGGAAAATGCTCACAGATGTCATCAATTGTGACGCGCCGATCGTTCCTCACGAATTCGTCAACTGAGCTCACCAGTTGGTCTGTAATGACAGACGGTCTCTCCGAACGCTCATCGTCGTGTGTGTTCCCCCTCCCCATGTTGAAGTTGCGACACCACCGCCGAACAGACGACTCGTCCATTACATTGTCTCCATACACCTCCTTTAATTGGCGATGAATATCACATGGGCGAACGTTTCTTGCATTGAGGAATTTAATCACTGCCCTCACTTCACAACTGGCGGCGTTCTCAATTTTTTTAAACATTGTAAACAATCACAGAAACAACACAGGCAATGCTAGCGTCACGCAACTTGGCTCAGAGAAGGCAGACAAGCCACTGAAGCTATCTGACCTCGTCCAGCGGCTACTCGCGTCGTCAGCACTTCATGCGGCACGAACGGGTACTACTTTCCGGATGACCCTCGTATTTCGTGGTCCCAGTAGTCTTTGGGTACAGATATGGGCTGCTGAGGGCCCGGGTTCAAATCCCGGGCTAGCCTCTCTGGGTGCCTTTTACTCCACCCAAGCTTTATAATTTTTTGGGTACCAGATATTCTTGGGAAACTATAACCGGCACAGAGAAGTGAACTGCCCCCCCTAACGTAATGTGTGAATTTCACACACCTCAGGCTTAGTACCGGGTGACCTCTACCATCCCATACCAAACCGAACTTCGGGTTGATTACTGTGTTTATGGTTTATATATATTTTACTAAGGAAATGTTACAGGAGGCATAGTAAATGCTGGAGGCTGGGGAACAGCTGGTAGAATAGGATTTGTTAGGAAGGGTTTTGGAAGCGAGTAAGCAGAGTAGTAGCGGCATAAAAATGAAATTTGTGCCAGGTACGAAAGCTGTTACACTTGATGCAAATAAAGGTAGAAATGAAATTTTAAAGCTTTGATGTGGAGCGTAGTCATATGTCACAGTACCTTGGCAATCGAAGTAAGTGGATGAGTGTAAATTTGAGTGGGAAAATGAATGAAAAAAATTGGCGTAAAAATAAGAAATCGATGTATTTCTAGGCATTGCATAGGAAAATAGAAGGTTTTTGGATGAAGTTTGAAGAAGGCTGGACAAGTGGTTGCCGAATATCCTCAGAGGCCAAGGGTTGCTAAATAGAATAACAGAGAGGAGAATTCTGGGGTAGCGACGGTGAGAAAGAGGAAGGGGCTAGCCTAATTGAAGGTAGGGAAGGAATAGGTGTTTTGGATGGAATAAATGGAAGTAGAAATTATGCAAACCTAAAAAATATGTATTGTAATGTTATTGGCCTTAAGAAACTTTCGTAATATGTCCGTTTGGGCTTTGCATTTATGTATTTTGCCAGGATCCATCAAGAACCAAAATCTAAAAGGTGGACTACTAAAAATAAATAAAATATATCAATCTTACATTAAGTATAAATAAATCTTAAAAACTCTGAACTTGGTTTTCCACCAGAAATTTTTAAAAATATCCAACTATTTGAATTTTTCTGGAATAATAAAAATATAAGTTTCATTTTTGTGGAAAACAGCCAAATTATTTTTCATCATGAGTATCCGGGAATGTATAGTAATCGTGCTTCCGCAATTTACAGTAAAATGCTGGATTATAATTAATGTGGAAGGTCTTTTTCTTTTTAGGAAGACCATTGTCTTGAAATAATATGTCTTCATTTTGTATTAACCTCAAGCTATTTAGAAGAATTTTTTTCCTCTGCTGTTTTGAAATAATTTTTCACTTCAATATCGTATAATACGGTTTTCTCTTCCTGCCGCAAATGGTCTCTATTTATAAATGAATATACTATGACTAAAAATGAATTCGTCGTATTAAACGATAATTGTGCAGTTTTCAAAGCACGAACTCAACGTAATAAAAAATCATACGAGAGGACATTCAGCGTGTTCAGAATTTGAGGACTATAGGATACATTTCCTCTCATTTGGTAAAAAAGTTGGAGTACCCACTTTCGAATTTCCTTAACAAAGAGACAAAATTCAAGTGGAGAAAAAATCACTCGAGTTTTATTTGAATCCTACCTTATAGTTTAGAGAGAGAATATTACATTATTTTTTTTTGAAATGGTACTCCGCTATTTTTGAAGAAGTGCCCCTTTAATTTTCGTCTCTCTCTTCATTTTTACATCCACGAGAGCGATATTTCCGAGGAAAATGGAAAATGACCTTAATTCAACCAACTCTGAATAAATCACTGTTTCTATGTCCCTTTCCTTACTCTCTCCGTGTCTTAGCATTTCATTTCTTTCGTTCGTCTCCACACTACCTCCATCCTTTTGCTCCCTCCGACTCTGTTACATCTCCGAGGCACACCGCAGAATTTTCTCCGTAACTATCTTCCAACCTCCGCCATCTTATTTCCCTTGCACTTTTCCTTCCCCACTCACCCCGCTCTAATGACCCGCACTTTAAACTTTTGGGGTTGGCCGTTCTGATGATCCTTCATCATCCCCTCCACCTCCAGCAATCCCTAGCCTCTCAACCGACCCCTCGCTACACTCCTTATTCCCACGCCACACGCCTACCCAGTTCCCTCCCCGGCCACGACCACCATTCCCCCACATTCCCCTTCGCAACTTGCTCGGATCCCTTCCGCTATATTCAACCCCCACCTTCCTTCTGCTACCATACACATCTCCCCAGTTGAGTCACAGCTTGTTTCGCGTCTTATTAAAGTAGTTAGGATCGAAAAAAAGCTTCGTAGCTCAGGAGGATGGTGGGTGGGGGGTTGTTCAATGATGAAAGCAGTGCATGAAAATTTTTTCGATCTTCCAACTACAACGTCCTCGATCCCTCCGCGGTTCAGAACCCTCGACACTTTCGTAACTTCTGCTTTTGCGGAGAATATAATTACGTATATGAGGGAGTAAATTACTGAATTGAGAACTCGGCTGAATTGAATGAAGCCCTCACACTGGAGCTTCACTGTTAAGGAAATCTGGCTTACTAACTAGCACGATACACCTGATGAATTTTTTAAAATTGGAAAATGAATAATTGGCAGTGGATATGTTTGTAACAATTATATTAAGTTGAATTAACTCTCGTATTAGACGGTTTAAGTCCTCAATTTTAAACAGCATTTTTATCGAAGGAAAAGATGTAGTATCTTTTGGAAAACTTTACAAGGTGGAATGGATCTTAAGGATAAAGTTACCATGCCTTGATAATGGCTCTTTAGTAGTTTAATCTCGGATAGCATTATAAAATATATCTTTTGAAATTACTCTGCGTTCTTTACCACTATAAACTTTATATTAATTAAATATTCATTGCTAAATTTCCCAAATGAAATGCCCAAAGATTTAAGAATATTACAGTCAGTAAATGCCGTGAAAGGGAGAATAAAAGACTGGCTATTATCATACAGAATATAGTAGGGCTTGGAACAAAAAGTGACACATTATATGTAGCTTTATAATTTCAATACTTAAAGCCCAATTAATTTTTTTCGACATTTTTAATTTATACTACTTTTGTATATAATGAAGATCATACACTATGGTATAAGATAAAGATTGTCTGTTATTGTAAATAAAATTAAATCCTCCTAGCAGTGATTTTGTTTCAAGTCGATAGTACAGTCACATGTATTAACAGCTATTAGCTTAAGGAATATAATTAGTGGGTGAAATTGAATATTCTATGAGAGCAGAAATGTTGCATGCTTAGTATTATAAATTCTTCCTATTATTGAAGTTAAATGGCTTGCCTACTGTGGAAGTGATTGTATTTCTAAGGTGAAAGGTTAAAACTTAATCTAAGTGGCTATTATTTCCATTTTAAAACGTGCAATGCACTTGAAATTAACCATAGGTTAATTTCGAGGATGTTAAGTATCTTTTCTTGCACCCTATCAATCGCTGCTAACTTGAAATGATAAAATGAAAAATTTTAAAACTTGTTATTATTTATTAATCTCATAAACCGTGGAATAGATTCGGCAATTCTGAATAAAATATTCGTTTTAAACTTATTCCTGATGCATTATTTTTCAGGAGCCATATATAAAAGCGAAGGAAGTTATGGTAATCTATGAGCACAATCTTAAAGTTTTATTTTTGGATTTGGATACAAAATTATATTTCTGATAGTTTACATCGTATTTGTATTACCATAACGTTATAACTTTTGTTAAATATTTTCTGATATTTTGGTAAAAGAAATATTGAATTTTAAATACAATTCCTTTCCAAATTATTGTCCATAAAATTATTCAGTAGTGTGAGAAATATTTTTTGTGATGTTTGACCTTTGAATCTTTTGAAAATAAAGCTATTATTTAATGTTCCAATTAGGTGACTGTTTCGAAGATTTTACATTAAAGGGTGCTAAATGTGTTCAAAGGAATATGATATTCAAAACTTAATCACATTACCCGATCACTTAAAAAGAGTATAACTCAACCAACCTCGTTATAATTAGATATTGATTAAACATTTTTTATATTTTTCGTGTATATCTGTTTTCGTTCGGTGAGAAAACATGCCATTATATATGAATAATGTATTTGGATATATTTGCTATCACTTTTGATTAGATTGATGAAAACATGAATAAAATTGGAAAGTAGAGTAAATAGAAGAAACATTATGCGTAATAACTATCTACGCATAATATTTGCTTAATTTATGCGATAAATTTTGCTCTTGTTAAGCATAAAATTGTTTTCATTCAATGCAGGATTTGATATTAATTGAATTGCAGCAATGCTGCCGACGGTAAAAATGTTGAAAAAGCGTACTTTTTTGCTTGTCTTCTATTGAAAAGCTTCAGGGGTATAGTCAGTGGGAACGTACATATATTCTGCCGGATAATAATCTAGCTTTGTACATTCAAAAATTTGTTGGTGCCACATTCTTTATTTGTTTCTTTTAGTGATTTCTATCCCATCATACTATACCACTTCATATCACTCGGTATGTTTCATACAAATATCCATCCTATGTTATGTCCCTCGTAGAAAGATGAGCAACTCACCTGGTGGCCATCGACCAACTTTCTCCTAAACTGTAAGTTCGCGATTAATGTTTTTAGTCTTTCGAATGCAAAAAATATTGGGAATTGTAGAGATCAATACGTTCATGTTCAAGTTAAGGTTGATATTATCGTTTGTCTGCTGGATAGCTCAAAGTTAGCTAGTTGCTCAAGAGCTAAGGTTATCGTTACCGTTGGAAGTTTATTTTTATTTGGGGGAACGTTTATTGTCGACTGCATTCAAAGGACGCAAAGAGCACTCTTGTTTTATGATAAATGGAAAGTGACGGAGAGAGAAGAGAACATTCGATTGTAGGACGACGGATTGAGCGTAGCCGGAGGTTTCTTTTTTAGGTTCCTGGCCTATATCTGCCTGAAATCCAGCGATTCTATCCCAGATCAAACCTTAGCCAATTTCCAAAGAGAGTAGAACACTTGGAGATTTTGTGCGAGGGAGATCGGCAGATCATGATGTCCACGGTATCGGTGACGGGGTGATTGTTTGTTTGAGTCCCTTTCGAATGGCACGAATCCTCTTTTCGTCAACTCAGAGCCGCTACAATTTCGCAGAAATTCAGTTCCATTTTACTTGCTTCGGAAGGCGGAATAATTGCCGTTCGACGGGTTGAGTGGAACCAAAAATTTCAAACTCGGTCAACTGAAACAAAGCCATGCCAGCAAGTACGCACCGCGTCGAGGGATGGGGCTTGATGAGGCGGAAAATTTCGGGAGATTGAAAAGTTTTCTTTTGACGGCAGTCAAAGAGTGTTTTCGGCGGGAGAGTGGAGCGGAAAGAGATGAGATGGGGTAAGTGGATGGGGGATAGAGAATGGAGGGGAGGGGTGAATTGAGGTGGTATCGGGGATTTTAAGTGATCCCCAGGCACAAGGAGGCGTCGGCTTTGCCTAGAAATGGTGTTGATCGAGGAATTTTAGTAAATATGGCTCGAAAATGGAAAGATTGGGCGAGAAATGAGTTATTTCGGGGTATAGACTATTCCCTTACTTCCATCAAGCGCTAATTTGTTGCTTCAATTAATTTCCGGAGCCCCGTCAAATGACTTTGGCATTAACGATTTAAAAAAAAATAACAGGTCCCGATTGAGCTCCATGTGCCCACAAAACAAAAGTCTTTCCTCCTCAATCCCTCCTGTCAGAGCAAGAGGAGAATACTAAACTTTCCCCTCACCTGATCATTTATGCGTGAGTGCTCCTGTCATCCGTAAATGGATTTAATCAACGTGAAATTCCCCTTATCAAGGCCACGTTTATAATCAAAGTAAAGAAGTAATTCAATGAGCGGGACCAGCATAATCGAATGTTAACTTTACGGTCAAATGCACCAAATTTGCACATGATTACGCCAGGAAATAATGAGGAAACAAAATGGGAGGAAATACAATGAAATGAAAATAATACAATTGTGTAGTCCAAAACCATAACAGATGTGTTAGATCGTGGTGGTAATTTCATGTCTAATATATGTTCAAGTTTATTTTAATATTATTATTGTTAGGTAATCTACCGGCTACGGTAGGTTTTGGATGGACACAACCACCAAATAAATAGTTTTTGACTCCTATCAAAAACAATCCAGCATCCTGCTCCACATCAAGTCCCTCTTTATCTCTGAATACTTCCTTCCTCCCTTCAACCTGTCCAACATCCCTATCCTGTTCCTGCCCTCTCCTCTTTTGCCTTATATTATCCCCTCTATCACAATCTTTAACATCCCACTGCCGAGGACACCGTACCCAGGACTACATCGTTTATTTTCCTTTTTCCTTTTTTATTTAATATATCCTGTAGAATATTTTTAGTATTTTTTCGCTCACTTGATGTACTCTACTCAGATTTTAAAATCACCGAGAGCAAATAGTTAACTTATCGACAAGTGACGCGTGAAACAGAATGATTGGCGTAGGAAATTTTGTTGCTTTGAATTTATGTCACTAATAATGATTATATATGATTTCAATCACATGTATGACCAAGCGATATATTTTGCGCCGGAAAATATGTACGTATTAACGAGCTCAAACGAATCAATGACACTTGTGTTACATATGGATTGCATATTATCATAATAATGAAACAAATAATTAAAATTTTTCAAGATAAATTATGCGAATTAAAAATGCATGATCGCTCTTTATTTGACAGAACTCAAATGAGTAACACAAGGAGTTATAAATAGTACCCATAAATTGAAATATGCATCTCGAAGAATAATTTGTGTTTTTCCACTTGTGCACCCAAATTTACTTTATTTTATCAGTTATCAGTAAATATTTTGAGTCCGAAATTTTAATTCCAACTTTGTTTCGTGTATCATTAGCCTCGTAGGACACTTCATTAGATAAATTATATCCTGGTGAGCGGATATTTCATAAAAAAAGCTCTTACTTGTACTTACTAATAATTCATTTTAAAACCATAAAAAAATTTACAATTAAAACTGAAAGATTTGGGGTATCTCTTCTCCTTTTCCTCCTTCAGTAGTTTATTCCTTTGATTTAGAAAGCCATTAATTTTAGTCACTTGTACTCGGTTGCATTGTGAGAAAATGGTAAGTTTACAATAATTAAACATCAAATATTTTAGTTATGCACGGCCATGTTTTTGAGTTATGAAAATGTTTGCTTTTTGAACGACTAGATGGGATTCCATTGTTTGCAGCCGGTAGGTAGCATTTGAATATTTTTGCTGCTTAAATTAAATATTCCACCTACTATCTTTAATGGTTCAAACATATTTAGACATTACATGATTATGATAAACCGTGATCCCGATACCCTTCCCGATGCTGCTATAAAAATATATCCAATAATTTTACTGGCAATTTTTAAATATTTCATGCTTACATTCTTCTGTATCCTGCAGGATTACAATTGTTCCAAAATCTATGTAGTAGAACGTGTTTCCTGGTATTATTTTTCCCTCTGTAAGTTTGATCATTATTCATAAGTATATTATTTCTGAAATATGTTACCATAGATACAACTGCGGATCCAGAATACGATCATTAAATAAGTCGTAGGAGAGGGAGACAGGAAGCGTCGAACCGAAATAATAAGATTTATTTCACGAAACCGTATCTGGGTGGGTAACTGCAGCAAAATATGAATGATATGCCCAAAAATAAGAAGAATATCTTCAAAAAACATCATTGCAGACCGAATTACTAATGATCGAATATCCTCCAAATAGTACCATTGTACATCGTCAGCGCCTCTATCCGTCTCGGGATACTTCTTCGAAGGTATCGACGGGAACCTCGTTCATGCACCTCATCACAGCCTCCTTAACGTTATCTAGCGATCAAAATGTCAATGTCCTTTTAATTCTTGGGAACCAAAAGAAGTACGGCGGTGCCACAAAGGGCGACTGAGTCGGCGTTGCTACATTGCGCTTGGCCAGGTACTTGGTCACGACGGAATCAGGGGTGGACGAAGGAAGGAATAATATCTATTGTCAATCAATAAGAGATTACTTCTTTGAATATCATAATTGCAGCTTATTCTCCTAAGAACTACGCAGAGATGACGGATAACACTGAATATTGATAAAGGAGATGAAAATAACTTGCTTTTTATTGTACTTTCTCCGTAACCATAATTCCAATGCAAAATTGAAATAATCTCGTGCCGTTACCAAGGTCCCTGAAAAAAGGAACTTGACCTAGACCGCTTCATGGAGGTAGAAACATTTTTCCTCCTTGATACGAAATGTCTTCTTTTTTATTCCCCCATTAAAATATATCTAGTTTTTTTACAAATTACCACCAGTTCCACTATTCTTGGTTCTGAAGAAACAAAACTCTTTTAGGAATAAATGTGAGCAAAAACTCCAAATGTAGACTAAATTATGAGGGGAAGAAAAGGTTGTAGCACGTGTAAACATAACGAGCAAAAAGAAAATGATGAATAAAATTTAATAAACAAAGCGAGCTAAATGTTATTGTTTGCATACTTTAAACATTAATTGATAGTGATCAATCAATTAATGCAAATTATGATTTTTTTATACATATACTTATTTTTGACGTAGGCATATGGTGTGTTGTCTGATGAACGTTCATAATTAATTCGTAATAAAGATTTTTCTCGGAGTGAAACAATAGCCATATTTAACTGCTTCATATGTTTTTAAACCACTAATATAACATTAATCATTTATATTGCACATGAGATAAGAATAATTTCCGTGCACCATTAAACTCTTCCTTGGTTTATACCTATGTCTGTTTGAGATTTGGATGGTTAATGACAATTATTTTATCCTAAATATCAATTAATTATGCCCCAAAAAAATTAATAAGTCTGGTAGTGGTATTGATGATCTGGTGAAGTATTTAAGAAGCATAATAGTGGTGAATGATTACTGTTTCCACCACAGTGAGCAAAGCGTTGATTGGTTTGATGGACAGGATGTTGAGGCCTCTAATACCCCTTCACAAAACGACACTGTTTAATGGTAGTTTCCTATTGATATATATGTAAGCATAGATATTTTTTACTCGTTTATGTTAGGCCTAACAAACTTTCGCAGTCTTAACGAACACACTGTTTAAATCTTGATGTTTTACAGGTGGATTCGGGGATTCTCCACCGGAACCCACGTCTGAGCGTTCCGGAGGCCTCAGGGCTGAGGTGGGCCGCCTAAACGCTCAAGTGAGGGCTCTCAAAGGCCAGCTGTTGAGGGCGAAGAGGTGGAGGCAAAGACCACAGGATGGAGGACCCGCGGACTCTCGGAGCGGGAATATCCCGAGAGATGGAGCCGCGGGCGACGAATCCCTACTCTCCAGGCATCCGGCCTCCCTCTCTGATCCGCGTGAGTGGGCAATTGTGCATTTACCATCATTACGTTACCACGCATGAGCTCCTCATCACCTGGCGTAGTGAGATGAATGATTCGAGGTGCATCCCAGACAATCTACTAACCAAGTTAACGGGGTGTTTCGTTGTTCACCCGTGGTTATCGTCAAATTCCCCAATTGTGCTGCATTCACGGCTAATGCCTACAATATTTCCATTTTGATGAAATCGCAATTGTCTCCGTTGCGATGCTACTATATTAGAGACGTTCCTTTTCATGATATGAAGTCCTTACAAAAATTGCGACTCTGTACTAATTTAATAGAAATTCCAATGTTAGCTTTTTTGTTAATAATGATACTTTTTGGCTAATTAATTTAAATTTTAATCTTCAAATATTTATTTTCGGCATATGAAATATGAGACTGTACAGACGTGAGGAAAAAATGTTTTGGTGTGAAAAACATTTTCTGTTGCTCTAGTCTCATGGATAAAATACGTAATGCGAAAAACTATTCAAGAAAAGGAAAATGGAAATAAATTTGCCTTGATTATGGCTGAGAATACAAAAACAAGAAGAGAAGGGGAAAATAAAAATTACTTATTTTTTCATATTTTGTCGATAATATAATTTCTGAGCATTATACTTATCGACTCTTTCAGGCACTATAGGAATCATTCTTCCAGACTTTGTAATACTTGCATACCTTTCCCGTACATCTCATTTGTATATTATTAACTTCAATATTTAAATGTACTTCAAATCTAAAAATACTTTCTTACATTAAGAGTGAATATTAAATATAGATATTAATATATTTGTCTGGATGCTCGTACATCCGAAAAAAAGGATGCGTCTTCAGCGTCTAACCTTGCGCGTTAATAATTTTTATGCAGGTTGCAAAATATATAAATTAATTTGAAGATAGGTAACTTTTTGAAATCCGTCGTTAATAATTAAACTCCTGTCAGTATGATTCTCAGAAAAAGTACATTTCAAGTTGAAATACTGGGAAGATATTTTTGGTGATGTAATTGGGTCAAAAGGCAGTAGCATACCCAGCACTAATCTAATATCTGAATTTTATTAGTTTAGCATACGTTAACCTTTTCCTTAAAATTTCATGATGACTCTGGTGGCCAAGAATTCGCATAAAATTCTTTTTCTGAAACTTCTCACTAAATATTATCCTCCTCTCGGGCAAATGCAAGTTAATTTTTAGTAAACTCTTTAAACAATAAATGAAATGAGCCCATTGACTTGCGTGACTTCTTTTTATGTTTTGAAAACCTACAGCTCACTCAGGTACGAAAATATTTACGTATACATACGATCCTTTATTTGCATTGCCTTCTTCAAATTATTTTACTTACTTCTAGCCCTTCATAATTCAGATGGCCCTTAATAACCCCTTAAGTGGAAAATAAAGAGATTTATAAGTTTTGCATTTCCTCAGATAGATAAATAATAATGGTTATAATAAAGGAAGAAAATCTTATTGTGTTTTTGCAGCAAATGTTATCGAAAAAATAAGTAGTGCATAGAGTATTAGTCGCTAAGATGGAATATGTACTAGGAAATTTGATTTTATTTCGAAGAATTACCCTACCTAAGTGATGTATAAATAGATTTTAATTTATCATTCTGGTCATTCGTAAGCTGTAATTTCAACACAAATATAAATGTTTGGATGAAATGGTAATCCTTTTAACATGAATTTCTAGAGCTACACGTTATTACAGCTTTCCGAAAATCAATTACCTCAGATTTTGGCGAATAAATTCACATCGCGGTCATTAGTTTATCTCACGAAAATTTCTTGGCCATTGACGTCATCCTATATTATGTAAACTACAGCTACTTCAATTTCTGTCAAAAACTCGTCTATGTTATTGGCTATATTGTATGTTAAGAGTAGTGAATTAAAGGTGATCCTTGGACTTACTTCGCCTCCACGGCAGCGGTAACGGCTGGATGATTCGATCTCTGTCCGTTCCCTCTCTTCGGGATATTATCTATGCCGGAGACGTCTTCGAGCAAAGCACGGACTGAATCCAAATGGCTTAGTCAAGTGAACTTCTCCCTCAGTTCCGATGCGCCCATGTCAAGGGAGCAGATGGCCATCCCCTTTCGTCAAGACTCGAAGTTCTTACCGGCCCCTTCCCCAGCCATTCACGATTTTCAGAATGTGCGGACCTCCGCAGTAATTTCGTGACATTGAAGCCATTAAATGATGCCTTATGCATCTTGAATACGGTGGACGTGATTCGTTCACGTCCGAGAGAGTTTGTTGCTTAGTTGAGTCGACGATTGCATCGCGTGAAACCAGGCAAAGTTTCCGGAGTCGTCTGCTAGCGTAACGTAGTCTTATTTATCGAGTGGGTACTCATCGTCAGCGCATGTTCATATTGGGAAACGGTAAATACAATGGTATCATGCTTTCGGTACCTTTAAAAAATCAATACCAATTCAACTCATCTTGGATATCGCCAGCCAGCAAAGTTCTTTTGGCAGCCTTTATGAAAGATCTAGCTAATAATTTGGGTACATTTTTAACAACAGGAAATTTCGGCAAGGTCGACAGAAAAATGACTTGATGCAAATTTTATTCTGCGATTTAATTTTCAGCCGAAAAAATAGACTTTTTAAATATAAATTCTAAGCGACGTCCGTAAAATACTCAATTATTATCCATAACCTAATTTGGTCAACACACTCAATATGTTGTGGAATTTACAAAAATATGCAATTCCTAAGGAAAATTTCTAATTGAGACCAAGCTTCGGAAAACCATTGTTTTACTAAATATACGTAAATATATTGAGTTTATACATATATAATTAATAATCCTGGTGAACTGATCATTTAGGTTTTGGATGAACCTGAGAACTAGGTACTCTTAAAAGGGTAAACCTTTCCTTATATTTTCATCCCTCTTTCTCGCATACCCAACAGTTTCCCGTCTATTAAACCTTAAATCACCTTGTTAAACCTAAAATTCCAATCATCTATATAAAACACACTAATTGCAGTATACCTCGACTCCAGTAGCTGTTACGAATCTCATATCATACAGTCGCTTCCTTTACCCCCTATTAAAAATATGCATTAATACCTCGTTATATTAATTATCAATATTCGCCATTTCCTGCTCCGCTGTGGATATCCTGAGGCCCCTCTGAGTAATCCTCAGTGATTCCTACACAAACAAACTTTTCTCAAAAAAGAACCCACAGATCACTAAAATCCGCATCACTAGCTTCCGAATTGTAACGGACGTAGCAGTTCTCATTGATCTTTTCTTGGCCCTTACCATTCAAAAATCACCGCCCACATGTCAATAAATGCGCCTATCTTCCTTTTAAACGTACCACAAACCTAGGAAGAATCCCACAAAACTACTGTGATTCTTTCTAAATTCCGTACCGCCCCTAAATCCACGTAGATTCTATGTAATGGAGCCAGATGTAAATTGTGTCTCATCTTCACCATTCACTACCTGCCCCAATCGCTCACCATATCACTCTCATTACGTCCTGCCTCATCATACACTTCAAGTACTCTCAATTACCAATTAATTCTAGTTCAGTTACCACCGTTTGTACTACACCCCTCAATGCACGCATTAACATTCTCTGTCTCCCATCAGTCGGTCTCCCAGTTCTCAAACATGCTTCCTTTGTAAGCTTTCATTTAATAATTGTTAAATTTCAGATTATTCCATGATAAGGATACGTCGATAAAAATTCTTAAAGAAATAAATGTTAGTTTATTGTGTGTAAAAAAGCTACTCGTTTCCAAGAATTCAGTCTTAAATTGGCAAAGCAAAACTCTCAAATGAAACGATTTTTGAATTTTTGGTATTTTAATGGTTTTTTTTTAGTTGTTCACACTCTTCAGTTCAAGTGTAGAAACCACTGTAATTAGTTAAGGTGATTGCTAAACCGTTGAATTCTCTAACAAGATGAAGAATTTGTATCGTTTATTTGCTCTATAATTTTCATCGTGGTTTTTAAATTAGCGTCATTCTCTACAAAGATTGGTAAAACCATGCCCCTTCGAATGCTAAATTTTATGAGAACGAAGTAGTTGGTATACTTCAGGACCTTTAGGGCTAAATAGCTTAAAACGAAAGATACATAAATTGTTAGGAACAATTTTCCAAATTATATATATATATATGTGTGTGTGTGTATATATATATATATATATATATATATATATATATATATATATATATATATATATATATATATATATATGCATCCCTTTTCAGCACAGTAATGAACTGATTTGATGAAAAAAGTCGGACCTCATTTAGTGCTTATCACTACTCCACGTGGAAAGTTTTATGACTCTTATTAAACTTTTTTACTCTAATGCCTTCTCTTGTGTGGTAGGTGGAATGCAGTATAAACTAATTCTCATCTGGGTAACTTATATGCCTGCGAAAAATCTTCATTCTTAAATGTCTCACTTCTAAGTTTTTCTTATATTTTTATTTTATTGTTTAATCTACAACGTAATCTTTTCGTTTTCTTGAGTTGTCACATTAATATACGAGGCCTGTTTAGTAAAGAGCGAACCCACATTTTCCCTGGCATAATTTGTTTTGGGGAACTGCAATTGAATAATTTATGTTAAGATTAACTAACATTGAATGTGAGGTACAAGATCATTGAGTCATTATTACCTCAGTGGTATCGGTTGCAAGTTGAAAATTTCCAGTTGACCTACACCAGCGATGGAAGTAAAATGTGACACTGCATTGAACTTTTGTTTTCACATGAACAAATCGTCAACAGAACACTGTGCAATGCTACTGGATGCATATGAAAAGCCTGTTGTTCCCTGTTTACAGCATCAAAGGCAAATTGGAAGCTAAACTTGGCTAGATTTTACTCAGAAATTTCACAAAGAATATCGCATGATAAAATGCTTATTTTTTTCAAATTGATAGTACCATGTGTAATTTGGCAACATAGCAATTTGTGCTTCCGGAAAAATATTTATGAAAATATCTAAAACATCGTCGGAAATATGAGATTCAATGAAGGGAAATTTATTTATGAACCACTGTTTTATCTTTTGAAATGCAATTTAAAAATAAAATTCCATCATAATTACAGTGAAATGGGATGAATTTACCTCATGCTTACAAAATACCATACAAATATTTCCTTGTAGGATTATGTTCGCCAATTTAATATCTCAACATACATGTGTGTAAAGATTTCCATCATAAATTTAGGAATACTTACGTCCACTGTCAGCATATTTCATCTCTTGAAAATATTTTAAACACATCCAGAAATACATATATTGTCGAATTATAAATTGTTTTAGTCATACCTCTGCAGAGATTTTCCTGAATTGTTAAGGTTATGTAGAAATTGAGTAGTCAAAGATGACATTCGGCGTAAATATGTAGAACACTACGTAGGCCTAGAAACCCGTGATTAAAATTTAGTATTTTATCCAATCATAGTTAGTCATGGAGTTTTGCGTTAACAAAGGAAAACATAGAAAAGAATATAAGCTGTTAAAATATAAAAGTAAAGCAGTCGATGGCTCCTGGCTCAACTTTATGGAAATACATGTTCCTTAAATGAAGAACACAATGTGTTTTTCCACTGATCTTTATTGTGGTAAGGTTAGTGTCAACGCTTAGGCGTTATCATCAGGTACAAATTAGTCAAGTTGCGGTCCAGTTATATACCATTCTTGTGGGGGAAGAGTGGAGAAGAAGAGGGGGAGAAAGATGAGGGGTTGTGATCGGAGTTGATGGGTAGGAGGAGTGGGGTGTTAAGCGTCAGGAAAGGCGTTAGTGGGGTTCACTAAGTGGGGGAGGGAATGGTAGTTAAGTCTTTCCATGAAGGAAAGGGATACTTCCACGATTGGGAAGAGGTATTCAAAGAATGAATCGTAAAATCATCCCCTTCAACTCCCGCCATTGAATATCTCAAAAGTAATCCACTAATCATTTCTTGCTAAATAGATTGCTGGACATAACTCTCTCTAAAAGTAATATTGCATAGAAAAATGGATGCAAAGAAGATTTAATAGAAAAAATACTGCACAGAAAACGTTTCCTTAGAACAACCAATCTTTTAATGAAACCAGTCAATATGATTTAAAAGATTAAAAATGGTGTAGACTCCCTAATTATGGATTGATTTCACAAAAGATAGCCAATCTCTTTCCTAGGGAACAATTTCGGATAGCGTTTTATGATGCTAACAACTCAAAATCGTTCATAAATACTACGAAAGACAAAGTGGAAAAACAAAATAAAAGTGGCATAAATAAGTTAACTTGTAAGACTGTGGTGCTATTTACATAGGCTAAACGGAGAGTTCATTATAAAGATGAACGGAGGAACATAAAGGCTATTATAGGAAATGTGGCCTCGCGCAATCTCACTTCGCCAAGTATCTGTGGAAAGAATACCATGGCAGCGATTTCAACCCGGAACTGAAACGCCAAATGGACAAAGGAAAGAGGATGGACAAGTGGGGAGAGCTGGAAATAAGAAAGAATTCGAAAAAGGGTCATTTGGTCAACGATTTATTGTTTGAATATCTCTCCCCAATCCTGGAAGCATCCCTTTCCTTAACGGAAAGGCCTAACTACCCTTCTCTCCCTCCCCCACTTTGAACCCCACTAATCGCCTTTCCTGACGCTGAGCACCCCTCTCCTCATTCCCATCAACGCTGATCACAGCCCCTCCTCTTTACCCCACCCCTCTTCTTTCTCCCTTCCGCCTTCTCTCACCCACCCCTTCCCCCAATAGAATGGTTTATAAATGGACCGCAACTAGACAAATTTGTACCTGATGATGACGACTAAGCGTTGAAACTAGCTGTAACAAAATAAAAAAACAGTGAAAAAATACAGTGCGCTCTTCATTTAATGTTCATAGTAAAGCTTTGAATATGTGGGGTAAAGTTTGAACTGGTGTGTTCGATCACTAATAGTATAAACTTCTAAGTAGGAGAGGAGTTTATTGGAGACACTAGCATAACTGCTCACAGGAATGAAAATCAGGCAATGGAGAATAGAAAGACTACGGATGAAGACCGTGATTTCATTAGGTCCAGCACGTGGGGCAGATGTTAATTAATGGGAGAAAGAATGGACAGTATTTATATATATAAAGTGTCTGCCATTGATTAACCCAAGCGCAACATTGCTGCACCGTTATTTCTCTGATATTTTAAATGATTACTCCGTCCTAAGCGATTTTCCTGAAAAATATGTGAAATATTTCCCCGCACTGCATTCTCAGGATAAAGTTATTTGGTCCAAAAGGGAATGCCATTACGCATTCTTGTAGTGCAATATGCTGCAGCGCCCTGCAGTTTTTGAATGCCTGGAAGTCCACTTATTTGCTGGAAACCCCTTGCAGGCATTAAATGAAGCCGGTCGGTACAGAGTCAAACCTCAAGAACCCCGCAGCACTCTGAGAAATATTCTTCACCCGTAATACTTCCCTCATTTAATTAATAATATATACCCTGCAAGCCACCACCAGGGTGTGTGGCAGGAGGTGAATACATATCAGAATAATTTTACCCGAACATGACCCTACCGCGGTTGAACAATGTTATTATGATCACTTATTGTTCTTGGAAAAAAATGATATCTTTAGTCTATCTGTTCTACCCCTAATCTCTCTAATTTTACTAACATGATATCACCTAGCATAGTACGATGGGGGTAATAATGCATTTTCAATATCATTGCAAAAGAGACCTTCCGATTTATGTAAGAACCTCAATCTGTAATTTAACTGTAATTTTTTTAGTGTTGCCCAGCCTAGCAGCTATAATATTTTGCATACGCTCCCAAGTTTATCATTACAACGTTTTACAAATCTAGCTCCTCTACGCTGCACACCATCCAATTCGGCATTTAATTCAACTTCGCGAGGTTCCCATATACTTGCAGGGTATTCTAAATAAGGCCTAACCAGCGACAGTTAACATTTATCTTTGACTTTTTATTATTTTTTATTAGGTAATCTACCGGTTAAGGTAGGTTTATGGATGGACACAGCTCCTATATAAATAGTTTGTGACTACTATGAAAACACAACATCCTACTCTATATCAGGTCCCTCTGCATCTCTGAGTACCTTCTTCCTCCCTTCATCCCGTCCAATATCCCTATCCTGTTCCTTCCCTTTCCTCTTTTGCCCAACATTCTCCCCTCTATCACAGTCTTCAACATCCCACAGCCGGTCAATACCCCTTCATCCACTTTTTCTGCCTCCATAGGATTGCTCCCAACAAACCCCTCTCTTCGCCCACCATACCAAGTACTTCCTCATTTGTTTTCTTCTCTGTCCATTTCACCTTCTCCATTCTTCTCCACACCCACATTTCAAAAACCTCCAGTCTACGTCAATCCTCCTGCTTCAATGACCACGTTTCCGCACCGTGCATAGCTACGCTCCATATCAAAGTTTTTACGAGTCTTTTCTTAATACCCTTACTCAACGTCCCTCTCATCAACTTCCTCCTCCTCGTGAAAGCCTCTTTGCCTAGCGCAATTCTTCTCCTTACGTCCCTACTACTTTGACCGTGTTGGTCCAAGACACTACCGAGATACGTAAACTGTTCTACCTGCTCTAGTTTTTGCCCTCCTATTTTAATGTTAAGCTTGGCCTTTTTCTTTCTAGAAAATCGCATAACATTTGTTTTATTAATATTGATTCTCATCCCATACCTGTCGCACTGAATTTCCAATTCACTCAGCAATGCTTGCAGCCCCTTGGCTGACTGACAAACTAAAGCTTGGTCATCAGCAAACCTAACTGATTTTACGAATTCTCCGCCCACTTTCATTCCTACCTCGAGTTCTTCCCATGCCTCTTTGATCATTTCCTCTGCATACAGGTTGAACAGCAACGGTGATAATGGGCAACCCTGCCTTACACCCCTTCCTAACGCTGCCCATTCTGACTCCCCGTTTCCCACCCGCACCTGAGCAGTCTGAGACATATACAGGTTGCGGATTAGCCTCCTTTCCCTCCACTCTATTCCTATTTTCTGTAATATACTCATTAGTTTTTCCCAATTCACTCTATCAAACGCTTTTTCGAAATCTACGAAACAGGCAAACACCTCTTGGTTGTGTTCTATATTGCTCTCGATTAATAATCTCATTACTGCAATGGCATCACGCGTACCTCTCCCCTTCCTAAACTCAAAATGATCATCTCCTAAGTAATCATTTGCCCTACTCTCTATCCTTTTGTTAATGATCCTGAGAAGAAGTTTAGCTTCGTGGGATATCAAACTTATCATCCTGTAGTCCTCACATGATGTAACCTTTACCTTTCCTGGAATAGGAACTAAAACTGATCTCACAAAGTCTTCCGGCCAGATTCTTCCATCATAGATACTACGAATGAGCCCATATAGCCTCTTCCTCCCACATTTACCTAAACATTTCAATAGTTCCGCGGGAATGCTATGCACCCCCACGGCCTTATCATCACAATAACCGAGTACTCTGCTAATAAATCCTAATTTTTTTGTTGGCTTGTCCAAATGTATTTCAACCAGAAGAGATCGTATGTGAGGATTACCCCTTGGTATTTAATTGAGGCTACACATTCCATTTCGGTGTTCCAAATGCAGTAGGCGTTCGGGTGGGAATTGCTCTTTTTCAAAACAATTATGATTAAGCGTTTTTTTATGTTTAATTCTAATTGCCAAATGTCGCACCAGTGTTGTATAGCATTGTAATTTCGAGAGAAACTTCGTAAGTCCTACTGAGTGTGGGTCCTTATTCCAATCTCTTTCTTCTGCTACTACCCCCTCGTAATTTCTATTTGCTTCTCCCTCCCATTACTTTCTGAAATTTTCTGAAAACCTGCCACAAAGAGTCATTAATCCCTCGTAGCCGTTCAATTCCGAGTGAATACAAGTAGATGTCTTTTTCTCTCCCTCATTCCCTCCCTATCTTTCTGTCACCCTCTCTCCATCAATGTGTCCTTCGTTTTCCCAGAAGCCCCCTGGCTATGAAGAGCTTTATTAGAAAAAAATCTCATTCTCCCCAAATCGTCTTTTCTGTTCCAATATGTTGTTTGGAGGCAAAGGGCCAATTCCTCGCTCATCTCTATGCACGTCAATTCTCAGTTGCTATACAAACTCGTGCAAATTATTTAAGGTTTCTCCTGGACAAATGGCTACTTTAGAATTGCGATTCCTAGGATAACTTCTTCAGGTGTATTTTTTCTCTTTACATGTGATTTAATTGCTTATTCTTTACTCAAGAAATAAATTTGAATTTTATTGAAAGACATTTGTCATAAATGTTATCAAATAATTATCATAGGGCTGCAGAAACCACTGTTCCACCAGAGAATTTGTTCGTATGACGAAGGTATAGCTCGTCTATTGCCAATCCCTAACGAGTACAATTATATTGCCTACCAATGAAATTACTGTAACCAAGTAAGTACTCTTTAAGAACTTAAGGGGGTACCTAGACCGATTGGTATTGTCAAGACTATTTAAGCTATTCAGGTATTTTCTTATTTATGGTCAATTTTCTACTTTTTAGACCAAACAAGAGAGAGATCCTAGCTCATCACTACCAATAAACGATTATTTCCACTGGTACATGTGTTTATCATGCCATTATATGCTAGCCTAAGGTGGCTAAATGAACAAATAACTGAACTGAATCTTTTCATCATTCCGAATCATAAAATATTTGTTAGACACTACAACCGATGTATATACGAGTAGAAAACCCGCTCCATATCAAGTGGTCGTTCACATAATATCGCCTTACTCTCCGAGTGATACACTGAGTAAAACTACAGTTACGACTAAGTACGTGCTTCACAATTTTCATAGTACCAATGGATAAAAATCACCATTGACTCTCTTAAGAAAAATTCTTATGATGAAATAAAATGACATTTTTGTGTTTTAAGTCTTCAACGGAAGAACACCTCCCGAAACGTTCGAATCGCAACAGCAGTGGAAATTACCTTCACGACCAGCAACCCAAGCCCACCACTGAGGAAGATGACACCCCATCCGAGTTGAAAGGAGGTTTGATTTTTCTCTCAATTCCCAAGGGCACTTTCCGCCACGGAGCCAATCCGATGCAAACGAGAAAAATGCACCTTCACAATGCAGACTCCGCTTCGTTCGGCGCTCCATTTATCACCCGATATTCACCGCCATCTCGAAATAAAGATTTTCCCACAATGGTTCTACACACCAGTTTTTAAGAATTGGGTAGGTGCTCCTGAGAAATATCCTCAGTGATACAGGCTCAAGACCCCGAGCATTATTTCTCGTGTAGCTCCTCTTTCATTCAATATTTCAAAAGAGGTATCAGTGCGTTTCGGTGTATTTTATTCCCGGACGAGGTGTCTGTTTTCCTTATTCTTTTTCCAAGCCCCGTCACAAATCTCCTTCCACCCTCCAGCCCCCCCCCCATTCACACGGGGCATTCGGTGCATTGAGGCGATCCCGACGTACTCAATTTGGCTCAAATGAAGCCATTTGTCTGCCCGATCCCTCTTATCCACCTATCGTCCCCACCACCCATCTCAATACCCCGTCCCATCCAAGGCTCTCCCATCTTTCTTTTCCCCTTCTGCATCATTTTTCCGTCCCACCCCCTCCCCCTATCCGCCCTCTCCTCCTCACCGGTCACATCGCCTGCCACACGCCCCAACTCCCTCCTTCCGCGGGGCACGCCAATCCGCTTGAGAGTTTTTCAATGAGGGAGGAGGGTGTCCTTGGTGCACTGCCAGCAGTTCTTTAACAGCCATCTCTCTCCAACCTTCTCCTCCAGTTGGGTGGAGGAAGAGAGGGAGGGAAATGGAATTCTATTTGCATACATTCCTCTTGGGAAATTTTCCCTCCGTTGGTTTACAGGATCGTTTGTTATCCGTTCAGCAATTCCTTCCTCTACTTGCGCCGGGGCACGCGTATTCCACGATTCCTCCCGCCCCTTCCTCGACGTGCCCCTTTCCCCCCATAACGCCCTCTTCCACTTCCCCCCACACCTTAAAAAAAAATCTTTCCGCTTTCTTCTCCGTCGTCCCCTCCTCTCAGCCCTCCTGCCCCTGCCAACTCCTCCTCCTACATCAATCGTCCCTTCATAATTCCGAGCCCTTTTCCCTCCTATTCCTTCCCATGCCGTCCTTCCACGTGAACGGTGCATACACAATTTCCGGCTCCTTCTCCCTATCATGTCCCCCTTTCTCGCTCGAGATAAATTTGAACCTTTCCAATACTAATTATTCTGCCTTTAATGTCCTGCTTTGACTACATCCATAGCCGCATGCATTTTAATTGGTAGTTAGCGTGAGCGGAGCGGCCGTGGCCTTCTTGCGTCTTTCGAAATTACTTCCCTCCGGCGATGGAGGAACAAAGATGCTTGTTCTCGCGTGTTTTTTTTAATATCCTGCGTCGTTTCTCCTCATCCCGACTCCGTGTTACGACGTTACGTTGATTACCAAAATTTTCTGTTTGCTTAAAGTCGTTTCGTTCCTTGTCATAATATTTGTGCATATAATATTGTTAGGGAGCTCCGATTGCTCTGAATTGTAATGTTAAGCTCAGATGGCATGAAAATTGCTGTGCTCAACCTTTTTATCTTGTGAGTTTGTCAGTGTCCCTGTTTACCCGATGTAAATAACCTATATGCGTTCAATGACTGATTATATTTTATTTCGCAAACCTTGACATGTTATTGTTAACTTCTAAAGTTTATTTTTCGCTCACAATAATTTTTTTCGTGGGTCTCATTTTATTTGTTCCACCTTGGAACATAATATTTTACATTTTCACAAATAATGTAAATATCAAAGTAAAATTTCACTTAATTGTGTTTCGGTATATTTGTTATTGAGTAGATATATATATATATATATATATATATATATATATATATATATATATATATATATATATATATATATACAGTAATATATATATATATATATATATATATATATATATATATATATATATATATATATATATATATATATGTATATATATATATATATATATATATATATGTGTATATATATATATATATATATATATATATATATATACATATATATATATATATATATATATATATATACATATATATATATATATATATATATATATATATATATATATATATTACTGTATATATATATATATATATATATATATATATATATATATATATATACAGTAACACATAATATAGAAACACAAAAAAAGAGAACACTCACACGTATTTTCATGATATTTCGACGGAAACAATCCGTCTTCCTCTGAAGATATAGAAGTAATCAAGTTCATATATATATATATATATATATATATATATATATATATATATATATAGGTATATATATATATATATATATATATATATATATATATATATATATATATATAATGTATAACACTTAGCACTAGTGGACACAGACAGAAACACAGAAACACACAAAAAAAGAGACTCACTATTTTTCGAATTTTCGGTGGTCGTTGCCACCTTTATCAAGGAAGAGAGGGACAGAAGTGTTGAAGAAGACAGAGGGACAGAGTTCTGTCCCTCTCTTCCTTGATAAAGGTGGCAACGACCACCGAAAATTCGAAAAATAGTGAGTCTCTTTTTTTGTGTGTTTCTGTGTTTTTGTCTGTGTCCACTAGTGCTAAGTGTTATACATTATTATTCACGTCCGTGAGACTTTCAAAAAGTGTTATATATATATATATATATATATATATATATATATATATATATATATGTATATATATATATATATATATATATATACATGCTCAAGTTCAGCGTGATGGTACTCCATATCAAAGTATGCAGCACCTTAGAATTAATGCGTGTAAACAGCAAGATGAGCCAATATTGCCTAATTTTCTTAACAATCCCTATACAGCGAATTTGTCAGAAAATTTCGTGCACATTCAATATGCACGGTAAATAAGTATGTTATGCACTTTCACTTGAGCAGAAACCAAACTGACGTGTGTGCGTGTAAGTCTTAAGTAATAGGAAACCATATCTTATTCCAGTAGAAACGACTTCATTTTCGCAGGACAAAAAGGACACCGTTATCACAAATTCTTGGGTATTGATTCATTTTAGGGCCAACTTTAAACATTTTTGGTGCAAAACTATTTTTCATATATCGTATCACGACTAAGTCAAGCCTTTATGAAAGTATATATTATGAAAATGAGAGTGGACACTCATGTGGGAAGTTTGAAAAATCGGGTGATAGCGAAAAGATATTTTAAATGGGTTTATCTGGGAAAAAACAGGTTTTTTTTTTGGGAGAGACCTTGCTTATGCCAAGCCATAATGTTAGTTGATAGCTTCGGGCGTTTTCCACGTGCTCATACGTCTAGTGGGGCGTTAAAACCATTTGCTATTTAGAGTTAAGAAATTTCTCCAACAAAATTCGTTATTATCTCCGCGCAATCATTCATTTATTCTAACCCCTACCCTGCCTAACTTCACCTACCTCCGCGTTTTAATCACTTTAATGTGTTTGTATAGATGAATTCAAACGCTATCAACCTTTCCCACCTTGTGAATGTTGGTTGGATATAAAACCAAAAACAATACTATTGATATTGATATTTTAGAACTCTGTCAGGCACCGCTAGGGTGTGTGGCAGGGTGAGAATACGTACCAGAATATGACGCTACCACGGTCTGAAAACGTAATTCTGATCCCTTATCGTTTGTAGGAAAAGTGACATCTTAAATTTATCTATTCTACACTTGGTCACTGTAATTGCATTGACATGAACATGATCTCACCTGCCGTAGTACGATGGGGATAATAATATATTTTCAAAATCACTCATAATGGGAGGTCTTACTAAAATGAAAGTTTCTACTAATATTTATACTGATAAATTTTTGCCATTCACCTGTTTTATCTTCAATAACCTTCTCATACATTTCCTTTTATTATAATGGCCACCCGTAGCTGGCATTTTTCCCTGTCACTATATTTTACTCCAGTGCTCTCCCCCTAGCAATCCCCGCTATCCTCATAATTGCAGTATAGCATATGTAGACTTGCATAGCTTAAATGAAGGATTTAAATGCTTAAACGTGTGATAATATTTTTGAACCCACCTTTCGAAAATCCTATGAAGGAGAATAGAAGGGTAAAAGCACCTACTTCCGTCCTCACAGGGTCTTGTGGTGGCACTATTAATAAGAAGTGGACGGACGTATGGTCTCGGCTAAGCTTCGAACATAACCTCCGTTCTTTTGAACCAATCTCACGTGTGTTCATTTATTAGAGGGATGCCAGGCAAAATAATCAGTCGCCCTCAATATCCTTTCCCTTCAAATATTTGCGGCAGGACGAGGAATTATTACTGTGGAACTCATAGGCTTTGAAGAGCATGAATTGAGGAGACGGGCCTCGGCGCAGTAAGACGCGAAGTTTGGAAAACTTGGTAACCTATTTTTTTCATCCTTTTGAGCGCCCTGCAACGGCGTCTGCTAACTCCTCCAGCGCAAGATCCCTCCTTTGTGCCCTCATCTCTCCTTTGAGCGGCGCGCAGCAGTTCATCAAGAGCTCTCTCTCTCTCTCTTTCTCTCTCTCTATCCAACCTTCTCACGGTTCCGGATTTCTTAAATCCGCCGGACACAAGCGATCTCTCCTTTAAGGATCTCGCAATCTACCATCGGCCTCTTCCCAACCCTTTTCCTTTTCATCGTATCCTTTACACTTCCCGAAAACTTTCACACCGACGTTTTCCTCTTTCCTTTCCCACGTGAATACGACCTCACAACTTTTCTTATTTCCGCGCCTCTAATCTTCTCATCAATCGCTCACATTCCATTTCGTTCTTTTTTCCATCCCCACCCCATTATTCACCAGCTCGCCATAAACCAGGTTTCCTTCGCCGTCATCCCTTCACGAGAAACCGTTTCCGATCAAATTTCGATCGCGGCATGAATTCTTTTTCGCGTCGGAAAGTTGAATATTGTTTCCTGAGGCAGTTATTCATACCGCCATTCCTTATGCGTGGCAGAGATTATCTACTCACCACGTTCCATACCTTTTTTCATGAAATTAATTAATATTCAATGCTGAATTCATGAATATTTTCATGATTTCTCATTCACTTAGCTCGAAGCCAGGTTAGATACACCTTTAATTCGGTTTTTTGTAAATTTATCGGATATTTAATTAATGGAGAAGCGAAAACTTGGTCTTGAAGATTGGGCCTATATTTTAGAATATCAAGACGATTTGTTTTTCAAAGCGATGTTTAATTAAAATTGCTGATAATGAAAAAAATTAAAATAATATTCATGAGGATTACAGGATCCGCGTCTCCAAGGCGAATTCCCCGAGTTTGCGGGGAATCCGAGTTTTGCGTCGAGCAACGCAAAACTTCACAGCGTAGCGTTACTCTACGGTGGCGCGACGACACCACAAACACTCACACGCTACAAAAACCCACCACCTCTCTCAACGCATGCCCGGAGGTGACTGAACTGAAGTGCGCCTGAGTGGTGGGGGACCCCGCTACTGAGCCGACCGATCGGACCCCCATCCACCGCTTCGTTAAGGCTACAGGGAACCAGTCACGATACTTATTGAATGGGCCCTGTAATTCTGGAGATTTGTATAAACTTTAGCAAATCGTAGATAAACGTGTGTCTAATTCAATATTGTGGAACTCATTGTTAAACAGTAACTGTTATTTATTCTTTAAACAGACAATTTTTGCAAATAAAAACTGCTATGTAACTCAAAAGATATTTAATTATATTCACCAATTTACACAAAAATTGGCAATATTAGAACTGGACTGAATTAAACAATTATATCTGTGTGCGTTGCGTGAGTTGTTATCATATCTAACGATATGAAAGCTTTCCAATGCAAACGAAATGCAGAGCAAAGTGATTGCACATATTTTTCTGCCAATAGAGATGATTTTTTTTTTCTTCAATTTTCACTATGAATATAAACACTTGATTTACGAGAACCATGCGCATAATGGAATAACTCACGCATTCTTTCATATGCAACTGAATAATAATTATTTTTTTGTTACTTTTTATTTTTCTGTACTGCGTGACCAATTATTTTAGGCATATTCACCAGCAATTCAATGATGGTTATTTATATGAGAACTTTGCAAATAACATGTATGAATAAAAAAATTATGTCGAAACTCCAAGTGCATATGCAGCGAGCTGAAAAATATAATGTCCATCAAATTACTACTCTAAGGCTCTTAAAAAATGATGTATTAATTAATCTACGAATGTTTTACTGTTATTATTGTTCTCAGGTTTTTAATAAATATTATTTAAATGTTGACGTCTTAGTGAAGATTCAAATTTCATCGACGTAGTCTTTATGTTGCTTAATTTCTATGCAGTAATGAACTAATGTTTGGTGTCTTTAATTCTAAAATGTCTTCAGTAGCCATGACCATTAAGTTTAATTAGCTTTAAATTACCCCGAGATATATTTGTCTTGTGTTCTGCTTTCGATTTTAGTATTTTCAGTAGCCAAATATTTCACGGTATTGAAAGAGATTGAGGAGTCTAACATAATGAAAATGACTAAATAAAAGAAAAAGGCTAATTCATCCATGAATACTTATTTTAATGATACGACTTTCAATTCAGGATTTCTAATTATATAATCAAATTTATTTGAAATTTCAACAAATGTATATATCCGCCCAATATTTGGAAGTTTTCGACAAATAATGATGTATTTCTCTCGCTATATTTCACACACTTCATTATGAAAAACGATTTACTTCGGGACAGGAAATCTTTCCTTGTATTTATTTTTAAATATATCCTTCAACTCAGAATCACATATACTCAACAAGTATTCAATATTCAGAGTATTTCTAACGATAAACCACACATTGACCCCCTTCGTTCGTATTTACCGATGTACGAACTGCGGTTAAAATTATTCTCGATCCCTACCCTTCGGTAACTGCCCCCTGAGGACAGTTTCTCGTTGCTAAAATCCATATTTTGAGTCCGTATAATATTCAAGAACGAGACCTAAAAATGACAGTCCGCGGTGCAACACTTACTGCTCGTCTAAAATACTTAGCATGCAAATTTTAAGTTTTACTGAAAGATTTTTTATAAAACATCGGGTTTTACGGGTGGAAACTGTCATTGAGGCGTCACGCGTAGATCGTAGGTTTTTGAAATACTAATTTGGAAGAAAAATTGCGAGGAAAACAAACAAGAAAGTTGTGATTATTTTTGGAGGAGGAGAGAGGGTAATTTAGATACCTACAAAGTTGAACAAAAAGCGGATGCAGAGCGTGTGGGTTGTTGATTAAATTTTGAAGATTATGATTGAGGGGAGAATGTTATTACAGCAAGGAAGTAAGAGGAAAAGAATGGCCATTTCAGGTGGAATGAAGGGACGCAGAAATTATACGGAATATCGAATAAGGGTTTAATATAGTGTTGGTTTGCGCGTTGTGTAGTGTTGCGTGAGACTTAGAAGTGTGGTGGTCTGTTAGTCTTGTATGTTTATCCATAAACTACGTAAACAGTGGACTACAATTAATAAAAAATTAATATTACTCTCATGACTGTTTGCAGAGGGCTTGTAAATTGACCTTCAGCCTTGAAAAATGGGCTCCTGACTATAGAGAGATCTGTCCCTTAGCACTCAATGGGCAACCTTATATTGACCCAAAATGTAAAAAAAGGTAGCGAGGGAACCCTTGTCTCGTGCAAAAGACGCATCAGAGCGAGATGGTTTGCCACTGCGTGAAGAGAGGGACCAGTGTGCCGAGATGAGTGGCATGGGAAGATAAATCAGTTCCTCCTCTTCCACCTTGCGCTCACAAGGGGAACTTGTTCACTAACGACTTGAATTACTCCTGCAGAATGGGCAAACAGCTCCATACAAGGGCCTTTTTAGTCCTTCCGGAGGACTCAGAGCTAGTGTTTCCATCTCACTCCCCACCTCGAACTCTCTCTCTCTCTCTCTCTCGCTCGTACTTCCGCGTCTCCTCTGCTACTCTGCCGAAGTCGTCTGACCTCCGTCTTTCCTACTCACGTGGCGCTAATTGTGGGAAAACATTCACCTCTCCCTTACGCGTACCTCTCAAAAGTCTTCTTAAGGGTAAATCTTCTCGCTCACTACCCATAAACCGTTCGAATTAACATCTGGGTCACTAAGTTGAGGGAGTACGAGGAGTTTGAGTTGAAATGCTAATCAGCGTAGTTTGAGGAATAAAATATTTACCGACGAAGAGTTTCTTTTTCTTCACTTGGAGGTTTTGGTGGAGGGAACAGGGAACGATGCTCGACTTTGCGATGTGAAGTAGTGGAATGTTTATTAATTCCAAAGGGAGACAAAGTAACAAATCCTTTAATTTGATTAAGTGGAGAGCGGTAGCACCTTTGACTTTATCTTTTATAACTTGAAATTACTTTAATGAAACGGTATTTAAAGTTTAATGGATCATAGACGAAAGACATATCACATTGCCTACTTTTTCGAAGGGGCAAAAAATGGCGAAGGTTATAATTCAATTAAAATAAATTAAGGTTTTCATTATATTATTTATAATTTTTGTATTTTCCTTTTATTGGTCTATTACATGCATTTAATCCGTTCATGTTCGTAGGCTAGAAAATTAAATGCAATTAATTGGATTGACACTTGATAATAGCGTTGTCTTCAACAATTATTGTTCCATGGAATGGTGTCTTGATAAAAATATTGTTGTAATACCCACTAATGCTCTTATGTTTCAATATAAATCATGTTGGAGCTTTTCAAGAGCATGCGATGAGATCATACAAAATTTCATAATGCCTGTACGTGATTTCAGATTGTTTCTGGCGTGATTGAGAAAGATTTCATGGCGCTTTAATGAATTGACCAGTAATATCTCGGCCAGTAGTCCGGAATATATTTCCCTTTGCAGTGTAAATAAGAAATTCTACTTTTTTTTCGCCAGTACTTATAGGAATAATGAAACTAATTAGAATTGGATAATATATGTTGGAAAGGGAGCAGAGGAAAAAACGCTATTTATTGTTTCAAATACATGCATTTATGGTGATCTAAATAAAATTTAATATTGAAGATAGTCGTCAATGCGAAAAATATTTAAGTCCTCCGTAATCCTGAGTATTTCAACAATCGCGTCGTATTTCTCTACAAAAGTACTGTTTTTAGACTTTTAACTTTGGTTTACATATATTTGATAGGTTTTCAAGAAATTAGTTATGCACAAATATTTGTATTCCTGCACATTTATAATATTTTTATTCATTTCCGTCGGAACATGAATCTATCAAGCTATATTGTTAAATATGCAGCCATTACGAGGGATATTTATTGGCATAGGACTCTATTCTACTAACGAGGATACGAAGTAATACCAAATTTTGTCCAGGCCATTTTTATAGTCGATAAACAAATGGAACCTCTATACAGTAAATGAAATTGCGCGTTTGGGGTAAGGAAATGACGATAGCCAGCTAAATATAGTTTCCCCAGGAGATCATCTAGATTGATGATAATTTTAGCATTATTTTCTATGCATCTCAGTACCCCGGAGACGTTTCTCTAAAAAAATAATCAAGCATATATAAATTAATAACAAATAAGGTGTACCGTAAGATCTTTACGAATCTTGCGTTTATGTCAACTAACAAGGAAATTAATATGACGTGTTTCCTAAATTGCCCTTTAATTGGCTTGGCCAGATTTACGTTTGATCTGTCTTTTAAAAATTGATATCATTTATTTTTTATTTAGATTTTACTGGAGTTTAAACACGAAGTACGTTACATCAAAGAGTTAAATATCAACTTCATTAGTATTTTTTCTATTTTCCGCAAATACAAATTGAAATACATGTTAAAAGTATGTATTTCAGAAGGGAGCTCACTTTTTCTTTTTTTGACAACTTAAATTTGATGAAATACTTTATAATATCTTTAATGATTCACAACCCAAAAGTTTGAGGATAGTAGCAGTATTAGCAAATAACGACAACCATTTTGGAGGTGGGTTGGGAAACGTCTATTTCTGCTATTTCATAGTTAGCGGGTTTGAATAACCTCTGGGTGAGTTTATTCCACATACAACCGGGATGTTAGCCATTGTCACTGTTGCCATATCTTGGTGAAAGATCCGATGTTAAGGCTTGGCTAGAAGTGACCAGAGTTGGCACAGTGTAAATTAATGAGCAACAATCAATTAACTTTTACATGTTTAAGATAAAGTCTATATATTGTGATATTTTCCAATCATTACCCGAAACTTTTAGCGAAATCACACGTCCGACTGAACCCGTTATCGTATCATGACTGTTGGAAAACCTCGATGATGTCCGGTCGACCGGAACCTATATTGTAACAAAGAGAAGGGGTGTTTGTAAAATTTTACAAATTTACATTACGTATCAAAATTAAAAAAATAATGAGTGTGAATCATTAGGATTAAAATAAGCAGATGTAAGGCATGAGTTTATGTAATGTCTTATATAGGATATAAGAATATATGTTTTCGTGTTGGTTACTGCTTAGAGTAGCCTGGAGTGCCAAGATCAATCAAAAACGTTTCTTGATTTGGTATACAGCTACTAAAAAAACAGGTTCGCCACCATAAATAAAATAACCTAAAGGATGGGCACATACTACACAACGTAGCAACAATACCATACATTTCCTCCTCTTTCTGTTTTTATTATTTGCGTCTTTGCCTCTCCTAAAGAATCAGCTTGAATCCGAAATTAAAGCCAATCTTTTATCACTTTCCCATAAGTACTTCCTCTCTTTGTTTAGCTTAACATGCCTATCATTTTTCTCTCCCTTCCTCTTTTGCTTAACGTGTTCCCCTTCAGTCATCATTATCCCATTGCCAATCAAAATACTATGCAGCCATATTTCCTGCCTCCTTCGGATTTCTCCCGATAACCCACTCTCCAACACTACCGTCTGTTTTCCTTCCTGTTCATTTATTTTTCCATCTTTCTCCCCGACAACATTTCAAAAGCCTCCAATCCACTCCTATCGTATTGGTTCAACGATCATTATTCCGTGCCGCACAAAGCCATGCTCCTAAAAAGTACTAACAGGCCACTTTTAAAAATCATTGATCAACTTCCCTGACATCAAATTCCCTCATCCTTGCGAAGGCTTCTTTGCGTAAAGCAATTCTTCTTCTTATGTGCTTACTACGAAGGTCATCCGGAAAGTAGTACCCGTTCGTGAAATAAAAAGACAAAAGTAAATATTAACAAACATAAAAAATTTTATTTGAAAGAGGATACTTTAAACTACTTCTCAACATAATCTCCAAGCAAATTAAGTCATTTGTCATAACGTGTGACAAGTTTCTGTATTCCTGCTGCATAGTCCTTCGCCGCCAGCTCATTGAGATACGCGAAGGACCCATCTTGCACAAATTTTTGCATAATGCAGATGGTGTTTAACAATTTCATGAACAATTGTTCGAGAAACATTGGGAAAATGCTCACAGATGTCATCAATTGTGACGCGCCGATCGTTCCTCACGAATTCGTCAACTGAGCTCACCAGTTGGTCTGTAATGACAGACGGTCTCTCCGAACGCTCATCGTCGTGTGTGTTCCCCCTCCCCATGTTGAAGTTGCGACACCACCGCCGAACAGACGACTCGTCCATTACATTGTCTCCATACACCTCCTTTAATTGGCGATGAATATCGCATGGGCGAACGTTTCTTGCATTGAGGAATTTAATCATTGCCCTCACTTCACAACTGGCGGCGTTCTCAATTTTTTTAAACATTGTAAACAATCACAGAAACAACACAGGCAATGCTAGCGTCACGCAACTTGGCTCAGAGAAGGCAGACAAGCCACTGAAGCTATCTGACCTCGTCCAGCGGCTACTCGCGTCGTCAGCACTTCATGCGGCACGAACGGGTACTACTTTCCGGATGACCCTCGTACTTTGACCACTTTGATCCAAAATACTTTCGAAAGAGGAAAACTGATCAACCTATTTTAGTTTAATAAATCCTTTTTAAACATTTAACTTAGCTTTTCTCATCGCGAAAACTGCATAAGGTAAATTTCAACCCTAGCAGGTGCAGGAATCTGTTACTTTCCCGCAGTCATATTTTATTCCTAAATCTAGGTCTCATACATTACCATCTGTCTTGTCACTCTCCTCAGCATTCCTATCCCCCATAACTGTTTCCGCCCAGGGACGCCATAAATTATATCCTCTAGTTGATGGTGAATTCTCTTTCTATCGCAATATGGTTACCTGTTGGCATGTAATTCTGAATAATGACGAAGTTCGTTGCGTCAGCTTTCACTATTACTAGTAATATCTTGTCAGTCGCTTTCTATATGCTTACCACGCTCCTTCCTACCTTTTTCGTGCAATATTATTTTTATCCTCGCTGGCTCTCTTCTCTTCCGTTGTACCTGTCATCTCAGTATATTCTTGGTATCCTTTCTCGTTATATCGCTATAAATATAACTTCAGTAATACCAAATATCCTATCATCTCACCTCACATAGCCTTAAAACTTCGATATTTCCTTTTTCTAATTCCCACTTTATGTTATCTAATTTTCCTGCATTCAATATCGTCCTAACATTCCAAGTCACTATTATAACTGTTTTCGTGCGTTTTTTATGTTTTCAATGTTCCTATGTTTACCAAGCATAGAAAATTCAATTGGAACTTTTGCATTTCTGACATCTCTCAAAAAATTCAAATTCCTAAAAATGGACAATTTTTCTACTAGCCTGTTAATGAAATGGTTTTTCAGTCAAAAAATATTGAAGGTCGATACCAGGTCCGTGCAATACAGATTTCCATCAATCCAACGTTTCTTTCGCAGCGTGGATGGTGAACGGCAGTGGGGACCCGGCTGACGGTCCCTCCCCGGAGATCGAGTGCGAGTCCGGCGCCGCAGAGTCCGCACGGAGGTCTGAGGCGTGGCCGGGGACGGCCGCCTGGGCGCAGGGGAGCGAATACGAGGTGATCCCTTTCACCCACTTCTCCCTGAGCCGCCTCCACCCACCGGAGTTGGGCCTGGGCCGCCGCGTGGTGGAGAAGCCACTGGGTTTCCGCCGCAAAGACTTGATCGATGCGGCCCTCGCGGCCCTACGTCTCCTTAACACCTCTCCGTCTCTCCACCACCTCTCCCTTGAAGACTTCCTGGAGGGCGCGTACCGGACGGAGCCGACCTCCGGCACGCACTATGAGCTGTTCTTCCGGGTGGCTCGCGGTCCGTCCCCACCGCCCGTGGCAAGAGTCACTCTGCTGCGACCCTTCGCCCCACTGCGGTCGACGGGGCCGACGGAAGTAAGGCCCCCACGGCCGGTGGTCCATGTCGTCCTTCCACTCCCATCCAAATGTCCACAGTCCGTGTTCGAGGCCTTCATGGACAAGTTCGCTCGCATAGCGATCAGGAACGACCGCAAGGTGACCTTGACGGTGGCGCACTTCGGGGGTGGAGGTGCGGGACTAGCTGCCGCCAGGAGGGTCATGGTCCGGGTTTCACGGGACACTAGGTTCCGGGGCCTCAGGCTGTTGGCCCTGAACACGACCACCTCGAGGGCAGCCGCCCTGCATGCGGCAGTGGAAGCGTGCTGCACGCAGACCAACGGCGGGCATCAGTCACAGCAGGAGAACTCTGTAGCCCACTTAGGTTAGTGTCATTGAATTTCAATTATTCGTATTTCGACATCCGCTCGTTGTCCTGCACGCCACCGCGTAGTTGTATGGCTGGGGATGATTCCATATTAGCCAGAGAGCATACAGTTTAATTGTTTTGTAAATGTTAGTTATCGATGTGTGAATATCTTCATTACTTTAAATAATAAAAATAAATGTCACAATGGCTACACGCAATACGGTATCTGAGAGTAATATCTTTCCATATCCATAAAAGAATAAGTATGGTGAAAAGGTACTAAAAGAATAATTAGATAAAATAATGGCCATACTAGACTGCCTAGAATATTTGTCTTAAACGTGGTCGATAGCAACTATTCTGATCCACATTCTTTTGCACAAAATATGACCTTTTAATTGGTATTGCTCATTGCATTATATTTTTTTATGATTGTGATCACGCGTATAATCCGAAATATTTGCTACCTTTTGAAATTTTATTTATTTATTCAATTATTCACAATTAACTGTGTACATTTTTGAATGTTTTATACTTAATCTATCTCCCATGTTTTAATCTGAAAGGATGATTAAGTGGCTTCATACATGACCATTCTAAGGGCTCTTAAGAGATGCCTATTGTTTCATTTGGGACTTGTTCCTCCCGCCACAGACCTTCTTGGTGGAAACTGGGGTATTTATATAGATTTAGATGTAGAAATGCAGCCTAAAAACTCCGAGGCAGCAATTTTTCAGCAGTGATTGTAATGACCGTAGCAGAAGGAAAATGGAAACCGGCATCCCCTTGGGTGAATTACTTTGAGATGGAAAACACTTAGCGTGATGGCCCTTTAATGTACCTTAAGGAGAGATATTTTTCTTCACACTGGTGTCAATAAGTGGAAGAATAACTCACAACCTGTTCTTAATGGTTTTCGTGGAATTGAGCCCACCATTTCACCCGTTGGGCGTGTTCGAATTGAGGCTTGGATAAGGTTGTTGAGCTGTGGTGTAATGATTATTATCGAGACATGCTCAAGTATTCAATAGTTCCCGCAGTCTTCAAATTATACTATCAAGTGGAGATTAAAAAACTCCTCCACTGAGCTGTGCAAGAGTTATAATTGGTGGATTTTTTAATGCTACCTGACCTTAGCATCATTTCTCTTTGAGTGCGATTGGACCTGGAAATGATGTTTTGTCGATATTTCATGAAAGGTGGTGTATCCCGAAAGTGAATTAAGCCCTTCTCTCTCGCAGATCCCCTTCTGTTCTTGACGGACGTTGACGCT
Source organism: Hetaerina americana (assembly GCF_022747635.1). Classification (NCBI taxonomy): domain Eukaryota; kingdom Metazoa; phylum Arthropoda; class Insecta; order Odonata; family Calopterygidae; genus Hetaerina; species Hetaerina americana. The sequence goes on from NW_027286181.1 coordinate 36,359,384, forward strand.
GTGTTCAGCGCCAGATTTTTGGACAGGTGTCGCTGGCACGCCTCACCCGGCCGTAAGGTGTACTACCCGATAGCCTTCGGCCTCTTCAACCCTCGTCTCGTCTACTCGCTGCAAGGGCGGGCCGTACCCCCAGAGGCGGACAGGTTGCTTGTCTCCCGGGACACGGGGTCGTGGAGGGATTCGCTCTTTTCCCTCTCCTGCCAACACAGGTGGGTAAATAACGGCTTTCACCGCGCCTAAGTTGCGCTTACCCTGCCTTCAACCTTCTCCGTCCCCTAGTTGTGGGTCGTTTGGCAACAATCCACGGCACACAGACTATGGCCTCGCGGATTTATTTTGAATACTCGTACATTTCACGGGGTGTTTATATATATATATATATATATATATATATATATATATATATATATATATATATATTTATTTATTTATGTATACTCATTTATATAGAAACAGATATAAGGAAAAGGGATAGGAACACACATAAAGGACGAACAAAATAGAGGTGGGGAAGGCAGAATCGAACGGATCACAAGAGTAAAAATATCTCCTTGACCGGGAGTCGAACACCGGATCCGCCCGGCAAGTGGAAAGATCCGGTGTTCGACTCCTGGTCATATTCTTTCTATATAAATGAGTATTTATTCGCCGTTTGGCGGGATTTCGTGTTTGAATGTGTGTATATATATATATATATATATATATATATATATATACACATATATACATATATATATATACATATATACATATATATATATACACATATATACATATATATATATATAAATATATATATATACATATATACACATATATATATACATATATATGCCGATCCCGGTGGCGGCGGGGTAACGTCCTCGTCTGCTATTCCAAGGGTCGCGGGTTCGATTCCCACCTGGGTGAGTCTTCCTCCACCTAGGGCTTGGATGTTTGTAAATGTGATCATTGTTATCGTTGTTAATAGTTCGATGTAAAGGCCAGAATGTGCTGTTTTCGGACTTATACTGAATAAATAAATAAAATATATATATATATATATATATATATATATATATATATATATATATATATATATATATATATATATATACATATTGGTCGTAATATTTTAGCGCATGTACATTAACCTTCGCATGCAGACACAATGTATACCAATGCACATCATGCAATAATGGATTAAATGGTTGTCTTTAAGTAAAAATATCCGTTTGCTTGGATTCGATTCTGAGGGGAACAATCACGTGAATATGTCCGTAATGGTTTCAATCTTTCTTCTCTTTTATTCCTGGTGCCGAAATTACTCATATGAAGTATTTCCATATTAATTTCCTCAATGTTGTAAGGAAATTGAGGTTCATTTTCCTAGTTTTCTAAAAGTCTTTCTAAATTCTTTCTTTAAATCAAGAATCCTCAACGTAACTCCTTCAATATTTCCATCAAGATTAATTTCTTCTTGCTACAGTTTTTACTAAATCTGTGATGTAACTAGCTTCAAGAATCATCTTGTCCCAGAATTAAAAGTCGGCTGTAATTGGTCGAACGAAAGTTTAATTGAACACTACCTCTAATGTATAGATGGAAATCATCAGCAATGGTGTTGAAAATGTATTGTTATCCCCGTCATACTACCATCGGAGTCATCATAAAAATAAGAATATAGAGATTGAGTGCAGAACCAAAAAATTTAAAGGATCGTTTTTCGCGGGGAATTTAACCAGAAAGCAAACGAATCCGCTAGAGGAAAATATATTTTTTATTTACAAAGAATGTTAACGTAGAATGTAATCACTGTTTTTTCTAATCTTTATTCAATCTTAATAATGGTTAATAGCAGCTCGCTTCGCAATTCGAGGAGAAATATTTTTGCTTTCAGGTGCTTTGTGAGTTTTATGCTGTAATTAACATTACCTTCATTATTTGACATACTTTCATTTTGTGGTTAACTCATATAAAAGGAAAATTTAATTTTGATGTTGCATGCCGGATGTGGAAACTCTCCCTGCGTCACATGCATGCATGCTAGACTTGGTACCCTGTTAATGATAACTACCAGGGTACAATGTATACGCAAATGTGATTTACCAAATTTAGCAACCAGATTTACCTTACTAAGACATTGTATGAAAATATTTTGGTATCATTTCAACATATGGAAGACGAGGATGAACTTTTTATCAACTCGGAACTAAAGTGACTTAGTTTGGGGTGATTGTTCGAGATAATGGATGCAAAGTGAAAAACGTGGGCTTGGTTGCCGAGGAGTGTGAATAGAAGAATGGGAAATTTCTAAGGCAGGTGTTGAGGTGTTGAGTAGATTCGTAGACATCTTTGCCATAGCGACAAGACTCTGTAAATCCGTGGGCATCGGTTATAGAGACGGAAGCAACTCGAAGAGATACAGGAATTTTGCCTCATCCTTGGTAAGGAAGAACATCGCAAAAGTATGCGCGGGTGGGTCTTTCATTACTCATTGAATAATATCAGGGTTAGGAGAGATTGAGTTGGTTTTGTAAGATTAGAAAACGAATGGATAGTGAATCGAATCCACTCACGAGCCCTACTCTTGGTTAAGGCGATTCTTGCGGTGATATGGCAGTGGATTGAAGGAGACATAGAGCAAATTCTTTCGAAGAAAATTGTCAGAATAAGGAAAATGGAAACAAAAACTGAACAATACTACTCTCAAAATATTTTTTTACATCAAGACATAACAAATTCTAGTTTTTTTTAATGAATCCAATTTCAAATGCCTCGGAAAAGCAATTTAAGTAACCATTCAAATGCATTGTGAGTGTCTTTTTAAATTATTGTTTCCCGTTGTCATATCTTTATCGTTATCGTTAGGATTTAATGTAAAAAACGCGTTCTTATTTTAATTACTCTTCTCGAATTTTAACTAAATCAGACTGAATCTTCCTTTATTTTTCCATTTTTATAATTTATATTGCATGCACGTGTAACGCCAAGTACAAGATCTAAATAGATAATTTGAAGTATTTTCTCCAGATTTACCCAAGTTCTAAAACGCACTATTTATACAAATTAATTGTAATAAGAAAAGAAAATGAAAGGTTTGCATTGTGAATGCAGTATGCCTAAATTAATTGATAGCATGCGAACACACTCGTGATACACCTGTAATGTATGCTCCGGAATTTAGTCTCGCCAGAAGAGGCAGACTGGGAATGGGAACACCTGAGCACAACTATGAATTACAGATGTTGGTAATACCGTCTCTCTAGTGCTGTACCTTATGTTGCCTTTGTAGCATGCATACGAGATATTTTGTAAAGAGATAAAATTATTCTATGATGAAAACCCTTGCCTCACCTGTAACCTCTGACTCACATTCTACATTGGAGCATTCACAGCTTTCATTTTCCTGCTCTAAATGCCATCGCCTTTTCACCCAAGTCACATCTCTCTATTTCCTCGTTGTATGGTTAGAAATATGAGAAGGTTGGTTAGCTCTGGCCACCGGCCGTACATGGAATCCCATGCTGAAACCAAAGCGAAAATTTGCCGTTAACGATTTACTAATTTCTGCATGAGTATATCTTTTGTCTCCGTATTCTTTATGTTCCTTTTCGTATCCTATCTCTGAATACCTCTGCTGTATGGTATACTTTTCTCCCCGATGGAATTGTTTTCGTCTAGGATCAAGATATGCCGTATTTGGGTCTTTATGAGCATAACCAGTGACCAATACACCAGTTAAAAAGATATTTGCTAGAAACAAAACTCCATCCCATTAACTGTGTTTAAACAAGTTACTTACCATGCAGTAATGATCCACTGAACTATTTCACTTTGAATTGGGAATAAAATATTTTCTCATACTATTACTAAACGTAGTGGTATCAATTTTGAAGGATAAAGGAAAATACATTTTCAATCCTACACATACCATGAAATGCATATTCCAAAAGTGAGAAATTGAATTCGGTCAATAAAATGTTTATTTTTAAAATATGTGTAGGAAGGGAGTATGCAGAATTAGATAGGTTGGATGCCGGGTTTTTTTGTAAAGAGAGACAAAGGAATTATCGCAGCACTGTTTGGTAGCTTGTGTTCATCCAAAACCAACTATAACACGTAGATTACTAAAAATATTAAAAATATTCTATTTTCTAATCATCATGAATGTGTGGTTATAGATGAAAATTTATCTTTGATTTTATTCATACTTCTTTTCTTCACTAACTACTCATAAATGTAGCCCTCATGAAAATTTTAAATAATTTATTATTTAAATTATATTTTTATTCTTTATATGAAGATGTCCACCCTTTGTACCTCTTACTGGAGAAGGAACTGGGTAAAATATATATTAAATTTAAAATATGGAAATAAATAATTAATTTTCGGGTGCATATTTGTTTCAGTCTTAAATAAAAATTATGGCGGACGCGAACATGCTTCCTAGCTTCGTAGTTGTTTTTTTTTTAATTCACCCCCACTACTGTCATAACTACTCCGCAAAATAGCTTGGCGTGAATTTTATTTCGAAGTCATACTATTAAGCTTTATTTTGACACTACGCTGAATAGTAAATAAAAATTCTTTTCCAAGGAAAAACTAAGCTGAAATTCTCTGTAAAAATAATACTAGAAACGAAATTTCTCAAGCAAAGAAATATTCTCATAATAAGTGGCTTGAATGCGTTGGATGCAACACTTACACGACTACATCCATATATTTGGTTTGAGTTTAACGCAAGTAGATACACTGTAATTATATCCTTCCATTAGAAACGAAGTATGTTGGAGGGTTAGGCGATATTCGCAACCTGTGCATGCCTCAGACTCTTAAGACGTAAGTGGTAGAAGGAAGATTTGAATGGGTAGTGTTAAGAAGAGAAGAGAATAATAAATTAACACCGGAGCTATTCAACGTATATGTTGATGATATGGTTAAATAGGTAAGGAAAGACCTGGAGCTAGGAAGGAAAGTCGATGGTGAATTCACGAAATCAGTAAAGTTGGCTTATGATCAAGGTTTAGTCTGTAAGTCAGTAAAGGGATTGCAAGCACGACTGAGCGAATGGGAAAGTCAGTGTGAAAGGCATTGAATGAGAGTTAAATCAAATTTGTAAATAATCAAAGGTATTCAGGTTTTCAGGAAAGAAGAATAAAAACATGTGTTCGAATTGGAAGGCAAAAGCTTGAGCACGGCTAGCAGTTTACATGTCTTGGCAGTGTTTTGGACCAGAACAGGGAAATTATTACTGAAAATGAGGCCGAATACTTGATATTTATTACCCTGTACATTGCCGAGACATCATTATAATCGGTGGGTACACTAGGCCACCTGCCGCTCCAACCCAGCCCGGTGAGGCATATGTTCTCTTCCCCCATAACTTTTACCCGTAGGTCAACGTGTATTCCTCTTTTGGACCTTAATTTTTACAAGTCCTTATAATATGCTGGCCTTATTTATTTCTCAATTGCCTTGAGTGGGTATTTTCTAGTTTTAAATTTAATTTAACATTATCTTCTGAGGATTTGATGCTAGATTTTTTTTTTGGGCCCTTGGTCTAACTAGATTAGAATTTTAGACAGCAATATCTCACTCTGGAATGCTTCTTGTCTACCATAAAATATATAGTTTTCATTTCCCATTGCTGCCTAATTATTTTAATGCCTTTGTTAAGTTCTGAGCATATTATTTCTCTCTCCACGCCACCACAGGTCCGATTTCCTCCGGGAGAGCGAGGCCGAGGATGGGGGCCCCGCGGAGGACGTCGCCCTCTATCGCCGCCACGTCAAATCGCCGAGGGTCCGAGTTATCCGCTCCACCGACCCGGGTCTGTTTCTTCTGTGGCGTCGTCGTCCCTGTCCCTCAGCGCCTCCAAACGCCACCCCCGCGAACATAGAGCGGGTGAGAGCCTGTCGGAGGGCCAGGGCTCTGACGGAGGGCTCCCACGCGCAGCTGGGCCTCCTCGCCTTTAGGGACGGGGATGCAGACGGAGTGTTGGATGTATCGGCCGCGGAGATTCGGACGGAGCCTCCCCCGCCGCCTTTACCCGTAAGGAAGGAGCCCGCTCCCGCTGCACATGCCGTGGCGGTCCTCCAGGGTCCGGCGGCGCCCTCCGGGGTCGCCGAAAAGGAGGCGGCGGGTGGGGAGGAGGCAGGAAAGGAGGTTGGCGGAGTGGTAGAGATCGGCCCGGAGGTCAAAGGGGGCGCGACCAAGGAGGAGACGAGGAGATGAGAGAGGGGGGAGGAGGTGGGGGAGGCGGAAGAAGGAAGGGCGGTGTTTCGGTGAAAAGAGTCGCCTTCTCCGTCGGCCGAGCCTCTTCCATCAGATGCCACGCCGGTTGAATGAGATTGCTGGTGAGTGTTAAAAGACGCTAGAATATGAAATTGGTGAATAATCCTCCTCGTTGTCTTTAGAAAGCATTGGTTCTGATGTTGATTATAGTTAGAAACATGGGTGTAGCTTGCGGTTTCAAGTGCCAATATTCAATCATGATTCCGTAGAAATGTGCAGTCAGAAATTTCATATCAATCCCCTATGTAAAGTTACACAAGGCGTTTCCCAGGTAAGCGAAAAGATTTTCAATTTTGGGAAATATTTGGCCCTTATTTTTTCGAATATGGGAAAAGAGAAAGTTGGCCTCTGATCTATGTCCAAAGGGCGGCGTATAACTGAAATTAGTCCGGTTACTGACAGAAGGGACTTCTGTTCAAATCCAGGATGATTTCTTGTCACCACCGTATATGAAAAGATAACTTATGCAAAATTTACTTAAATAGCTTTTAACAAGATTAAGAGCAACGTAATGACTGAAAAAATGTGTTTTATCCGTTAAAAAACCTTTATCGCGAGAATTATGAAAAAAATGTGCATGAAGACTAAAGAGCTAGTTCATCACAAGCATAAAATCTTTTACCTTACTGATAGTGCATCACTAATATATAATAATGAGCAGATATAGTTTCCTTAATAACATAGCAATGCCTTTGTAAAATTTGGATCAATAGACTCTAGCTATACATTTTTACAATGAGGATTAACGTGACCGTATAAAAGAATTTTTTTGAAAAAGAATGGGAGCACAAATTTTATATACGTTAAAGTTACTTCATTTAGAAGTTAATAGGACCATCCAAATCTCATTAAAAGTGGGATCTGTCCGGTAATGCCTGGCGAAAGAGAACATTTGACTGTTTCTTACGTAGATCACTACGTCAGTAATGATTCATGACTAAATACAGTCAAATTATCTTTTTGAAACACAAATTTATTATGTTATTAACTCCCTCAAATGGAAACACAAGGTATCCAATCGTAATTTATAGATTTGGTTGAGTTTTTTTAAAGCCACTTCATCTTATTAAATAACAATTACGAAAAAAATATGCAGTTTTAAAGTATGTTTTTCCGATAAGTACGTCAAAAAATGGCGTATTAAATGCTCGTATTGCCGCCCAATTTATTACCTTCGAAATGCGTAAAGAAATGTTTATTTCCGTTGCACTGACTGTTAAAATAAAATAAACGGAGATCCATACTGATTTGTTGACTTCATTTACTCTAGTCTCGAGCGAATGAAGTTTCAGGAGATTTCTCGGAACATGTGTACGACATACGGGGAATTGAAATCGAGGCTAAAAACTAAGAAAAATGAGAAGTCAAATGCATGTTATAAAAAGAACGTATCGTCTGATAGGAATTTGTCGGCATCCTCTTTGCTTTCAATGACAGAAGAAAGAGTAATTAGGCAAATATAGGCCACTTCTGGTACACCAGATGAGTCGTTCGTACGTTCGTTTGATCTAAATTGATTTAAATCTGCCATACTGTTTGATTTTCCTTCCTCAATTTCTCGGCCCAAAAATGGCGAGGAAAGAGATGAGATGCGAAAGTCTTCTGCCTACCCTATAATGGTATTGCTCATTTTATCGGGATACTTGACTATTTCATTGAACATGAAATTGCAATGTAGGCTTTAAGGCAAAAGTAAAAAGATAACATTATAATGGAGGACTGGGTTGGAGTGGTTGGGGAAGGCTCAAGAGGTCAACTGAATATATTGTTTTTGGGTAGGGAAAATGAATTCCAATGAAAAAAGGCTGGTGTAGTGGAAAAAAGAATGTGCATCTCGTACAGAAACATTCGATGTGGAAACGAAGTGTGATTTACGATAGTAAACGGAGGAAACTATTTAGGAATAAATGTGCTTGAGACATTCACGGCGACCAATAGTGAAACTCGGAGATAGGGAAAGATAACAGCATAGAGGGGAGATGAGTCATTACTAATTAGCGCAGCGAAACTACGACCTTAAATGCTGATTTCTTATAGGAGAAGAATTATATTCCCTTTTTTGATTCAAATGAAAAAACTATGATTATTATATCTCTTTAATTTTGTACTTCATAACGGAATTGAAAATATAATATATTCTGAAAATTCATTAGTTTTTTAATAAAAAATTGGTACTTTATCCGATTATTTATTAGCGTTCATTTCTATCGGCATGGCTGGAGTGTCTTTCCGTCGGCAATTCCATATATATCTCTCTGTTCATTTTGTCGTCTTACAATGGTTGTTTGTCGTCGGCTTACCTTTCACTTATTCTAACGCTGTTGTGCATATATCGATCAGTGTTTTTGGACAGCCGTAATGTAGGAAGAGACTTTTTCCTACGTAACATGGGAGTATTAGATATTTGTAAAGTATGTAGACTGCCTCTCTTATGAGTAGAAGCTTTTCAAGTAGTGAAAAGGAAAGCCTACTTGCAAAACGCCTCTTCAATCGGACGGCTACATACAGCGATGTTATTGAATCCGTGCGTGAACTCAATTTTTTTTTCATATGCTTGGGTTGGTTGGCTAGTGTGTGTTTGTGTATATGTATATGTATATGTATATGTATGTATATATATATATATATATATATATATATATATATATATATATATATATATATATATACAGGCAAGCAAAAGAAGGACGAAGTATGTAGGATATACGATATCAGTGAGTGGACATAATCGCGTGTGTTCCCGCAGTGGTTGCCATAATATTGTATAAAAAAGTCAGAAAAAGCATAGCTAACATAAAGCAAGCAATCATAACGAGGAATATGTAGATAAGATTTACGATCAGATAGAGGGCACAATCTCGTGTGTTCCTGCAGGGAAACATTTGATAGTGATAAGGGATTGGAATGTGAAAACAGGCGAATGAGAGGTTGGTGATGAGGTAGGGGACTACGGTTTAGATACGAAAAATGACCGCGGGGAGAAAGCAGTTGAGTTCTGCAGGAGACAGGGTTTAGTCATCACCAACACTTGCTTTAGACACCACAAAAGGCGCAGGTGTACATGGAAAATGGCAGTTGACTCAGAAAAGTATCAGCTAGATTATATCCTGGTTAGACACAGGTTTAGGAACAGTTTGATAAATTCGCACAGCTTGCCGGGAGCGGATGCGGACTCTGACCACAATTTAGTTGTTATGAAATGTAGCGTCCGTTTCAAAAAGATAAGGCAGGGGCGACGGGTTGGTAAATGGAATTAAGAAGGTTTAAATAGAATGACAAGGAAGGAGTACCAACAGGCTGTAGATGTAATCATGGAGGATATTAAAGAGCTAAGTTTTATCGAAAAAAATGGGAAAGTATCAAAAAACGGTTATCTAAAGCCGCAAAAGACACTATTAGAACCGTTAACGCGAAAAGGACTAGGAAACCATGGATCACGGATGAGATTATTACAAAAGTGGATGAGCGGCGAAAATGGAAGAATATAAATACAGAATTGGGCAAAATGAAGTACAAAGAATTGAACAATAAATTGAGGCGGGCAACAAATAAAGCAAAAGAAGCATGGTGGAAGATGCAGTGCGAGGATATGGAAAGTCTGCAGAGGAAGGGTGAATGGAAGAATGTGTACCCAGAGTTAGGCAAAATGAAGTACAGAGTGTTAAACAATAAATCGAAACGGGTAACAAATATAGCAAATGAAGCATAGTTGAAGAGGTAAAGCAAGGGAATGGCAAGTTTGCAAATGACAGATGAAAATAGTGCGCTATACAGCAAGATTAAATCACTGCCGGGAAGTGAGGAGGGATTAACTGTGCCAACAGTTAGACATAAGTCGGGTAGAATAATACCTGACACAGGAAAGATCCAAGAGAGATGGAAAGAATATATAAAACCACTCTATGGTAAGGAACTTAGAAAGGACATAAAAAGGAACATGACGCAGAGGAAGATAGATTAGGTCCATCATACTCGATGATAGAAAGATGACGATGAGATAGAAAGGTTATAAAGGAAGATGAAATCAAATAAGGCCGTGGGGATAGACAACATTCCAGCGGAACTACTGAAATGTTTTGGAAAATTTGTGAGGAAGGCTCATTTTGGACTGCCTCGCAGTGTCTATGAGGAAGGAATCTGGCCGGAAGACTTTGTGAGATCAGTTTTAGTTCCTATTCCAAAAAAGGTAAAGCCTACATCATGTGAGGACTACATGACGATAATGAATAAGAATTACTTAATTTTTCCACACAAACTTTTTTTTTTTACGACCGGGTTTCGACGAGGATCGTCATCATCAGGAACGACCTGATGATGACGATCCTCGTCGAAACCCGGTCGTAAAAAAAATAAAAAATAAAAGTTTGTGTGGAAAAATTAAGTAATTCTTATTCATTATGAATCGTTTCCACAAAGTGACGGCGGATACTATACAGTATAACATGACGATAAGTTTAATATCCCACGCAGCTAAAGTTGTTCTCAGGATCATAAACAAAAGGATAGAGAGTAGGGCAATAGATTACTTAGGGGATGATCATTTTGGGTTTAGGACGCGGAGTCGTACGCGTAATGCCAATGCAGTAATGAGATCACTGATCGAGAGGAATATAAAATGCAATCAGGACGTATTTGCTTGTTTCGTAGATTTTGAAAAAGCGTTTGATAGAGTGAATTGGGAAAAACTAATGAGTATATTGCAGAAAATAGGAATAGATTGGAGGGAAAGGAGGCTAATCCGCAACCTGTACATGTCTCAGACTGCTCAGGTGCGGGTGGGGAACGGGGAGTCAGGATGGGCAGTGTTAGGATCAGGTGTGAGGCAGGGTTGTCCATTATCACCGCTGTTGTTTAACGCATGTGTGGAAGAAATGATTGAAGAGGCATGGGAAGAACCGGAGGTAGGAACGAAAGTCGGTGGGAAATTCGTAAAAACAGTTAGGTTCGCTGATGACCAAGATTTAGTTTGTCAGTCAGCAAAGGGGTTGCAAGCATTCCTGAGTGAATTGGAAATTCAATGCGATAAATATGGAATAAGAATTAATGTCAGCAAAACAAAGGTTATGCGATTTTCTAGAAAGAAAAAGGCCAAGCTTAACATTAAAATAGGAGGGCAAAAACTAGAGCAGGTAGAACAGTTTAAGTATCTCAGAAGTGTTTTGGAGCAACACGGTCAAAACAGTAGAGACGTGGGGATAAGAATTGACCTAGGCAAAGAGGCTTTCACAAGGAAGAGTGAGTTCGTAGCTGGGACGTTGAGTAAGGATGTTAAGAAATGGCTCGTCAAAACTTTGATTTGGAGCGTTGGTATGTACTGCGCGGAAACGTGATCACTGAAGCAGGATGATAGAAGTCGACTGGGGTAAATCATGCCACTTTCGAGAAACTCTCTTCCCACGTCACGGCTATCCAAAAACACTGCTGAATAGATGTACATCAGCGTTAAAATAGGTGAAAGGTAAGCCGAAGACAGACAGCCATGATAACACGGAAACATTAATAAAGATACAAACGTATATGTAGTTGTCAACGTAAAGAAATCCAGCCATGCCAATGGAAAATAATGCTAATGAATCTATATATGTTGTATGTATATATATATATATATATATATATATATATATATATATATATATATATATACACACGTAAATATACGTAAACTCCGTCTGAGGGATAAGATGAGATCGTTTCAATTCCAATTTTGTGGTAAGTAAAACCGTTTCCTTTCTACCAGGCCCGTGTTTCCGCGCAAATACTAGTATTCGGCTTGCCCTCCGGTCGGGGGAACTTTTCATTCTCCACGTGAAGCAATTTACGAGGGGTCTATGAGATGCCTGAAGATATTTAGTATGTATGTTTCATGCGAAGTGTCCCCGTCCCTGTCCAATCTCGTCTCCGCAGTAATTTGCCTTAGGGAGTGTGTATCGGAATTTCAAGTAGGCCTGCGTCAAATTCCGTCTGCGAATGTGTAAAGGAAGAGAAAAAGGTGCAGATGCGATATTCAACTTGGGAAACTTCGTAAGATATTACACCGTTCATAGAACGGATTTAGTTCATGGATGTGTCCATATGCACCCGTGTAGGATCCTACAGTTGTCAACCTTTTTATTTAAACATCGTGCCTATTTTTGCAATAGATTTTATAGCAAAGTTAGCCAAATATTCTTTGGGATAGGGGCTTAAATGTTTCAAATTTTTTTGCTGGTTCGATTAATATTTCGATCTGATCAAGACCAGAATTTCATTACAACGCTTGTATTTTTTGCGAAATATTCAAAATGCAATTATCTTCACCTATTCACTTTTTGTGGTCATAAACCATTAAATACGCTTCACTATGTGGCCCGCATTAACATCTGACGGTAAAATCCTATCATTACCTTTTCCCGCACACTTTCTTGGTCCAGATTAGACTTCTCGGAGGCCTGGCATTGTTTTAAACGCCATTGATGCTATAAATGTGGTGTTTACTTTTATCTACCTTTATTCAAACCGAGTCGATAGTTGAGAACGATTTTCCAAATTCACAGTGTATGAAATACGCAAGTCATGACTCTCTTCGGAGGTTCGACTTCGGGATTTCTACGGGTTGGCATCCTTTGATAACGTTTCGCGTACTATGCCGTAGGTTTAATCTAATTCGGGAAGAATGTTTTCAGGTTTTCAATGGCGGTCTATCAAATTGAACCGTGATCCAATATTTGATACTAGGCTAAGGATGTATTCACTCCATTGCGTCCCAAGAAACAGTTTTTTCAATTTTTCACTGATACATTGTCATTTTATTAGGAAAAATTGGGTCAATAAAATTCGGGGATGCCAGAATATACGAGGTCTGTTCAAGAAGAATCGCGAATTTTGTATTTTTTCAAAAATTATTTATTTATTCATGAATATCTATTTTGTTCCCTTCAAAGTAATCCCCATTAGATATTATACAGTTGTGCCAACGTATTTTTCAATCCTCGAAGCCCTTCAAAAATTCATTTTTTTGTGATCTTGTTCGGATTCTCTTTCGATGACGTTCTTATCTCTTCAATCGTAGGATAACGTCGTCCTCTTATGAGCCTCTTCAGTTTCGCGAAATAGAAAAAATCATTGGATGCCAGATCTGGGGAATGCGGTGGCTGCGGCATCATTGGTGTGTTGTTTTTGACCAAAAATTCGCGCTCAAAGAACGATGTGTGAGCAGAGGCGTTGTCATGGTGGAAGAGCAAATTTTTGTTCTTCCAAATATCCAGGCGTTTGTGGCGGGTTGCTTCGCGCGAATTGCGCATAAATTACAGGTAATATTCCTTATTCACTGTCCTACCCTGTGGCAAGAACTCATGATACACCACGCCCCTGCAGTCGAAGAAAACTGTAAGCAAAACTTCCACATTTGACCGAACTTGGCACGCTTTTTTCGGTCTTGGCTCGTGCTGCAGCTTCCATTGGGATGATTGAGCTTTAGTTTTGACGTCATAACCATAAACCCATGATTAATTATGACCCTCTGGAACAAATTTGGGTCGTCGCGTGACACCTCATTAGCAATGTTATTGCGTTGCTGTTTTCGGTCGAAATTGAGCAGTTTTGGTACGAATTTAGGTCCTAAGCAACTTCTCTAACGGTGATTCGACGATTGGCCAATACTATTTTCTTCACTTCATCAATGTTTTCGTCTGTTGCTGACGTGCTCGGGCGTCCGGAACTCTCTTCGTCGTTCACATTTTCTCGGCCCTCTGAGAACATTTTGTACCAACGATAAGCGTTGATTCGGTCCAAGGCAGCTTCTCCATATGCCACAGTCAACATTCTGAATGCTTCCGCATACTTCATTTCGTTTTTGACACAAAATATGATACAGATTCTTTGATCCATTTTTTGGGATAGGCAAAAATCGAAGACAAGGCAAAACACGTCCAAGCCAAACAGCTGTCAACAATGAACTGAGCATTCAAAATCGCCGAACTTTTCGGCATAAGTGAGAGACATAAGCACCAACATAACGCCGCAAAAAATCGAACATCAAATATACTTAACCCGGGAAAATTCAAAATTCGCGACACTTTTTGAACAGACATCGTATTTCGGAAACATTGAGACGTATGAACCTGGCGACGAGAGGAAAGATGCTATGCAAGTATTGAATGTTAGTTTCGGAATATATGGTTCTAAATTATACACATATTTGTACGATTTAAATGGAATCGTCATTTTCTTTATGGTTTGTTTTATTCATTAGAAGCATCATTTTATGGATAAATATCAGGAGCCAAAGTAGCCAGGGTCCTTCAAAATATTGAAAATTTTATTTTTCCTTTCTTAATTATCTATATAAATGCTCCAGTTTAGAAAAATAAAAAAATACCTTAACATACCTTTTATGCGTGTGCCTGAATGACTAAATATTTTATATGAACATTTTTTTAGCGTAGTATGTCCCAAAAGGGCAATGGTACGACTTCAGCTGTCAGATGTTATTCGATTTAACTGGCAGTGCTTTTCAGCTAATTTATTCCACATCTTGTAAGTTTGTGGGGATTATTCTGTGTTGTGCGGAAGGATCAGAGGAAATGTACGAGGGTCATCCGGAAAGTAGTACCCGTTCGTGCCGCATGAAGTGCTGACGACGCGAGTAGCCGCTGGACGAGGTCAGATAGCTTCAGTGGCTTGTCTGCCTTCTCTGAGCCAAGTTGCGTGACGCTAGCATTGCCTGTGTTGTTTCTGTGATTGTTTACAATGTTTAAAAAAATTGAGAACGCCGCCAGTTGTGAAGTGAGGGCAGTGATTAAATTCCTCAATGCAAGAAACGTTCGCCCATGTGATATTCATCGCCAATTAAAGGAGGTGTATGGAGACAATGTAATGGACGAGTCGTCTGTTCGGCGGTGGTGTCGCAACTTCAACATGGGGAGGGGGAACACACACGACGATGAGCGTTCGGAGAGACCGTCTGTCATTACAGACCAACTGGTGAGCTCAGTTGACGAATTCGTGAGGAACGATCGGCGCGTCACAATTGATGACATCTGTGAGCATTTTCCCAATGTTTCTCGAACAATTGTTCATGAAATTGTTAAACAGCATCTGCATTATGCAAAAATTTGTGCAAGATGGGTCCCTCGCGTATCTCAATGAGCTGGCGGCGAAGGACTATGCAGCAGGAATACAGAAACTTGTCACACGTTATGACAAATGCCTTAATTTGCTTGGAGATTATGTTGAGAAGTAGTTTAAAGTATCCTCTTTCAAATAAAATTTTTTATGTTTGTTAATATTTACTTTTGTGTCTTTATTTCACGAACGGGTACTACTTTCCGGATGACCCTCGTACTATAGGAAATCTAAGGCTCTGAAAAATTAAACCAATGCTTCTCCACTCCCGACATTAGAATCTGCAGTTATAGGATCGATTAATTGTGCCTACAGATTTATTACGTACAGATAAATAGATTAAATCAGAATATCCATTTCCTTTTAAGCAAAAAAATCTCATATACCCATGAAGATACCGGCAATAAAGTTGTACATTTGCTCTCAAATGTATTACTCCTACAATCTAATTTCCAGAGGCTCCCCTGGACTGGGAGTTAGTCTATGCACCCTACCTGTGCGGCAGGAAATAAACAAGGCCCTCGAAAATATTATCAATCCTGCTGACTTCTCCACCCTGTGAAATACGAAAGCACTTTATGTAATAAACGTCTTAATATTCTTTAGGAATGTAAATTTTATACAAATGTATCGATTACGGCTTTTGAAAAGTGTAAAATTCTTGAAAACCTTTCTGATATCCTAATTCTAAAATAAAAAGAAAGCAGACATGTGATTGAGATATTTTTGTATTGTAAGAAAGTATTCGATAGAGTCCCTTATGCCAAGTAAATTATGCCAAGTAATGTTGCTAGTTCAGAATACAATTAAAAATAACGTGCCGGACTCCGTGAATTTCATTTAAACCAAATAATTTTAGTAGATAACTGCTCAATTTTCAGCTGCGTTGAAGTAATTCCGGGTGTGATTACTCTTGGAAGATTATAAGTGGTCTTTCTATTCTTCATCCACACAATATAACGCAAACCTCCGCTAGTGTGTATGGCGCGGGATAGTAGTGCACTATCCATAAATACAAACATTACATGCATGTATTACCTCATTTACTTGTATACCTTAGTAAATATATTTTAATCATTTCGACGATAGACACCTAAATGATTGTGGGGGTAGAGTCCTTGGAAGTTGAGTGGTAGATACCGGGTTCGAAACCTTAATAAGTTTCTCAAAAATCTTTATATGCTTTTTTTCTTATATCGTAACTTGCAGAGTCCTCTCTTTTACTAATGTGCATTAATACTTTGAGTATTTATTGCAAAGTAACGTTAGTTATTTCCCTACGATACTTAAAATATTGATTAATAATGAAGCCATACGAATTGAGAAATAATTTCAATATATTTACACACAATTCATAAATGGTGAATTGAGTGAAATCCTTAGGTAATTGTCTTAAATTAAGCTCATTAAAAAGAAGAAACTGACATGCAGAACAATAATGCAAAATATGAGCAAAATAGACCGCTTACATATGCAAATATTCATTTGAATGTTTCTTACGTTATAGAGTGCAAGGTTTCATCTGTGGATCGAATTTGGAAATGATTCACGCAATATTTTCGATGTCACATGAGCATGAGATGTAGCATGAGATTTCTTGTTGACTTGATTACACGTTGAATTTGTTCGGAACTTTTGGGACCACCTTGTAACACCAGTCTGAAAAATAAATAAAATGTAAAGAAAAGCTTGACAGACCTAGGAAATCGGATGAAAAAATACCCAATATCTTCCACAATTACTACATAAAATGGTGTATTCTCTGGAGGTTTTTAGACTTAGCTATGCTACAGAGGTATCGATGACAAATTAAAGTATTCATTTGAGGAAATTAATCCTCACTCCTTGAGCAGATTAGATCTATGTAAGGAAGAGAGCAAACCGATATACCCACTCTCTAAAAGCTGTGTTCAAAAAACCGTTTTACCTTCGGGCAGTTCAGGGTCATAATACGAAGATTAATTCATTAGCAAATCTATACCAATCTGCAATTTACATTTTGTTTCTTTAATGTTGACATGTAGTTTAAGATATTTTAGGGCAAATCTTAATAGTGTGATTTAAACGTGAAAATGGCAAAACTGCGAACTCTGTGTGGAGTTTAATAAACATTTTAACGGAAAATGGACATGATTTTGGCATAAACCTTGTGGTCAGTAATCCAGCCAATGTGAGGGGGTACGTATCCCCGTGAATGGTATACATTCTCTGTGTAAGTAACAGAATACCTCATATCTGGAGAATATCTACGTTTATATTTTTCGACACATTACTTCCTGAGATAAGTGCTGAGAATTCGTCCGCTAATATTTCCTGGTTTAATTTCCTGATGCACCTTGTCATTTTTTTTTTGTGATGAGAATAAGGAATTTAATACCTATTCAAGGTTCTGGCGATATAGAGTGCAATATTAATATATTTTCTAAAAAAATGTATGCACCTATTTTCACAAGTAAAATTATTTAATTTTGACCCAGTTTTCAAAGTGGAAGATAATGTATCGTCTTTGAAACCTGAGTCCTGAATAAATATTTATATTTGTGGATAATTGCATGCCTTATTTTAACAGCATAATATATAGCGATATATTCTTTCAATCCATAAAGATTTAGGTAACATCATACGGCAAATCCTTTCATTATTTAAAAAAGTTTTATGAAACCTGAGCCCAAAAACCTTAAGTGAATGTGTAAAGCCTATTATGTTTTGAATGCTTACAGTGAAGTTCTGCCGTCTAGACGAGGAATCCGAGGGACTTCTGGTATTTTTTCGTATTTACCTGAGTCTACCCAAATCAGTTCCCCTATTATCTCTACGGAAAACACCACTACGTTTTCTTCCTCCCTTCTCCACCTACTTCTCTGACCAAATAGCGTTTCAAGCACCCCCGTTCCCTTCAACCCCAATCCATTCCTTCGTCTGTTCTAATTCAACCGTAAATCTTGCACACCACAAAGAGGAGGGGAGGCTAACGAACCAATTAATGTCCGTCCAATGTCGTCCCGTCAGCTGCCGACGCCTTTTGATTCCGCTCCCTTAGTGGGCCGCACCCAGTTCTCTTTGGACTCGGCGGCGGTATTTGTGAGGGAAAAGGAATGGCTGGTACTTTGGGTTTTGGATATCTTTTTTACAAGAGGTTCTGCCATCATACGAGCACTCTCCCTCAGAAAATTATGTTTTAAACGTAAAAATGCCCTGGATCATATTTTTTTGTTCCATACTAGAAATTTTATTAATAGAGCATTCGTTTTAATATGCGCAGCCTTCAAATATATGTCTTACATAGCATTAAACACGGTGTAATACATATTTGGGGTAAAAGAAGGCACCGTTTCAATTGTAAAATAGTTACTACTCTGGCATTCAATTAAAATATTAACAATTCTTTGGTGCATTATTTTAATTCTCTCCTCTTTTCTGGTTTCCTTTCCTTCTCCTTAAAATGCAGTGCCAAAGCTTAATCATTGACAAAATAATTGGTTAGCTTAAGGAAAAGAAGAATTTTTATTTCAACCATTACTCTTTATAATTTAATACCGTTTACTGAGTGGATATCAATGTGGAGTCAATTACACTCAGAGATATTAAAATATATACCTGTGTATGTATATATATATATATATACATCCATACATACATACATATATATATATATATATATATATATATATATATATATATATATACATACATACATACATACATACATACATACATATTTATATAACTGTGTGTGTGTCACAATAAATCTGTGCTTGAACTGAAAGCTATCGTTTTAAACTTCATAAATACTTAATCATTAAATAATATTTCGTTCCTTAATTATCTTCAAAAGCTCTAAATTGAGTAAATCTTTCAAGGTTTATTGGTGAGGAATTACTGTTATTCTTTCGTATAAGTTAATTTCAATTTATATCCTTCCAAGTAACTAAATAGAGTAAGAATTTGCTTTCAAAGTGAAAGCAGAATGATATTGCAGTTTTTGAAATTTTGAAAATACTCATACTAGTATATACGAATGTTTAAATATAGGATTAAACAGGGCCGTTATGCCTTTATTTTGTAGACTTAGTTTAGTCATCAAGTCTTTGGTTTTGGTATTGATTATAATCCATTGTTTTTTTATATTTATTATTTCTAAAATTCAGTGAATCACTATATCAACTATGTCTTCCGATACTTATCTAAGTAGAAACAACTAGCATATTTAAGAGAGCTTAAACAAGAGAGTCCAGCAGGTTGCATTCGTAAATTACGACTTCGCTCTGATCATGTCGTTTCTTGGTTCCACCATTTGTGCGGATGCCAGAGTAATTAAAAGCAAATGAACTGGGTGAAGATAGGGTAGAGGGCCAGTCCAATCGGAACGACGCTATTGAACGAGTCCGGAGTTTACGACGCCAGTTGAATGGAGGGGGAGAGAAGGTGAGTGGAGGCGTTCGTTCCGTATTCATGGCCATGATTGAATCGGGGTTGTGAAAAACGGCGGGTGGGAAACGTCAAGGGTCGCAGGGAAACGGACGCACGTGGCGATAAAGGGCGCGAGGGCCCTGAATGGTGCGATACACGGAGAGGGGAAAAATACGGGGTCGTGCCGTAAAATGAATGCTCCTCGAGGAGTGCGATCGTCCCGGCCTGGCAGGCAGGCAGAGGGCGCCGATATTGTGTTCTGTGGAGTTCACGGGGACAAAATGGAGAGTGTTCCCTTATTTCCACAGGCGTTCATTCTCTTGAGGAAATGACGTGCGCGTGGAGACGAGTTGTGCTTCATGGGACGAATGTTTAATTTTACGCATTAGTTTATAAAGTGAGGATGAGTGATTATTGGGTAAAAGTAGAAATTTACTTCATATGGTGAATATTTTATTTTATGTATAAGTTGTTTAAGTGAGCATGAGAAGTAATTGGGTAAAAGGAGATATTTGCGATCGTCCCAGCGAAGTAACTGAACAAATCCCCAACATTGAACGTCCAGCTACGGCAGAGTATACGTCATGATGCCAGTGTAGCCCAGGTGTGTGAAGATAATCATTTCCGAAAATTGGAGAATAATAACTTTCTGTTAAATTGATGGCGAAACGATAAATGATTTATAAGGCCTAAAACCGATTGACCTAAGGTTATGTAATGGACATTCCTCACTTATTGATTAATACACAGTTAAATTTCTTTATTTAGCGAGTCATGAACGAAAATTTTCAGCATTAGTTGTGATTTGGATAGTTGATTCGAAAATTGAGGTATTATCGAACCATATGTCCATCGGAGGCGAATGGCTACTTGGCAGCACATAATTATTCGGAAAATATTTGCTAATAGTAATTAAAATCATTTTTATTATAATTAAATTTAAGCTAGAGAGTTAACTTTCAAACTATATTGCGCTGAAAGGAAAAAAAATTATATAATAGAATGTTTATAAGAGAAAACACAATATTTTACTGAATTTGAAAAGTAAAGAGTAATATTTGTTCTAATTACAATTTTTTATTGAACTTTGTGCATTGCTGAACTACACTTTGTGAGTTAGTTGTGAGTTATAAATCAAAACCAATTTGAATTACCAGATACTAAAAACAAATACTTGCTTTAAATGAGTGCAATTGTGGACGGCTATACTTTGAGAAACTCCTTCATGAATAGTAAGATAGAAAAAAGTTTGTTGTTTCATACGATTTGATCATAACATTCTCTATCATAGCCGGTCAAATTCTAAATTATATCCTGAGGGATAGAAAATTATTATCTCTCCTACTCATCAGTTGCTTTAAAGATTTAGTATACATTCTTCCTTAAATTTCATCTTTTTAAAATGACCTCAAAATAGGTTAAAACAATTTAAAAATAGGCCTACGTAGATTCAGATTGACTCGGAGATTAATTGGAATCGAATCTTTTGATGAGGTAGTATCTATTTGGTAGAGATGATCTACGGTAGAGGTTAATCACCGAAGTTGGAGAAGGGTCCCTCAGAAGAACAGATTTCAGAAGCTTGAGAAGCGTGAAGGCATACCCTAATTTCGCCTATATTCCTTGTTGAAAGACAAGAGTCAAGATTTTAGCCAAACGAATGCTCCTAAAGATGACGGCAAAGTATTTTCCACGGTGACCGTGAAAGAATAGGGGTAAAAAATAAACTTCTGGAGCTCTTGGAATGCCTAATATATGTTCTCGAGGACATGGATATGGTAAGAGCCAACAAAAATTAAATAGAGTATAAAAAATTGTTAAAAAGTGCTGTGAAAATTGTTAAAAAGAGCTACGAAAATTGTTAAAAGCCCCTACGGTTTGAAAAAAGAAAGCATTTGCGACTCAAGTGGCAAGATGAAATAACAACAATATGGTGTACTCTCCATGAATTTGTTTCACACGATTCTGATGTCTTGATTTTGCAAAGTCATTAATCGGTGACGCTTATTCATTAATAATCTCTTTCTTAAGGTATCACCGAACACAGGTGATATTAAAAATTAATAAAAAAACACGCGAGGATATGTTGCCAGATAGGTATTATCCCTCATAAGATGATTTAAAAATATCAGTGCCATTCAGCCTAAGCCTATTTTTAGAGCTTTTCTCCTCCTTGTTACTCCGTGTTCTGTGAGATATTACTTTTCGTATGTTAAAACCACATAAAATTCAGGAACGATCGTTATTAAACCTCTGAGATCTTTTTTTCATATTACTAATTGCGTTGGTCCATCTTTCGTTATGGTTTGTAAATTTCAGTGAGGATAGATACATATTTAGAATAAATCAAATCTCTTAATTTATGCAGTTTTATTTCAGCCATGGCTGGAATTTTGCCAATAGTTAGTGAACTAAAAATGAGTTATAACAATAAAAAAGGGCCTAAATATATATATATATATATATATATATATATATATATATAATAGGCCTATATAAGGGCCTATATAAGGGCCTAAGGGCCTAATATAAGGGCCGACTCGTTAAGATGTATCCTGGCGGATACATCTTAACGAGTCGGCTTCTGATTATGAGTGAATGATAAAAAATGCTGATCATAATGTGTACCACGTGCAATGCAAGATAATGAATAATCCTGTAGATAACAGGTATACCAGCCTAAACAGACGTTGCAATAAAAGTTTCATGCGCAAAGTGGGTAGGTACTCATAGCGAAACGCAATACACCGTTTTATTTTCAAGTGTGTCATACTGTGTTTCACTAATCGTTAAGGTCCCGCAATCTGAAAATGTGTAGGCCAAGCTTATTATCAATACTAATTTACAGATTTTTTTCATTTATTTTGAAGCAAATTGTATACCTCAGTACGTTAGGGATAAAGCAAAAGTCCCGACTCAAACAGTTTCTGCTTAAAACTCTTCCATCGTTTCGTTATTTGCAAATAATAATTTTTGCTTTTTATTCAATCACCGTTAATATGTTATTTTTTCACGATCCGCAGCCTGGGTTAAATTCGTATTCCATGGGTCAGTGAGCTTTCATTGCTCTTACCTGAAGTGAAAGTGAGGACACCATACCGCCCATTACCACCCTCCACCCCCATTTCCCGCTCCCAGTTCCCCGGAAAACTTCTCCAATTTTGACTCCTTTCTCCCGAAACTCTTTTCCACCCCTCAACGAATACTCGGCCCCTCCCCGCCCTCATACCCTTCCTCCCGTCCATAAAACGACGACCGATTTATTATTTTTTCTTCGAAATACATGAGTGTTATATATTTTATTTTTGCTTACGTCAACGGATATATTTTATTCCATTCTATCCTCCACAGCCCGTAACCCTGCGGAGCAGGGTGAGGTTCGTTAGCAAAGCCGGCTGACTCTGCGCATCAGGGAGGCCCGGAGAGTTTCGTGTCCGTTTGTTTGAAAAGAGAAGGGAAGAGGAAATTTTTGGGAGGGGCGGGATGAGTGGAATTGTCGCCGGGTTGGGGATTGACTGAGGGCTGGGGAAGGGGAAACGTGATTCGGGGGTAAGACGGGAGGTGATAGGAAGGAGGAGGGTGGATAGAAGCGGAATAGGGCAGTTCGGAGGAGAGCACAAGAGAGGAAAGAAGATTGGGGTGGGAGAGAGATGTTTTGAGCAGGGGAGAGAAGATGGGTCTTTGTCGGGTAGAGGGTTCGATGCGTCTCCCGCCGATCCAGGCGGTCGCTCTGCGTGAAATACCTTCCAGCCTCTCTTTCCCCGCTCCTTCTTCCGAGACTCCCTTTCTGCCCCACCAGAATAGCTGTTGGTGAGCACGAGAAAGCACCTAAGTGGAGGGATTCTGAGATTCTCCTCACTCCTCCTGGCTGGAGGATGAACATGGGCGGAGGCGTTTACGTGGATTCTCCGTAGTGACGGTGAAATTCTTAGTTGAAGGGACGTAAGTGAGTCACCTTCAGCGCTAGAAATTCGACAGCCAAGGCTTTATATTTTTTTTCGTTTACCCTCCCACCCGCTTCAAATCTCGCATCTTCCGCTAAATTTCCCTCGGAGTTTTGAAAGTGTGTAGAACCCATACGCCGTGTAAAAGTGATGATTCGGAATATCGCGTTCAAATCCTGCATCAATTGTTCGATAAGATGAACGTAATCGTTTGCTTTACGTAGCATCGAATCTGTTTATTAAATATTTTCATAAGAATTTTTAGTGTATGGAAGTAGCAGCTTAAGTTTGTATCAGACAAGCGGTTATTATTATATACTAGAAGTTAAAACTTAAACTCAACGAGCCAAGTAATGAAAAGGTATTTTGATTTTAAGTCAAGACGAAGGGAATATTTTTCCGCTTGCATTTGATTTTATGTGGTAGAGGCAGATTTTTGCCTTTGTTTATAAGTATAAATCCCCTCTAACTTGGATATTTGTCAAAAATAGCAAATTAGTGGCGTAATTCATCGTGCTTTTTGCTTCTTCCTGAGTCTGACTCAGGTAAAAAAGTCAGAATAATAAGTCTCTTTGGGTCATTTGTGGAGATCGCGTGATTGACAAGGATAACGTGACCAAGCGTTTCTTCTTATCGGTAATCGATTCTATGATTTATGCTCCCATTGGGGAATTTTGTAAAAAGATAAGAAATTTTTTGTTATGGGAGGAAGAGAATGAAGCAGGAAATGTAATGCAAGTGACCAACTTGCACTTACATCTTGGTGAAAATGTAATCTTGGTGGAACATGTGTACGTGGTTTCTGAATTTAAAAAATGTAATCACTTAGGCAGATCACGCTAAGTAACAATTAAGTATTAGGAATATCAGTATATTAAAAACAGCACACTTTAGAAACATATAACCGTTAGAGGAAATATCTCAAGGGATTGGGTTGTGGAAATTACTCTAAAATGAAGAGAAGCTTTGTTTTCTATGAATCCCTTATTAGTCAATTTATTGATAAAATATTTAAGCATAAAAATTAAAAATAATATGTTATTGTGGATCATGGGTAAGCTTAATTCATTATTTATTCCGACATACAAATAATAAATAATAATAACAAGTCGTATTTGTGTACATTCTTATCTAGGGAAATTTTTAAGGTCGCATCTATTGATTCATTTGTTTCAAGTGTGATGTTTATAGTTTACTGCGAAAGGTTTCTGCAGTTTTTGGTTTGCACTTTAAAGTTTTTAGATAGGCAATATAGAAATAATAATGGTTTTAATAAGTTTCCAGGATAAATGACCACTAATGATATGTCTTATGTGAAGATCCTAATTGAGTCCTGGTTTTACAATCATGATTTTAAGTATGCTCTTCTCTTCTGTAAGTATAATAATGTCGTTACGGCTTATGCCATACTCTGGACAGCCTTATACTTCGGGATAATGGTGCATGAGTTCTAGCTATGCTATTCTCTCTACCGTCCGTCCCCCAAGGAATTGAAACCGTGCCCGAAACCCCAGAACCCCATTTCCCCCGTCCTCGTTACGCTCCTAAAGTAACTCTCCTTCCAGGGATCTCTCACCCCCTGCCTGACAGGCTTTCCATCTATTGTCTCTTGTCATTCGCTTTCCTACGGTATTTGGACACTTTAGCGCAAGAAATTATTCTCCTTTTACGCAGCAATTCTCTGAGGCCACGCTCTTTTTTTCTAATGTAATTGCTTCAAAGTTGGCTCAGTTAATGTAAATTATGAAATGGGAGTTGACACAATGATGCATTCGGGCAATATGCTCCCCATTAAGTGGGTAACTATTCTAAAGGAATTCTTAAGACTGTACGGGACATCTGTTAAATGTACGCCTTTTGTATTTTTTACCTAATTTGCTCTTCTTCTGTTAACTTCCAGTCTCGCGCGATGGACTACCTTTTTGAGTGTTTTACCCTCTGCGGGGCTCTTCAAAAAGGTTATCGATTTCTCAAGTTAAACTAAGAGACCCTTGTTACTTTAAGATAATATCATATGAATGCATCTTAAGTCACTGTATTGCACGTATAAAATATTTCGCTAATACTTACTGTTTTGTAAATTTGAACTTCGACAGTCACAACTGAAGATCGTAGTGAATAAAAATAGGAAAAGTAGCGCATGAAAAGTTTCTAGCAAGCGTATTTATATTCTTGGGAGTCCGTTAACTTTATTGGAGGTAGAAATTGGGACGATATTGTTTTTACTATGTAATTACCTGAAAGTTACCACTCGCCGTTTATAACAGAAAACAAAGAGTGTACCGCAAATGTCAACCACTCAATTCCAAATGCAACGACGGTAATTATATAAGAAGTGGTCCAGTCTACTACTTTATCACAGCCATTCTTAGGATTAAAACACAAAAAGCTATTATTGGATTAACGAATCTGGCATTGTGTTTTCCGTATTTCATTTTTTATGATCAACATAAACCACGAGTATGTGTTTAACTGCGAACAGAAGTCTACTGCAGTTATCTTCAGCCATAAACTAAAAACACGATACAATTTATTTTATCTTTTAATACGAATTTTTGTCGAGATCAGAATGCACGCTAGAGATATGTGTAGAAGACAATTTATTTTGGAATTAGTAAAAAAAAAACAGAATCTAACACTCAAACGTTTCAATTGTATGGTGACAGTTAGTATATGGATCACGTTGGTGTAGAATATTCCAAATTTTCTGAAGATAAAACGTCTGTAGTCTAGTTATGATTCCTATTTATTTTATTTTTAAAGCAAACAATTTTTTGTGTCTCTTCATTTAATTTAATCAGAGAGAAAGATTGTGAGAATTATAAAACGTTTGATTTCGACAGCAAATAAGGTTGTACTAATGATCGTCAGTAAGAGGATTGAAAGGAGGAAATTATTATACAGTGGATGATCAGTTTTGGTTTAGAAAGGATAGCGGTATGCGAGATGCATGTCGCGTAACTCTACCCTTTCTTAACTCATAGCAGTGGTGATGTCACTAATTGAAGGTAACATAGGATAATACGATAATTCTGAAATCTACCAAATAAACAAATACATCCTGATACGTACCAGGATGAATTTGTTTGTTTTGTAGATTTCAGAAAGAGCACATCGGGTAGAGTTAAAGAATGGGCGATTTAAAGAAAGAAAAGAGTCGATTGTAGTAATGGAAGACTTATTCAGAGCCTGTACATATTTCAGACTTCATAGGTTATGACGGATAGAAATTCGACAGCAGTGTTAGGGAGATATGTGGGAGAGGGTTGTACATTTTCAGCGTGGATTTTCAACCAATTCGTGGAGGAAATGGTGAAAAAGGAATGTGGAAAAATGGAGTTTGGAATGAAATTCGGGGGGCAATTCTTTCACACTGGTTTATGGATCAAGAGATATTTAGCCAGATGGCCAAGCGGTTGCTTTCATTGCTGAATGAATTGAAATGTCAGTGTAATTGATAGAATATGATTTACATTGTAGATAATCAACTGAGGTTTAAGATAGAGGGAGATTAAATCAAATCTTGAAATAGGAGGGGAAAAACTAGAGTTGGAGAATTTTATTGATCTAAGCAGTGTTTGGTATCAAGATGGCCAAAGTAGAAGGAACATAGGAAAGACAGTAGCATTTGACGGGGAAGTTTCCTCAAATAGGAGAAAATTGATGGCAGGGATTTTGAGTGGTGGTGTTAAAAGGTGCCCGGTACACATTTCATACGAACTAGATTTTTTGCGGCGCAGATATACGGACGTTGAAGCAGGATAATATAGGTGTAGATTGGAAAATTTTGATGTTTTGGCTTGGAGAGATATGGATAAGTTCAAATGGATGAAACAGAAAGCTAGTAGCCTTTGCAGATGGGGAGAAAAAAGTTTGAGAGAAATACAAAGGGAGCAAAAATGTGGTTGCAGAGTATTTTAACTGGGGATGGAACTTCGGAGACTTAGATGGGAGAACTCTAGATGGACGAGGGCGATAGGAAAAGGATAGACATATTGAATAGAGGTAAGGGAGGTAGAAGCTGGGCAGAGTCGAGGAACAGTTTAATGTAGTTTGGGGTGTCAGGATTTGTCTTGCTAGACGAAGCAAAGGAGCGTAGCCACGCATACTCATTCTTAGTCATTCCAAAACGTACCTTCAATGATGAAATATCAATAAAATTATTTTTATGATAACCTAAAGGTAATAGTGGTTTTTTATGCATTAAAAGGATGCAAAAACACATGATGTGTACTAAATATTATATTAATTTCCATGCTGCACTTGAATGAGCTATTCGCTAACAAGGTGGGATACTGTGGTTGTATTGCCATAGTTTTAATAGATTCTGATTTTGAAAGTTATAAGTGATGGCGGAAATTTATTTCCAAAATACATAATTGTGTTAATATAGTGGTATATATTAAAAAAAACGACAAAAGTTTCGATACGAAGTCATTTCGTATCGAAACCTTTGTCGTGTTTCGATACGAAGCCAGGATGAGCCTAACAAAATGTAAGGTTTAGTTCAAGAACAGCGTCGTTAATAAAAACGCTCTTTATAAACTACACAAAAATAATTCTATTTTAATTATGTTTAAGAATTTCATAAAAGTAGCTGTGAGACCTTAAATATATGTGACTCCTCAGATAAATCGGCGAATCAAATTGCAAAAATTTAATTTTAATCACTAACACAACTAACTTTTGTTTATACTTCAATCCGTTGATAGGGACTTTTTTTTCTCCGACATATTTCAAAACTAATTCTAAGGCTATTGAAATTTATATTCCTGTATATTAATACCTACTAAGGAAAAATCCCCCATAGGGCTTTTTCTACTGACTAATACTATTTGCACTCATAACTATCGTTATGTAAAAGCCTTAATTAACAAAGATCTTTGTAAAGGTTAACTAAATTACATTACTTGTACAAAGTACAATTTTATCAGCCAATTAAAAGTGCATACTGCATTGCTTCATGTAGAAGTGTTATTGGAAAGTTCACCTATTCGCCCCGAAGAAAGGTTTTCGTCTCCGCTTCGCTTCCTGCTTTAACTTCTCCCGATGTTGTTAACCCTATCCTTTAATCTTCATTTTTGTTCTCGTCCTCTTCTCGTTTGTTTTCCTCGCTCTCTTCCTCCTTTACTTTTTCAATGGGAGAAATTTCTCATTAACGTGCCCGTCCCCCTTATTCTCTCCTTTACTCTCCACCATGGGTTTTACGGACGGTAGGATTCAAACGTTTTGCCTCGTTCGTTTGATTCGGAAAAAAACTTCTTTCATTAATTGGAATCTGAGCTTGCTCATATATATATATTTTTTCTACTTCTCTGGAGAGGAGTGGTTTTCGTGTTGTTTTGTAAACGATTTTTATGGTAGGGCGATTTATTTTTGAAGAAAATTCGTAGACGAGAAACGAAACGAAACGAAACGAGGCATGAATTCGAGGCCGTTATAACACTCACTTCCTTGGTTGCGAGAACAATACTGAGTAAATTTGCTTACCCATATTTGAGGGAGAGGAATTGCGTATCCGTCAACCGTCTGCTGTAATACAGAGGGAGTTATGGGAGTAAACAATATATTTTCCGGCACAGAAATGAGATTCACGCGTTCATGTAGAAATATGATTAAAACTGTACATTTTCAAACTCGAGCGTTAGTTGGACAGAAAAAGTTTATACCTACCCGCCGTACCCATTCTACGTCCTAATTCACGGGCATCGTCATATCGAGTGCCAATGCCTTTACAACATTGAGTAAGCATGCATGTTAGTTCTGTTACAAGTATCTCTCAAACAATTACGTCCTTATTCATTAAAACCGTCCCCATGGACTACAACTATGACGTCCAGGAAGGTCTGTGCGTTCTGATAACCCTTAGAGCTGTGTCGGCAGGGAAAAATGAAACTTGTCGCTGATAGGGCCATCCACGATCGAAGGTAAGTAGTAAGGCGATAGGCAATAGGCAATCTTCGCAGTGTCTGTTATTCAGTGAGGCATCTACATTGGCATCTGACTCAAGTGGGGCTGCCATTTGGGTGATGATGTCATCTTAAAGATGCTCTTGAGGAAGGGACGGGAAACCAGCTCCAATATATGCCGCACAGGATGATGACGGTATTAGATTTGAAAGTGAGTTTAGGTAAGGTACTGGAGTTGGCTACGTCCGACTCTCTGGTCCGAATTTCATACCAGACTTCTGCGGCCGTCATCTCACGTAATCCTTCCTTTGCCAAATCGAAATTTGCGGCAAAGTAGGCAGGAAGGGGAGCATATTGGGTTACAATAGGGATTTGGAATTTCAGAGCCCATTTGAAGACAGAGGAATCGTGATATAAAGCGGGAACATAACATGATATACGCATCTTTGAGTGTTGCGCGGTAAGATGGAAGGATAAATCGGATCACTGGAGCGATAATTTTATAGTAATATGGAGCTTAGAGAAAGAAAGCTATCAAGTAAAGGCGATAACATTGGACAAAAACGTTTATAGAAGAGTAGTGAACAGAGATCTAGAGCATAAAAGAACATTTTTTCATAGAAATACAAGTTGAACCAAAGAGCATAGTCACTTTTCAGGTCACCATGTCCACAATTATTTATAGGAAAGAATTGATAGAAAGGGAATGCAATAAGTTTGAGTAATCAAATGAGGGTGTTCCTGGAAGAAAAAAATTGACAGTGAGGGGGAAAAGAACGTAACAGTGGGCAAAGGAAACGATTTTAGTGAGGTATAGGACTACATACAGTCCAAGAGAAAGGAATGACCGCGAGGAGGGCGATAGAATTCTCCTGGAGACTGGTTTTAATAATCACCAACTCTTGGTTTAAATACCACTATGGGCGTATGTGTAAAAATGTCCGTGGTTTCAGGGATATATCAGGATAAAATATGATTGTTCCCAGATTTAGGAACATCGTCCGCTGGTACTAGGGAATGATCGGTTTAGGCTCAGAAAGGGGAGAACCAATCGTAGTACGATAACAGTTTTGAAGTTACTAACAGAGAGGAGCGTTGTGCATCTATATTTACTGAAATGGTTTGTAACCTAGCATCCCCTGCTACACGCTCCCGTGTCGCCTCCCAGGAAAGATATAAATGCTGTCAAGAATGTTTTGAATTACAAACTAATGTAGGCCTGAGGCTGTTTTATTAGTGATCGTTTCACCAAGTGAAAAAGTATGGAAAATATACCTACGGCCAAAGTTGAATTTTCACCTTGTAGGGCAGTTGATACAAAATAAAACTCTAAATATTTTCGTAGATGTAGCTTCCACGTAAAATATTGAACTCTCTCTCACCTTTGATTTTCTTTAATTCAATGCTCTAAAATAATGTTTGAAAACATGTGAGAACGTGTCAACACACGCCTATTCCTACTCGGCAATTATAAAGATATTTTAATTAAGAAAACCCTTAAAAACTAGGAAATATTAATTAATGTAAGTGTAAGTAAAATTCTTCAATTCTGTATTATATTCAAAGTGTTGCTAAGCATCTCCTTGCTTCCATCTCGATTTTGAAAGATCTCCGGAAGGATCGTAAATTTTTGTCGATGACGTAAAAAAGCATCATCGACCAAAATTTACCGAATTTACTTATTCATGCATATCGTACCTTTTAGTTCAATAATTGTGCCTGCTTACTCATGTGGCCGCGTGTGAATCATCGCCTTTAGGAGGGATTCGAGTAAATTCAAGTGCCATGGCGATCCCGAGGAAGGAGGAAAACATGTGGTCAACCGAATGGACGTGTTGGAAGAGTGCCCTCTCATTGCAGAAACCCGCGCTTCGTTCCCTTTGACCTCTCTTCTAGCCGAATCACACCCACCGTTCACGCATAAGAATGGCCCCGAGAAGAGGCTTGGGAGGAAGATGGATGAGCAGATGCGGGTGACGGGCGCCGCTTTGGGACGGGACGAATTGGTCGGTTGGGAAAGTGTTTTATCGCATTTTCCTGAGGCGAGTCAAGATTTGAAGTGATCACGGCCCGTAAGGAGAATAGAGAAGAATAGAAGGGACTCCCCGAGGCAAATCATTTCGGCCGAGTGTTGGGGGAAGAGTATTCGGCCGGAAAAAACTGGTGGAAGTCGCTTAATGCTGTGGGCGTAAGAACATTTTTTCATGTTCTCCCTTAGGTGTTAGAACGGGATATTTTTCCTCCTCTACCCGTTATGTCCAATCCTAACCAACGTAATGGATCTCCTGGAGAATTTTCCTTGGTTGCAGGGACCAACATATTTATCATGGGACCACTGAGATGAAGGTTTGGGAGTTTTGCGGAACTTTTCGATTCATACGTTTAGAGTGTTATTGTTTTCTAATCTCGCACCTCGTCATTTATGTTTCGAGTATATCAATATTTGTAGCGGATATTCAATCATACAATCCTTTCACTCAATACTTAATAAATATGTAAAAAAAAGGTTTAACTCAGATATGACCTTGTTCATATTTTGACCTAATAAATACATCGTCTTTTCTTTCCTATAAAAAGTCTTACGTCTAAACACCAAAATAATTACGTACCTACTGTTTCCTTAATTTCCAATAAATAAGGTTCTTGTGCTTTTGAAAGGACAAACCCGAAATGGTATTGAACGGTAAGGGGTACAGTTATTATCTTTTGAGGCAGTTTAATCAAGCCTAATCCATTTTAATCGTAAAATGGCAGATTGTTTTGCGTAAGGGTAATCTATTTCAAAATAGTAGCATGGAAAGGGCGCAGTCGATCTACATATTTCATGGCTTTCATTACTCTGATTTTTTTTATGGAGGAAAACAATCCGCGCCATTTTTGCTCTCATTACTATTTTGCTTTACTCTATCTTCAGGATTAAGTATCCAGGGGCATTGAGTGTCCACATGTGTCAGTTAACCAATTAGATATGAGGTATTAAATTGCCGGTACAAAATTTTTATGTTTTTTATTGTGGATACATTTGGACTAGTTTAGCGTTATATACCACCCGCTAGACGTCGCTCAGGGGAGATCTTGAAAATATTTTGAGGTTATATGTGCACAGAGTGAAATTATTAAATAGATTTAGCAAATAAAATGCATGGGTTGAATTTTAAAATAATATTTGTAAAGAGATAATAGCCCTATATTTAAACCCAGTTACATCTTGGAAGAACCATGGGAAACTACTAGAAGATAAGAATGTATAAAAGACTTTCTTCATGGGAAAATAGGTATATGTTAAGGGTATTATTAAAAGTGACCTGTCTCGTTACGTAAAGCATCTCATCACACATTCACTCTGAATACGATTTATTCTAATGAGGATGGAACTGACTAGCTTGAACTACTGCTTGTTCATTAAATAATTACCTGTAATCGGGTAAAATTTAACGAAAGACGAATCAGCATACCCTTTTTTCATTCAAACAATTTTTAGGAAAATCTTAGACGCAGGATCATGCCATAGCTTTCCATTTGCTAAACAACTAGGATAACAGCATTTTGGAGTTTATATTTAGTGTAGTTGTTTAGTCATTTCCACTTTCTGTGACACATCTGATGGTGTAATTGTTCATTCATTCAAATACAAATAGAAGACGTCTTGGATCTGATGACCATTTTTGTGTGCATAGCTCCGGTGCCAAACATTATCAATCCGTGCATTTAATAAACAGAAATCAAAGAATATTAATGAGAAAAAATCAGGAGTTATCAGATTTGAATTAGACTCTTCCAATTTGCGGTCACAAACACAACCGTTAGACAACTAAAACATCATGCTTAAAAAAGAATATAGTATGC
The DNA here is from genome assembly GCF_022747635.1 of Hetaerina americana. NCBI lineage: Eukaryota > Metazoa > Arthropoda > Insecta > Odonata > Calopterygidae > Hetaerina > Hetaerina americana. The sequence continues at coordinate 36,392,871 of NW_027286181.1, forward strand.
AATAAAACCATTACGTATTTGTATTTATTATTTACCTACTGGTAACAAAGTGGATAAGGAAAAGGTATCCAGACATGAGAACTTTTTCTTGTGGGTAGATAATTGCATCATTCTGCAAATCACGTTTACATGTTTTATCCGTTTAATGGGGAAAACAGGGATACCTTATTTTGCCCATTACCTCCACCGCATACCGTGACACGATTTTTCTTTGCGGCACTAATTGAGATCCATTTCTATTTCGAGATTTAAAATACAAAATAATCTTAGAAAAAATCACGTCGTGTTAGATTTCGTGGCGCAAATTTCAAGAACAGTGATGGGATATTCGTCAAAATATAAGCACAACGGGAACGAGCGGTAAAGATTGCAATAACGCCCCTGTTTTTATCTAGAAAACACCCCCGGAGTCTCGCACTTCAAGTGTTGAATTCCTTATGAGGAAAACAGGCACAGTGGAACACGGGGAAGGAGACCTCTAAATAACATCACAAAAAAGTCTTAGGTTCCCGCTTGAGTGTTACGTCTCCCCTTCACTACAACCCACCACCGCTGGCTCACTGCCCCCACCCTTCCCTCTTCCCATCCCCCCTTTGTCATCCCTGCCATTCCTCTTCCCGCCCCCGCACACATCCAATCTTGCCCCCACTGCCAAGGGGGTATCATGTACAATTGGTCCCTCCATCCATCTCAAGCTCTCTCTCTCTCTCTATTTCCCTCCCTCCCTCTTCAAGAATATCCTCCCTCCTTCGCTCTCTTCTTTGCCACTTATCTCTCTTCCCCCGTGCTCTCCACCATCCCACGCCTTTCTCCTCCGCTTCTTAGTCTGCTTCCCTCCCACGCACACACACCCACACATTCGAATTATTTCTCTCCAGCTTTATCTCTCTTTCTCTCTTTCTTTCTCGCCCCTCAACCTCGGCAGACCCGATTCTCCTTCTCCAACCCGCCCGCCGAGTGCTCACGAATGCTCCCGACCATTCGCTTAAAAACCACTCAGCCATGCCTCTCTCTCTCTCTTCCCCGCTTTCCGCGAAAATTCTCAATCACCAGGGTTGGGCTCGCTGTGTGGCTGACGCCCCACGTCCCCCCACTACTCCCTTACCTATACCCCCGGCTGTGGTTTGAAGTGGGGACGATTAATCTCGCATGAGATCCTTTTATGTTCAGTCATTAGCAAATTAATTTCGTATGGCGTACAACTCGGGGCCGTGAATCCCTTTTTACCTAGGCTCGCGCGTGATAAACAAAATAGCGTACGGAGAGAAGGCACAGGATTTTGGCCTAATGCTCATTGATCAGGGCTGTGGATGAGCGAGCGTGTAGCATTAAGGTGCGCCAGCGACTTATACTCCGGTGCCTAATGAAGGGGATGACCGATCGACATGGCCAGTGCGGGCACGCGGATAGATTTCGCCATTGCAGGTGCCACGGGAGAAACTGCAGGTCTACCTCTTTGGTTCTTGATTGTGTGAACTTGCGAAACATCAAGTCATACATACTGCCTCTTAGCAAAGTATTAGTAGTTTGTTACCCCCATAGTTATATCATTTTGGGTTTCTAAATTTTCTGTGTCTGTGTATTAAAAATAGGAACATACTCAGAGGACAATTTCTGGAATTCGGAAAACCCGATTTGCACCACTCCGACAAAGTATGTCGTCTTATTTTCCTGGTTAATTGATTTCCAAATATGAAAACTGTAACAAATATTTGAATTTAAATACGTATATTTTATAGTTAAAAATATCTCTGTTGTGACATTAAAGAAAACGCAGCCAACCAGATTTTCTTATAGTATTAATGCGTGCTGAGCAAGATAAGCGTGTGTTTAAAAAGTGTACAGACAAAGTAAGGAGTACAATTTAAAGAGAAGACATTTATTTTCATGGAAAATTATAAAAAAGCAAATTTCATGATGCATAAAACTCTATCTAATCACCAATTCTCACGCAACGATTAAGAGTATCCGGGTAACTTTTTGAAAGAAGATACATATTTTATGCTATGAGCCTAATAATAGTTGATTTCCGACTCAATGTGTAAAATAAATTTGTGACAAAAAAGTGCAAAATATTAAAGCATGTTCAATAATTTATTTTTCACAAAAAATTAAATGCCCTCATATTTGCGATAATTTTATTTAGTAATCGAAAGGTTTTGTTAATTACTCTGTGTAGCAATCTATTTACTTATGTGCCAGTATATTATAACTATATGTCGCACGAGATGTTGCCATTAGTTTCGGAAATTCCGAACCGAAATTGTGTTATTCTTACCAAAAGTAAACTAAGTATTATTCATGTTCGCCAAAATGTTGAGTTAATGGGCGTAGCAAAAATTTGGTTTTCGAAGTATGTGTCATTCTCTCTGCTGAGACTCCAAAGCATATGATCAGCATGAGAACTCACAAACGTAATATTCCCCCAACAAAATAGCATAATGTGAAATGGGCATTAATATTGATTATGTAAATTACTGTCAAACTCTCTAAGGAAAACGTTCTGTTCACGCTATATTACTACTATATATAACACTATCATAAATATAAGAAATTCCATTTATCCTTACGATGTATTAGTACTTAGAATAGCATCCTAATTTTTTTCAAATTAAAACACTTAATTTTGATCTTCGTTATGCATGTAAGTACTTAACGATGAGAAATCACCTGCAGAGTTTTATGGTATTTGTTTTTCAGTGGAAGAAAGAGTTTTATCATGTGAAAAATCTCTTGATCAACGCGTCAGCCATTACCTTGAGAGAGAGAGAGCAATCTTATGTTAAACTCTGGATTAATTGCCAATTTAGAGGTTGATGAATATGAAACTACAGCGAAATGAAAAACTGATGTAATATCCCTATGCAATTATTAGTATCTAACTTCTCTTTCATTACATTAAGCGCAAATTGGCCCCTATGCAGGTAAATTCGACATGGCTAGATATTTGGTAGGTTGATATTAGTGAGCTAGTGAATCATGACTGGCATCAATGCCGGATTCATTATAAAAAAATCATTAATGACCATGACTGCATTAGTAATTTGAAACCAGTGGATGATAATATTTTCATGTCCGATTTATATTTTTTGTTAGTTAAGTGATGAAGCTTTTCGATTTATCTTATTAAGTCATGCTATAATAGGTTTTTACCTAACCTTTGAAATTATTTTTTCTCGATAATGGCTTCTATTAGCAGGAGTAATTAGGGTTTTTAAAATTCTATAAACTTTATTATGGTCTACGGATCTGATTGGAAAATTATGTAATACCAAGGTTTTAATAATCTTTCGTTAACTTCATCACGTAAGTATAAAAAATATTAAAGAATAATAAAAACAATAATCGATTACGGTGGTCCCTCTTGCTGAAAAAGTTTTAACGAAACTACGGAAGTAGAAAACTAAAAATCCAGATTGAAATAATTTTTCTAAGGATATAACTATGAAGAACATGACCGGTACATTGAAAAACGAAATTTTTATGCATTGTATTCAGATAATACTATATGTTCAGTGCCAAAAGGGGTTCTATCTCACCTGGAATAAACGGAAAACTTTTACGGATAATATTAAGTTCTAAATAAAATGAATTTTAAATGGAAACGATAATTTTATTGATGAAATAACGTTTATATGCCATGAATCATCAAAATATTTAGCCTTCCTTTATTTATTAAAACGCTTACTTAACTCAACTTAACTTAAGCTCCTGTCCCTATTTATTCGTTCCAACTCAGCTCTTGGTTTTATGATGATTTCATTTTGAATTTATTTACAACATTAAACTTGCTGATAGTACTAATAAATATTACTAATCGTAATACAATTTTATTAGATAACTGAGCTTCACTTTCTTCACAGAATGAATGGGAAGATGCGTTTTGTACTTTGCTCTTTATAGTTTTCAATTTTCATACCTCGATAGAACAAGGTCAATGCTTATAAGGCGAGATTTTGCAACACAAAAACCATCATGTGGGAAAAGACTCATCCATCAATGAACACATATTCCCTTTCCGTGCGAATACCTGTCTGGTTCACTTTTGTGTTAAATCCTATGAATGAATTTCAGTGAAATAGTTTATTTCCCATTTTTAAATATTTATTTGAGGCGAGGTTTAAAAAAAAAACCTTACCGATGTATAGTTTGTTCTAGGAGATTTCTGTAAGGAACGTTATCCTATGTCGAGTTCTGCTATACCCATTCCCTTCACCGACGTCATCAAACCAGAATTTGATTGGGTATGCAAGGGTAGAGATCACCTTGAGTTAAGCCCTATGACGCATTAAAGCCTGGATTCAGGGCTGGAGGGCCAGTTCCTTTCCCTCCGATCCATGTGGTTTTCCGGCCAGAGAACCACTGTGCCCACTCCAGTCGAGCGTGCCAAAAGACAGCCCACCCGGATTCGGACCTCTGACAGTCGGGTCACCACCCGAATGCCCTATTCACTCTGTGACCACACCGTTTATCCCATTGAATGATCAAGGAACGGTCCAAATGACTCGTATTTATATTTTATAAACCTAAACAACTAGGGTAGTAACAATTTCAGAGCGTAAAAATCATTCGCCTTGACTGGGCCAGTCAAGGCGAATGATTTTTACGCTCTGAAATTGTTGCATTAAAATGCACATTAGCGGATGACTCCGTTAAAAGTTACTGTTGCGGCATCTCCCGCAGTTCCTTTGGAACTAGGGTAGTCTTCCGGTTTTGAATCATGGTAAGTAAATTACTGAACCCTCGGACAGAAGATAGAAGTTAATGATGAAACCGTAATATTCTTTAAATTATGCTATTTATGTAGCGGGAAATGTTCAAAATGACTGGAATTTAGCTCAGTCTACCTCTGCCTATGATTGTCAATTTATTGGTCTTTAGGATAACGTATATGTTTAGCTGTGAAACACTTATTCACGTAAAAACAGAATAAATGGGATCGCGACTTTAACTGTCATGCCGCCCATTTAATTTCAGGATTTCCACGGCTACAGCTTTCCTTGGAAAACATAAATGCATTTTTCCAATAATATTTTTTATTGAGTTGGTAGGGGTGTATAGTAGTTACTCATTAAAATTCTGATGATGATTCAGCACCATAATTATTCATTTACTTTTGATCTAAATAACTAACCATTAAACAATCGAGAATTGTTAATTACCTACATTATTAAAAAAAACTGAGTAAAATTTAAATAATTCCTAATTACTAGTACAGAATTAAATTAGCCTAACCAATAGCCACTTGTTAATTGCCAACCTATCAATCCTGGCACGATCTGAGTTCCTATGCGTAGGAACTTTAAACGTTCCATGCTTACGGTGCGTTACTACGTATTTTTTATCATTATTCTGATTATTGTTAGTAATGCAAATATGGTCTATAAAATTTAAGACCACAATGTGCATAGAATGAATTGGTCAGGTCAACGATTACTGCACATGGGAATATAGTGGTTTCTAAAGACACTTATTTCGAAAAATAAGGTTAAAATCTTTTACGATTCCCACAACATTATAGCATCATAAAGTAAAACAACTTTATATTCCATTTCATTCGCTGGATCAATCAAATTACTTAGCATAACTTTATCCTCTTAGCTCCGTAAATAATTGCCGTGGGTTGACCTAAAATTTCCTTCATTTTGTAAAAATGTAACGTGAACCTTTGCTATTAAGTAAGTGTTTAAGTCATGCTAGCCCTTTGAGTCAGGTCGACTCCAAGTGCCAGCGTGCAGATTGAAGCGTTGGCTCATCTTTGAATAACTCTTCACAGTTTCTAAGGCACCCCTGGAGTAATTACCATCATTTCTGGTGGTTGAAATAATATTTACTAGCGCATAAAAATTTTGTTTAATCATAGAAACCCGATCTAGTCAAGATTGAATCCGATTTTGTACTAGATCAATGTCTTATAGGGAGAAATCTTAGGAACTATGTACACACTTTGATGCACGTTCCACAATTTAAAACGATCATTACGATTCAAAATAGTCCTAATAAGGACGTTTTAGTAGTCATGAACAAAGAAAGGAACGTGGGTGTCATTTTCTATAAAGTCACCCTAATAGTTAGTGAGCGTATCTTGCAGTTATGAATTGAAAAGCCATATCCTAAAGGTAGGAACTAAAAACAACAGTTTTGTACACTACTGTGGTTTCAAATAAAAGGTAATTTGCTTTCTTATCACTGACACCCAAAAATAAGTAATACGGTTACATGAATAGGGGTGCGCAAAATATTTCAGATTGCACCTGATAAGTCGGCAAAGCCATTCACAGGAATGTCATTCACAGAGGAACGGCTTCATTCGGGAGTGCGGGTGCCCGTTGGATCCGTTCTTATGGGTAGGGTAAGGAAGGAATGGTGCGGCGAGAAGGAAAGGCATTGTTAGGAAGGAGGGTCTAAGTGAGAAGGAAGTCAGACCGCTCAGCAATGCGAGGCTACCGGGGGCGCAAAGAAGGAAAAGGCCGGGTGAACGATGACAGAAGAGAAGAGGATGGTGTTGGGTGACGGTTGGAGGATGACGGAATTGAATAAGGCCGTTGAGTGTGAAGCAGGGAAGGAATTCGTGGAGAGGGGATGATTTTACAGTCCAAAGGGTTTCCACAGGGAGACAAATGTATGTGTGGGTGTGTTTGTGTGTGTGTGTATATATATATATATATATATATATATATATATATATATATATATATATATATATATATATATATATATATATATATATATATATATATATATATATATGAATGTATAGTGGACCAAGGAGAGAGCCTAAACCATTTTCCGCCGGTTAACCTTGCTCTGGATTAAGTTACAGCGGTAACTGTATTAAGCAACCAACACTTAATCAAATTCATTTCACGAAAATATTAATGCATACTTTTTTATCTATTGAGCACATGATTCAAGCCCACTGAATGAAAATATGTGGTGTAATCTAATGAATTAAATTGACCATATATTTTTGGACTCGTTTATTCACGATTCTTTGGATATTTACTTACATGGAAGGACGAACACTACCAACTCTTTGCGTATCCCCTTCTCCGATTTTTATCAAAGTTCTGGGAAAATTATTGGGAGGAAATGTCGAGAATAAATGTGAAGTAAGAATGAAGAAATTACTGTTCCTAGCCACCTAAGAATTTCCTTGGATTTTGGCATATAATTTAGTGTATGCAATATATGTAATTACAACTCGTTCCCTTGAGATGATAATCACTGTGAAATTTACTCGCAGATATTCACAAATGCTGATATTTAAATGTAACAAAAGAGTTTTTCCATAGGAATATTTGTGTGGCATTATCCATTATTTAAGTATGTTTCACTCAAGACCATCGGGTAAAATTAATTGACCCATGCTCGGGAATTAGAGTGTGATGAACCAAAGTATCGAATCTTGGATGTTAAAATAGGGAGGAATGAAAAGGATAGAAGCACGTAGACTTAATGTAGGTAATAATGCTTACTAAATAGGGAACAACTTCCCCATCCTGTACAATGTGCATCAAAAAGGCAGCAGAACAAAATAGTTTCGGAATTTTAAATTTGATTCCAATGTGGAAAACCCCGAGTCTGGAGTCCCAACTTTCTGTTTAAAATTATAACTTTCACAAGTCAGCCTTTATTTCCTCATTCCATTCCCCTTCCATTTTGTTCCCTCGTCGTCATAAAACCCTTAACCTCTGTAATATGTTAGATATTTTCCGCATGCACTGCTTAGCCACGTTGTGTTAAACCTTCCCTCTACTACAACAATCACCCTCATTACGAGAGAATTTCTTTTTCCCGCCAGTGCAGCGAGGAAGAAGCGGGCATGGGATCATTTGCAAAAACCGCCTCTCCCGCGGAGATTTCCACCACGAATTTTCGGCATTGATCCCTTCCCTCACCTGTTTTCTATTATTTCTCTCTCTCTCTCTCTTTGCATTCCCCTCTTTCCCACTTTCTCTCCAACTCTCTCTCCCCCAGTATTCTTTTTTTTCTCCATTCTGCCTTTTTCGGTCGGCTCCGGGTACGAGGTGGGCGGAGAAGGCTGGAAAATCGGGTGGGAGGGTAGAGAGGAGTGTTTCCGAGCGAGTTAGGGGGACGTTTTCGGCGGGGTTTCAAAGTCATGGCGGTGGAGGGACGGAGGGTGAAGGGGATTTTAGTAGGAGGGTGCGCCGTCTCACAATGCATTCATTTGCGTTGGATTTTCCGAGGATTGCCGTCGCGCGGAGTCCTCTGAGCGGAAGAGAGCGCGCCGCGTCGGAGGGAAGGAGGGAGGGAGAAAAAGGGCGCCAGTTTGGGTGGCAAGGATTGGAGGGGGTGGGGGCGTGGTGTCGGCGAGGCGAGTCAAGGGATGGACGGCGGGAAGGGGTAAATCGACGATTTTCGGCGGGGTTGGGGGAGGGGTTATGGTGGAGGGATCGGATGTATTTCCCGTGGGCGCACGTGGGGAGGATGAGGAGGCGAGGTGGAGGAAGGGAATGGGGATGGTGCCCTCGTCCCCTCTCTTTCCCTACCTCTCCGGATGAAATATCATTAGCATAAGGGAACCCCACCAAGCCCTCCACTCTCCTCCCTCCCGGACAAAACGCCCCAATTTGAGTGGTGGTGAAAATAATCGGTGGCGGGAGTTCGGTCGTGGTAGCCATGTTGATTTGCGGGTGGGTAGCGAGGGAAATGGGACGATGCCACGTCAGGTGTTATGGCCTCACTATGGAGGGAGTTTGGGAAAGTCACCGCCGACTACGCTCACTGTGCAACCTAATCAAACTGAATGGACTTCCAATGAACATAGTCCAGGAAATCCTTCCTCGTGAAGTTATCCTTCGACAAATATATTATAAAATGGACTAAAATGCCCAGCTACACTGATCTATGCGATGACGTTTTTTTTTGTACCAAACCTACGTTCAACCTGCGCGTACTGACCTCCCTCTTCCTCCTCCACTGTGTATAGACTTCTCATCTCCTTCTCATTTCTCTTTTTCTGTCCCTCTAAAACAACACACGCTTGATACGTATGCGTTTATTTTATTCGGAAACTTGCTCAGGAGTCGGGATAATAAAGGTTATCATAAAAAAATAAATCGTTACGGAAAATGCCGCAGAGGGAAATGTCTCGTCTACAAACGTAAACATATTTATGTATTCCGGTGCGCCTTTTAATAATAAATCTGAATGCACCTTTCGTCTATGTAATCCATGTTTGATTTGACCGGAAAGCAAAATTCCGATTTTCATTCAAATTTCATATTTTCTTATGGATTGTGTCAAGTTGAATTATTTGACTATTGTTTGTGGGAACGGAAGGCTGGGAAGGCACTGGGGGAGAGAAAGGAGAGTACACTTTAGCTTTAATAAACGAATTTGATGGTACGGTAGGAGGAAAAACACAATTTCCTCTGTTATTCATCTTTTAATCAGCTGAAAGTTAACAATTTTAATGCAAAGTATGCATGTAAACATGTTTGATAATTAAATTTGAAATGCGTACTCAAACAAATTGTCTGAATACTATTCAAAAATACCATAATTATATAATTTTCATGATTCTATTTGTGTTTAAAAATGACAAAACATTCTTTCCTCATTTTTTCTGTAGTGCAGCGGCTGTTGTATTTACTGCACCTGGTTACAGAAGTAGGAGGAATTAATTTTTTGTGCCTCGTCATTATTATTATTAAAAGTATTGTGCAAGCAAAGGCAGTTTTGAATGGACGTAGAATACAGGTATGCTAAGGTACATTTATATATTCCCTTGCTTATCTAACGCTGCACAACCTGACATTCGACATTCCAATAAGCCCTTCTTCAGCTCCGTCTACTTCCTTCATCCCTTCATTCCATCCGACATTCCTATCTATTTCCTCTCTATTCCTTGTTTACCTAATGCACACCCCTCTATCATGATCTTCAAAATCCCATTACAAATCAAAATTGTTGTTAAAATATATCAAAGTTTTTTTATACTTCTCCTACAAATTCTTCTTCTTAGGTCACAAACTCAAAGCCTTAAAATGGACAAATCCTTCTTAAGGGTGAACACGCAAGGAAATATTCCTTTGGCCTGTCTCGATTCAAAGCCTTGCATAAAGCCATTTTCAGTCCGTACATTCTGCAAATGAGGTCGAGTAGAATTCTCAAAGACTCCCATCTGCCCTTTGATCAAAACTTGTCATATAGTGGATAGAAGTAAGTTTACGTGAGGGATGGGCTGTTATGGAGAGTTGATTTAAGATATCGATACACTTGAAGAAGGTAATTAAAGCATTAAAATTGCAGTAAGATCTGATACTTTCTCGGCGTGCTGCGTTAAGAAATTAAGGAATGGATACCCTCACCCGGGGGAACACAAGAAAATAACTTCTGTAAAAATTACAAATATATACCATAACTCACCTATTGGTAAAGCGAAAGTATACTCGATAAACACAATATACGAGTCAATCTTTATTTCTCTAAGATCCTTATTGTCACATATGCCTATATGTTCATCAACAACATCAACATATGCCATCAACAAAAAAAGCTAAACAATTGTGCTCACTGCATAAAATGAAATATTTTGAACACTATTTGCGAATCATTAATTGGCAATTTTAACTTAATTCATCGACGATTTTAGGGTGAAACACACTATATTGGGAAATATTTCCAAGTCCGAATGTAATTATTACCCGATAACATGTTTGCTGATATTGATAATTAAAAGATAGGTATTCAAAACCCAAAGTTTTATGTTTTTCGGTTATAGTTATGTTAATATTTACATAAAATAAATGGTGACTGCGATGAGAAATTTCAAGAGTTTTTCATCAAATCGTTTCACATAACATTTCACGGCAATTAATACGATTGCCTAAAGCTCTTTCCTTCGGTTTTTAATCCGGCTAAACTTTAATTCTTTTCTACTCTTGACTTTCTTTCTTTTAGGCCCGAATGTTGAGATAGGCCCACGCGTTATTGAGATATATTTTGATTCCGTAATTTTACTTTAGCTATCTTTGTCACCTTCCGTGCCCGACATGATTTGATGTCTAAAACGTTCACTGGTATTAAAAGTGTTAGTGGAAAGAAACTTTTGGGTATTAAACACAAAAGAGAGGTCCGGATATCTCGTGAACAGTCAAATTTAGAAGAGTTAGTGACATTTATCAGGGAACAGGAATTGTCGAGTACCGGCATGGCAAATAGTGCTCAAGTATTTGCCGGCGATTGCAACTACGTATTTATTATTTCCAGCTGGAAGATCCGCTTTAAATGTATAAAAGAACATATTGGAGTGAAGTTCGAACGGGAGATCCTTTACTTGCATTTACATTTCCGACGTAGCTTATGGGTAATAAAATGGCCAATGACGAGAAAATCCCATTGAAGAAGGGATGGAAGGTGATAGCTGGCAGAGAGTTTGAGAGAATGGGGTAGGAATGTTTAAACGGTGACATGAAGGACACGCTTTAGAACGCATAAAAAAGGATGAGGATAATTATAGTACCGAAATAAAATGTTTATACCTCTGAATCTGTGCTGACGTGAAATGGAAAATTTTAAAATGATTTTTTTTAAACATTTGACATGAGCCCAACAAAGAAGTTTTGTAATGAATTCCAATCAAGCAGTGCTTTTGGCGTAAATATACAAATAATAGTTGCTGTTTGAATGGTAATCGCGAAATATGGACTTGGTGAAATTTTATTGAAGTCCTAATTCATTAGTTGATGTGTACCACACAGAAATGAATAGGAAAAATGTCTGCTTAGGGGTTATTAACTGTAATGAAAAACATGCCCTAAGCATGTTGATCTCGGTTCAAAACATGTCGTTAATTTACTAAAAATATAGATTCATAGTATAAACAGCGATATCAATAGCTACTGTCCTAATGCAATTAAAATTTATATGAAAAATTGTACAGTCTCTTTGTTAAATTCTTTTCCAATTAACTGAAAATATTAATGATTACCTGATTCACATTAATGAGTAACAATACAGTGGAGTGAGATTGAAATTTGAATGGATATGTTTGATGCCAATTAATTCTCTTTTTTTTAGGGTTGAAGAACCCGAGGGAAGCCATCGATACGTGTGGGATAAAAATATGCCTCGAACAGAAGAGATAGAAAGAGAGGGGGAGAGTGAAAGATGATTGGAGAGAGAGAGAGAGAGAAAGAGGAACAACAGTGCGAAAAGAATCAAGCGAGGCGAGTGCGTCACACAATTCGCGGGTGAAATATGGGAAGCGATCGAAGCGGCTCTCCGGTTTCGGATTGGAGGGAGGAGAGGGGGAGAGCGATTAAAAGGGGAGAAAAAAAAGTGGAAATAACACGGGGACTGGAGAGGACCACAAAACTGAGAAGCGGGACACAGATGACCGCGTTAAAATTGTTTTCCCTCCCCCGTCCTCCCCATTTTTATTTCGTACGAATGCTCCCACCACGTGACAAAATAAGCAGTGCGTGGGGCGATGGAGCAAGAAGTGCTCCCAACCCACTATTACTCATGAGCAACAACGTACGCCCAAACGCACATTCACCGCGCGTCCCCCGCGTCCGCCTATCTCTCTCTCTCTGTCTCTCTTTCTTCTCACTTCTTCTCTCCTTCCTCCCTCAGCCCGTCACGTGATTCTGATTTCCCTCGGTCTGCCAATTTGGACGTGAAGTTGACGAACCAGTGCGACGTGCTCTCAAGCCTTTTCCCTTCCCGACTCTATCCCTCCAAACCTCCTCGTACACACACACATACGCGCGTACCCTTTCGAATATCGATCCAATCGCTCAGACGACAAAGTAGATGAAACCATTTGATTTTTTTTATACCCTCCCCCCCCCCCATCCGCCGCGATTCCACGCACTTTAGCCGCTTCCCTTCATGGGAAGGATGTGTGTGAGGGAATACGTATTCAGAAGCGCGAGGCCGCGGAGGGAGTGAGGCTTTTTCCACCCGTTCATTCGTGGTAGGAAAAAAGACAAGCAGTTTTACTGATAATCCGCGAACATTCTCTTCCGGACTGCTCGGTAATCCTTTGGAAAATTTATATCTCCCGCATTGTTTATATCTCGGAAAGAGTATTTATATCCCATCCAAACGCACAATACTAGTCGAAAATGAAACTTGGGGAAGTCTTGAATTACGACAAAAGTTTGACAATTCGACCAGTACTATCTTTAAATGCATTGCTCTTAACAACATATGCATTGTTCTTAACTGAATATTAGACGTGGAAGTTTTTTTTAAATTTCCACGCGCATGCTTCCTTCCGGGAGAATTTTACCCATCTTTCAAGGAATTCTCATTTTTTTCGCTGTTGTCACGAGGCAACAAGCAAACAATTGGAGCCAGAGATAAGTTTTTTCCTCAGATCCCAAGCTCGCTTTTCATTATCAACCTGAGCTGTGCTTTTCCGTAAGCTTCTATCCATAACATTTTGAACGTTTCTAAAAATAAATCCTGCGATACTCACCAGTTCATTTTGACCCTTTCGCGCAGTCTTCTCCTTGTTCTCATATTTTATGTCCTCCACTCCTTTGTTTGAAACTATTATTCGTAATTGGCGACGCGTTAAAAAAGTGGGGGCTCTTTGTCCGATCCCAGGTCGTAGTTGGACCATTTGTCTTCCTCTTGCTCTCCACTTTCCTCCCTCTTCACTCCGTGAATCCTCATCGCTTTCCGCTAAGTTACGTAGACAACGAGCGACGGAGCTCTGGTGTCGTTTTTCTTTCTCATTCGCCATGGCACTTTCCCTTGCGAAAATGTTCTCCGCACGGAAGGAAATGCCCCCGTTTAGTTTTAAAACCCTTAGATATTTCAACAAATTCAGTAACTCCATGTAAAAATGTTATCACAATACTCTCAAATTGGAATATTTGATAAACTCTTCCGGAGTAGATGCTTACTATTCAATGCACCGTAGGCAGATAATCCTGGTACATAAATCCAGTGCAGTAGTTGAAATTTTTTTCATGTAGCCCTGTGTGAAATAGTGAAATTAACTGTTTGGATCTGCCAGGAAAAATTTCAGGAAATAATTCATCACTTTTTCATGGCATAAGTTAAAAAAAACCAATGATCTCTGGAAAGTTTTGTGGAAAGAACGTGACTTGGGATGCTAGCTTGCTCAGACCTACACCAGTCGAGAAACAGTAAGAGCGCATTTCATTTATCCAGAAATTACTTTTGGATTAATAGGAATTATAAATTGATTTCCACAGTTGTTTACCCACACGTACCGGAAACCCTTACCCCTGTGATGACTTTGATACGACACCGAGCACAAAAGAATCCAACTAAGCGAGAGGACGAAGATTTCATTCAAACGTGTGCTTTTGTGTTAAAGTGCTGTGAATTAGGTAAGAGACAAAGATACCGAGTAGCAAGGAGACTGCTGCTGCATAATGGGGTAGGTTTACTCGTCCATTAGGAAGTCGGGACGATGAAATTGTGCAGCGCACGCCACAGGGTCTTCCCGTGATCTCCCCTTTCCTGGGGAGGAGAGCGGAACGTGGATGGGAAGCCGCCAATGTTTCAGAGTTTCGTGTGAAGTCCAACGGAGGGCGAAGAGGCTACGAATATCTTATCATCGAACGGTAAGTGAGCTATGGCACTGCTTAAGTATTCATAGCTTTATGCCTTAGATAGTGGGGCAAGAACAAGTTACCGTCGTAATGTCGAGGGTTTTGATTCCCATGAAATATTCACGACTCTCTATGGAGTAAGCCGAATCTCCACTAAGCATTCAAATTGAATTGAACTGTGACGTCCAAACTTTTTGCGCTGCGGGTCACGATGTTGCTTTCAAAAGTAACGGTTTGTCACATCAAGATTGCAGCAAGACTTTTGTAAAGAAATATTTTATTCTTCGTGAAGTAATAAATTTCAAACAACATAAAAATGGAAGCTTTTTTGGTTGAATATGTAGTTAATGTTGTTTACATAATGGTTTATTAAGTTAAAATTAATATGAAGTAATACTATTTGTAATATTAATCAAAGATTAAAGTAGTAACTAGTTATAAAATTAGATATACTTACAAACACCTATCATATACATATTATATATATATACACACACACATACACACCTATCATATACATATTATATATATATTTCATTAGAAATATTATATTATATTTTATGCTCTTTAGATTTTGTTAATGACAGCCATGCCGTCGAAACCTTGAAACTACAGATGTGAGTGTTCTTTCTTTGTGTTTCTGTGTATAAATGTTGTGTTCAAAGGTTTTATATATTTGTGTCGTCGCCGAAGAGCGTTCTGTTTCAAAGATATTTATTCGTGAATTTATATAGATGCATGAATATATATATATATATATATATATATATATATATATATATATATATATATATATATATATTTATTTATTTATTTATTTATATATATGAATAGATTTGTGCGTATTTGATATATAGTATATGATTTTGTAGTCAGACAATAGTTAATCGTCGCTTTTTCATTTTTAGTCTCAATATTTGATTTAAAAACTCATTCATAGGCTGTTTTTCCTTTTACGAAGTTTGCTAAGTTTGAGTACTCCTATTCATATTTCTAGCACCGAATATTATAACTTTCGCTTGGTTACAAGGAGTTACATTAGAAAGGATCTGCTTGCTTTTTCCCAAAATCTTGCTTCCATTAATCCTGCAGAAATTATTTTTTCGACTAAAAGGGGATGTGGCTCCATGCATACTCGAGATACCTCTATGTAGCCTAACACTTCAAAAAAGATTTGTCGTGTCGCTGCAAATCCCGAGTCTCACCGCGCGAAATTATTTCTGCACTACCAAGACGAATTGCGATGCATTTATTTTTGCTAAATTTATAGCTGACATGTCCTCATTTTTCGTTGAGTATCTGCATTTTACTTTATTGCCCGCTGGAAAAAACAGAGAAGTTGAAGAAGAGGGGAAGAAGAATCAAAACAATGAATATTCATCAGTCGTTCCGATCGGCTTCGCATCGGGCCCCACAGTTTCGGCGAGTCGTTTCGGAATTGCTAATGCGCCTGCTAAATTCTATTGTCGTGAAATTCGTCTCGTGTCCTTTGCTCATGAATTAGAGGCGGGAGAGGAAAACTTGGTCGAGTAGGAGGAGGAGTCTGTCGTTTCAATGGGAAACACTTCAAAATTCCACGGCCGTGCTTGCGTGAGGGAAAGAGTGTCCGCACCCGTAAACTTCTGTTTTCCTTCTCGATGAATATTCCAGTATTCCACCGGTATGATCTCTATGACGAAACTCGTTTTTCGTTCCTCAAATTTTTTTTTTCATTTCGCTTCGTGATTCCCCCCCCCACCAGGAGTCCGGAAATCCGGCTGGTTCCGACGTTCGTCGTCTCACACCCTCTTCTCCCCTCTCCTCTCTCAAGTGCGCGGAACTATGAAAGTTCAGCAACGGTGCTTCCTACCCCTTGTCGCGGGGGGCAGGGCGAAATAGTGTGTGTTGGAGAGAGATGGGGGCTGGCAATGCTCGCTGGCCTTTGCACGACCCAGATTCCTGTTGGAAAAGGAGTTGTTTGCAGAGACTCCGTTCTGAACGTCTGAAACGGAGGCAACGCGCTTGACCTTTCAGATGAAAATATGAACGCGGCCAGCGGAGAAGGGAATTCTATTTGTGTATTTTTTTTCTTAGCGTGTAAGAATGATCGAAATGAATTGTGTCCGCAGAGAAAGGTGGTTGGGTGGGGGCCGTGGCATAAATTTTCCCTCCTAGGCACGGAAGTGGCTTGTGTGTTTTTCGCGACACCTCATTTTGTGGACTCTTCGAGCCTCGGCAAAAAACATGACCGCGTGGATTCAGCGGGCCCTTTATTTGTGAGCAATTCCATTACTAATTCAACCTGTAATTTAATAAGCTCCTCCACCTTCAAGTTGTAATAAGCTCTCGATTGTTGAATGACTACCGAAATACCATTTTGGTGTGTACTGGGTACTGGATTTATTACGTTGCAAAAATTCGTTTAAATAAAGTTTGTCGTTTCTACGGGTGAAATAATTTCTTCTTAAGTATGAAATAGAAAAAGGATTCGAACAACAGTAATACCGTATGCTTTGAATATAGTTATATATTTCTAAATTTAATGCCGGACGGATAAAATTTTCCGTAATTTTTCAAAGTTAATTTGCCTCATGTCAGGGAAGTGTTTTCTGAATTTCATGAAATTTGGCAATATTATCATACGGAGAGGAAACTTTTCCATTCTGAGTTATTTTGAAATTCAAAATAAAGTTCATCCACCTGAATACCTATCGGATAAATTATAATCCCATTTTATTTTCATGCATTGCTGAGTGTACACACAATAATGAGTGAAGTTTGGAAATATTTTTTGGCCGTAAATACGTTTTCTATCTTTTGCGATCCGGCTCAAATTATTTACCGTATTTTCACTCGCGTGCATACATGGGTTCAAAAATATATTTTAATTGGAAAATTATGAAGAAAAATTCCTACGAAATAGTATAGGAAAATAAACTTCTTGTTTTAAGTTCGAAAGCGTAAAAGCATTCACCAAAATATTCGGTATACAAGTTTTCATCTAAGGTAATAAGAATGTAGTTTCTGTTGGAAGTCTGAAGTACAGTTAAGAGTTTGCAGAAAACTTTAAGGGAATATTTTTTGAAGTAATATGAAGCTTAAGCTTTTGCTTATGGCGCCTGTTGACGAAATGAGAGTAAGATACGCATGTACAAAAATTTACTGCTAATTATGAAAACGTAGAAAACAGCGTGTAATTTGATCATTATAGTTTTATCTACACTCATTCTGGCACAGAAAGATTAGGGTGAATCATCATTGAACAAAATAAGCGAATGGGGCTTAATAAAATAGTTTCATTGCATACCTTTATGCCAATGTTACACATTAAATGAATACGCAGGCAGATACGAGATGCATATGTGTGTATGCAGTAAAAGTTAACTTAAAGAAATCACGTATCAAAGGGTGTCGCTTTGCCTCCTCCTCCCTCGTACCCATTCTAATTACAATGAGTCAATATAATGACAAAATTGCACACGACGGTCGATCACGTTTTTTTAAACCACAAGCCTAGGTTATAATGAAATTTTGTAATGAACAATAGATTAATGTTGAAGATAATTCTTGCCGAACTTCTGCTTTTTTTATCTTTGCCAAGAAAAGTGAAACATGAACTTAAAGACGTCAGTTTATGCTTTTGAAACTCAACATTTGATGAATTATATAAATATTAACGACTTTAATTCTTTAGTGATTCATTGCTGAAACATTTTGTCACTAACATATTGTGTTCGTGGAGTATGAAGGCAGTTGTAAAGTTGGCAGATGATGTATTTTCACAAGTACACAGGATCTACGAGTATTCGTACTTATTTAGATTCAGCACAATCGGAAATAAATTGGCAAAAAGGAAAGAAATATCTGGAGCCAAACCAAATTGGATAATTTTGTAACTTTATATAACCTTGTAGTTCTATTGACCCCATTACGCCGCAAACCCCAGAGCCGCCTCCGCCAGCCTAGCTACCGGATCCCGGCCACCTTCGAAGATATTGACGACTCGGCTTCGTCCGGGATCCGACAATTGGAAGGTCGGAAGTTGGGTGGGAGGCAGGGATGGGACGTTTTTTTATTGTTCAATCAGTAAGACCCGTGTGCTTTCTGTCGTGAGAGACTTCCGTGGCCACCATGCGCGCTGGGCCGCCATCTGACCTCTCCTTCTCCCTCCATCCCCGCCTTCCACGCCAGTTGTCCTCTCTGCTCACCCAGAGCCTTTCGTCTGTCGGCGGAAAGATGCGGAAACGTCTTCTTCCCGTCGTCCCACCACGGGGGAGGAAGAGGAAGGAGACTGGGCTGGGTTCATTTCCGAAGTGAAAGACACGGGGTGATATTTTTTAAATCGCAATTTAGGTAATCATTTTTATTTATTTCTTTCATAACTCTCCATCTTTATCTTTCTCCTAATTGTCGATAAATAGTTACATCTGTAAAAGAGGTTATTAAGGAATTTAGTGTAATATACATAAACTAATGCACTAAACTTTCCAAATCTAAGTGGATAATTACGATATTTAGCAAAAATTGGAATATTTTTCTGCGTAGGCTGCGTAGTACCTGACACGTGGATGTCACAGGATAGCATAGCAGTATAAAAACCCGATCACATCCAAAGTTCCTGCCAGCCCATAAATGCCAACAAAAGGAACATTTTCACCTTTCCCTAATACTCGGCTGTCACGGACAACCAAGTTCAAATGGGTCTGTTAAAGCGGGTGACTCTGAGATTGTCTGGGACCCAGGTCAAGTTAACTGTCAAGGCATCTCCCACAGTTCCCTTCAATAAGTTAAATAAGTAGGTAATGGTCAATATCGGTAGGTAACTTCGGTTTAAGTTTTTAAAATTAGCTTTAATACGTTACATAAGACCTGTATGAAAGCCGTAAACTATATGAGGCAATCGTGGAAAATGAAATAAGAGAACAGACTTTATCCTAGTATAAAATATCAGGAGAGAACAAAGTGAGTAGCATTTGAATAACACTTTTACAGATTCTGCTATTCCATGAATATCCAAATAGCTTTTGAAATGTAAAAAAATATGTCATAGCATAAAAAAGTATTTAACAGAATTTTTCTAATTTTGATTGCATAGAGACGGGATTTGTTATCAAACTTCTTTTAAAAAATCTATTTTCAATACCAAATGAAACCTTAATAAAAAGACTTATTAAGATATTCATTTCACAAATTAATCAGGCTCTGCATAAAGAAAATCAATTCCACAGATAGTTCCCGTACCGGAGCGACTTAGTACTTAGTTATGTTAACCTCTTAAAACGTCCCTCGTGTCCATATTATCTGAAAGGCAGAGCGTAGCTGGAATTTCAAAATTAAGCGTAGCCAACCACTTTTCCTCCATTCCATCACTGATGATGGTGAAGGATCGTCAAAGTTTCCTCGTATTAGGCAACTTATTATAATAGATAGAAAGGTAAGTGGGTTAAAGATGACAGTGTTGTCATGAAATGTCTTCATCGATATTCATTTGGGCGGTCTCAGCTTACCTTTCAAGAAATAATTCAGAAGATTAGGAAGCCAATTGAAGTTTATACCATAAACTTTGATATAAATTATGCATGTATGTATTTTTTCAAGTAACTCTTATTTCATTTTTGTTTTGCCATAAAATGTTTGAAGTAGGCGCGAAATTAGGTAAAAATACCCACGCGACACGAGGGCCAAACTTTTTCTCTTCATAATCTATGAATATCAATGGCGGTTGATATAGTTATCATGCGTCACCAGGAGAACGAAAGAACGGGGGGGGGGTGGAGAATGCAGCGAGAGCGAATAAAATTGGCTGTGAATGGGATCAGGACGTAGCGAACAAAAGTCCTATTATTCCACTGAAATGGAGACCATTTGGGTTCGTCTCATGTTTTACCCACAGCCAATGGTGGTGGATTGTGATCGCATGACGATTTATGCTTGTTTTATTCCGTAGTTGAAATATGAAATATTAGCCCGTCATCACACAAAAACGCTTTGAAAATACCCACTGGTGAAACAAGTTCCGTGTTTCTTGCACGTAAATTTACCCATATGTATAGATCCTGGAAAAAAATATGAAAATGGCTGTTCAAAGAAGGTTGAGGTAAAAGCAGGCAACCTGCCTGCAACGTGTTATTTAGGACGCACGTGAACTAAATGCGGAGGCTTTTGCTTCCAAGATTTTTTGTCATCGCGAGGAAGTTCATTTTAGGACCGGTGGATTTAATTTAACGTGCACATTACATTAATTAGCTTGAAAAGGTTTCCTCATTTGATTTTTGAAACGAAATCACCAAATTTGCTTCAATTTTGCCCGTCCAAAATTCTGAAAAGGTCGCATTAATAATTTTACTCATTCTCTAAGAGAATTGTAAAACGGCACAATGATATTTGGCTTCGTGAGGTTAATTGCAGAGCTAAATATCATCCATGAAAACTCCAATTTGCTATTGCTGATAGCTGTTTGCTGAATCGTCACAATTATGAGTGCTCTAACATTATTTGGACCAATGTGTTTGGTTTCATCTTCATATTCTAAGCTTTCTGTATAAATGAATCATTTAGACCTTCTTGGCTCTTGGCATCTTGGCTCACAAAAAGGCTAATGTATGTGTAGAGTAAATACGTGTTTGGAAAAACATTACCCGACTTGCGTCCGCTATTGAGTTAAATGTTATAGACGTTTCTGTTTACTCAATATCGGATATTTGTTTTAAGGAAATGCTAGTTTGAGAAAAGGACGATATTGGCTTTCTAGGTTTTTCAAAAATGCAAATATTCGTCCATTTTGAAATATTAATTTTTTTTACACAGTATAGGATAAAGTAATATTTCTGAAAGTTAAATTCGATGAAATTTGTATGAAAACAAATTCTAGATCCTTTTGGATAAGAAGTTTTCCTTTCCAAGAGTTAAATGTGATCGTTTAATGGCATATTATAAAATGTTACTTGTTTTGATCATTCACGCAGAGGTAACAGGAGTATGAACTGGTAATTTTATGATCCCACCATAATTTTGGGAAAACGAAAGTTATGTACTAAAATTAGTGCGGCAAATGCAAAAACGGCAGTTTGAGGTTATTATTTCCTCTTCATGAAACATCACAAGTAAGTTTTCAGGAAAAATTTTGGATGATAATTTCTTCTGCAAGCAAGGCATTTACAAAAAATGAGCGGAATAGCGACCGTATCGGGGAGAGATACGTACACAAAAGGTAAGTGATCACAAATTAATGCTGCTTGGTATTGATTGAAAAATCTTATTTTAAAAGTAAGGATAGTGCTGATTTGGTTATGTTTCTTGTAGCGAGAACCGTTAAGGTGTATGCTGAAAGGCGAGACAGAAAATACTCGTGGTACTGGATGAGAGAAATATATGGAATAATTGGAAGAAATTAGATTTAAGTATTTAAGATGGTATTGAGAGGTAACAAAATGTTACATGTATCTTAGAATTACCATACCATAGACATAAAAGGAAGGAAGAAATCAATCGATGTGAAATAGAAACTGTTGGAAATATGAGGAGCTGAGCGAGGTAGCATTATTAGACGATAGTTGCTTACATTTTTTCCGAAATGATATCGAACTCTTTTAAGAACTACAATGGTTACCACGTAATGCATATTACCTCAACCCAAGTATGAGAACAGATCGACAAAAAAGTGCTTCTTACCGCTAAAGAGTGGTTTTGATTGACGAAAATGCCGGGACGGGTATTTTTGCTATCGTTTTTCCGTTTCATTCCATCTAAGGAACCCTGGAAACTCAATACTTGATCTCAGCAGTCACGATCATCATTGTAAAAAATTACATCCACCGAGGTACGTACGCTATAGCAGGTCGAGGATTGACCATCTGCCGCTGAGGGGCCAAAGTATGAGTGAAATTACTTTGAGGGCGGTAGGGGTCGGTGGCTGGAAATGAAAGAGGGAGGTGCAGGATGGAAAGAGAGGGTGTGCGTAAACAGAGATGTGGACCAGGGCATCATCGAGCGATGTGGTAGGGGGTTCGCCACGTGGTGTAGGAGTTTCAGAGAGGGTGGCAGAGACAGAGAGGGCGACGTAATCACGTTTAGACGTGTCTGTGCGTGCTTGTGTGTGTGAGAGTTCAGGGTGACGTGATTGGCGGCAGTATGGCAGGGAGGACGAATTCCGGACACCAGGGGAGGCGTTGGCATCCTCTGGGAGTCTCAGAGAGACGCTGTCCAAGCCTCCATACATGCTCTCGAGAGCCTGGAGGACAGTGCGTGGTAATTCGCTCGCCCATTCTACTCCCTTTGGCACGTGAAGGGGATTGGGATTTTATGTGATGTGCGAGTTGATTGATCATTTGTTCATGTAATTCCTCTAAAGGACTGCTCTCGGACTGTTTGGGGGTATGCATTTTATTTTCTTAGTTTTTAAGATGTACACATAGTATTTTAGGATTATCATCGTATTATTTAGATCGCAACTTTAGAGCTAGTTTGTCAACGGTTTATATTATTCTCAGATGATTTCCTTATAAATATTTCCTCAATTTTCCATTTGATTCATGCCTTTGATCCGTCATAATTCTCTGATAATATTGATCTCTCATCATAATTCTTCCTTTATAGATTTTTTTCATCCAAGAAGTCTATATTTCGATAAAATTGACATATTTGAGTGCATCCACACTTGTCATTGCCTCCTTCACTTGGTATATTGTAGAAATGTTTCCTCTTTCATCTCTATAATATATTGTGAACTCTTATTTTTTCCGCTAAGTATGCCGTATATAATATTCTGAGGCAAATTGGTCCATCCCCAAACATCTATTTTCTGGCCCTCTCCTTTCTGAAGTAAATGGGATGAATATATGTGCGTGGTCAAGTTTGTTTGCAGTAAATGGCACAGTTCCAGGCGTAACATGGTGGAAATCCTTTATGTTAAAAAAAGACACTTTGCTATTTCAAATTGAATTTTTTAAATTACTAATTTAAAAAAAATGAGGATAATCAAAGTATTTTATTTCATCATTTGTTTGCCGTATTCTCAAAAGAATATTTATTTATTCTTTCCTATTATTTTTGATTGATTGTCTACCGTATTAGATAGTTTTTGAATAGACACGAGCCTAACATTGATGCATTCTACACTCCTTCATTCTGTTCATAATACCTTTTCTTATTTTATCCTCCGTCTTGCTTGTCCAACGTTCTTTCTTTTATCACATCCCGTTGCCAATCAAAATTCCCTGTATCTTAGTTTCATATCTCATTTGAATTTCTTTCTACATTCCTCTTTTCTCACCCACCATGCCGATTAACTCTTTGTTATTTTTTTTATTTCCGTCAATTTTATCTTTTCCAACCTTCTCCAAGCCAACATTTCAAAATCATCCAATCTACGCCTATCATCTTGCTTCAACGACCTAGTTTCCACGCCGTGCCAATGCTTGCTTGATATGATGGTTTTAACAAGTATTTTTTTAAAATCCTTGCTCAATGTTCCTATCATTAACGCCTTCTCTTTTGTGAAAGATGTTTGCCTTCCTTCCCTACTCATTTTTTCTTCTGAGGCTCCTATTATTTTTACCAACTAGTTCTCAGACTTCTAGGGTATGTAAAGTACCTGCTCTAGTTTTCTACTTTTTTTTCAATATTTGGCTTAGATATCATTCTTCTCGTCAACTTCATAACCTTAGTTTAGTTTAAAAATCAAATTCCTATATCCTCCAGATTCCTGCACTCTAGAATTTTCTTATTTCTTACCACTCATTAAAAACTGTCTACAGGTAAAATGGTTCACGGTATCATGACGATTTTGTTAATTCACTGACTCTCTCAAACCTAAATGAATTGATAAGTACACAGCCTGTTGTAAATTATAATTTTTTACTCTCTCATTATTTTGATAGCGTTTATATCATCTAATTATTATCTAGAGTACCATAATAAACAAAAACTATTATCATGCTAAAATAGTTTTTTATTTTAACAGCTGTGCTTAAATCATGGATATTAGTTATTTAATGTTTTTATTTAAAAAAAAGCATGAAATGAAGAGCGGTTATTTATTTCTTAAATGTCTTTGCATTTAAGCTTCAACTAAGAATAATAGCTTTCCATTCATTTGATCCCGTATCTAGCAAGTTCATTTAGCCATAAATGACAAATTTCACTGAGACAAAGAAGTATTATTTAACTTCCCTTTAATATTATAACAATCCGGCAAAGTTCCTTTTAAACTAAATTAGAGAGGATTATAACGGTAAAGTATATGATTTGACCACATGTGCTCTACTACTTTCACTGCATGACGTGTTGGGGAGTGATGGTATTAATTCAACCCTGAGGGAATTCTGTGCACAGTCTCTGACCATATGTAGACCTATGCATTTGTGCGTTCATATTTTTGCGGTTACAAGCATTTATGTACCGTTCACGTTTACCTCCTGCACCGCTGAACGGGAGTTCCTTAAGTCTGGGGAAGTTCCTTCGATGGAATAGAATAGCGCACTTAGACTTTCTTCCCGCAAAGAGATTTGTGATCTTGAACGGTGATGATCTCCGCTATGAACCTCGTTTCCTTAAAACCCAACCCTTTTTCCTCTACTCCACTCCCAACATTCCATATATTCCATCTTCTCATCTTTCTCCTTCTCTCCTCGTTGCTCATTCACTTTGTCTGCTGCTCTCACATTTCCCCGCCTCCTATATTTTTATCTCTCCGCAATATCTCCCTTCCTTCAAGCCCCTCCTTTCCCCACTTCCACCTTCGACCAGATTCACACAGGCCCACACACCAATATCCAGCGGGGAAGACTCATCCTCCTTCCTGGGACCGCCCTGAGATCCCCTCTCCCCAACCTCCCACACATTCTCCCTTTACCCTACTCATTGTGTCCCGGAGGAAGACGATGCCATCTGCCCGGCAGTTGTCAGAGTTATTTATCGCGAGCAATTTCACGCGTCTTCCAGGAGCACACCCCACCTAAGTCCTTCCGTTTCTCCTCTTCTCTCTCCTCTTGTCCTGTCCACCAAAAGCGACTTCCCACTTACTCCTCGGTCCTCCTCTGCCTATTCCACCTCTTCTACCCACGCCCCTTTTAGCTGCCCTTTCCACTCTCCGTCTCATTGCTTCTCCGTCTCTCCATATTTCCAAAATTTCTTGCGATTCTCTCTAATAATTTTCGTAGTTTTCCCCTCCATTTACTCATTTCCTTTCATTCCGACGATTTTGAAGTGCAGTTTCAGTACGGATAATTTATTCTTGCGGATATGATGGCAGTAACCTTAAGGAAAAGAAAATTTTTATCAGGAAACGTTGAGTATGGATTCATCAGAAAAATCTTATTAAAATGGAGTGGAATGTATGTTAAAGGAAGTTCCTTGCTTGCGTTAAATTGAACAATTGAACGCATATACTTTCGCGGAAGTTTCTTCGATCTTCGTTCCGAATGATTAAAGCTGAGTGAATTAAACTACTGCACCGGGCCAAACAACCATACAATGTAAAAATGCAGAAGTGTTGCATCTTAAAAACTATTCATCCTGACAGGAACTGGAACACGTATCCTTTCGAGCTACAGCCGAGCGGTTCAACCAATTGAGCCTCTGAGGCTTACTACAATGTGAATATCTAGGTGCTCAAAAGGATCAATATCTTCTGACGAATTACCGATCGAGATATAATGGCAAATTCGTTTATAAGTATGCCTAATGACAAAGGGGGAAGATTTGAGAGTAATTCTTGGCCGGTTTAACTGTTGCTGTATATGATTATTTATTTGTGAGTAAAAATATCTGTATCATAAGGAATGCGCAAATTATTTTTAGATGCACAACCCGCGATGGGTAGTGACCATTTACTTTATGCAAAAATGTTGAATATTTGGGCGTGGTATTTCTCCCATATGATAGCTTTCGATTTCTTTTCAAGACATATTATTGCCATATTATTGCCATATTTTTGCCATTGACATATTATCTTTAATCGAGTGAACACGTATAAAAGTAAGAAAGTGTTAGCTGTTGCAAAGGACCCACTATAACGTATAATGACGTGCTATTCAAAGTGCTATAACCATATTTAAAAGTTTAGTGGAACAAAGAATTTTATTAACCATAGATTTTCTTTCTTTTCACATAACCAAGTTAAATTATAAATGACAAAGCCTAATGGAATCTAAATATTTCCCTATGAGCATGCGATGATAATTTAAATACGTTTTACAGAACATTAGACATTTTTAATAGTGCTTTTAGTAATTTTTTTTAACTCCAGAAAAATTATTTTTCTCAAAGTTGCATTTAAAATGGGATTGCAATAAATCTACATATATGAAAATGGCAAATAGTAGGATTACATCTTTTTTATGCTGGGGCTCTTCATTATCACTATTCTCTAATCACTATTTATTAATTTATTGAAATATAAATGGCTGAAATAATTTCTTATCTGTATCTTTGCCGTTTCTCATGAATGAGACTTGGCTGCAAATTCTAGTCTAATATTCACTTAATAATTAAGTAATACTTTATCAATTAACAAAAGATAGGAGCCTTTTATGGTCTTATTTTGAATTATTAGGGCAATGTTTGCCAGTCAGTTTAGCCTAGTTCATCTGTTTGAGTACAACTTCATTTAAAATGTTCATAAATAAGTTACACATTTATTAAAATCGATCTTTTCGGTTCATATTGGGTACGATAGTTGAAATTTGGAAGCAAACCTTAAGCATTTTGAGTATTATCGGTGAACTAATTTACATCGCTCATTTTGTATCTGAATACCGCTTTTCACTCACCGTGTTCATTCATTACATCCCTTTCTCACTCATTGTTTTACTTCCCATCTCCTTGTTCCTCAACATTCTCTCAGCCTCATCTCCTTAGTACTATTGTCACTACCTTGCTACCCTTTCTTCTGCACTCTCACTCTGGGCTCTAAAGCAAGTTGTCTTCCTTTGTTCTCTTCTCTTGTTTCTTTAATTCAATTTTTCCCATCTCTCTTTCTATGTTTCTCTTCGACTGTCTCCATCTCACCTCCCACGCCACCCCATGTCAAACCTCTTTTATTTTCCTCTCTCAACCATTCTCAGTATAATCCATTTATTTTCCCACTCATTTACTTAATTTCCTTTCCTTTTTCTTTGTCCAGCTATCTAATGTCTCCACCCAATCCATACGATATACCCTGTGCCCCAAAATTGAGGGTGTTCACATTTAAGGGTTGCACGTTCTCCTTCTAAATGTACATATTCTTTTTGAGATTCATGTGGAACGTGGCTGGATTTTGATTTTAGGCCAGGGAATTAAAGTAATTTTTAATAAAGAAAAAACTGATGACATAGCGAACCCCATTGCAACACGATATTGGGCTGGTGGTGGCCATTTATTAGTAAATATTACATTGATTCATCAAGTCTCCTTCAAATAATTCTCAAAGCTTCAACTAATTCAATGAAAATATTTCCTTGGTTTATTCTTTTATCAGGAAAAATATGAGTTGCATGCAATTCGAAGGAGCAAGAGTAAATAACGTTCTGGAGAAACTATTTTGTTAATCAAAAAAAGGTTTTCCCACCCCTGAGTTCTAAACCCCATCCCGTTGGAATTCGTTGAATAAAGGTAATACTGATCTATAAATTTATATTGTTTAAATTTGAATTCCATATCGGTCTCTTTTGTATAGCCATAAAATATTTTACATAATTTTATTTTTTACTTGGAATTTTTATAAAAAATGCAAACTTTTCCTTCGAGTTTCATCTTAAGATAGAACATTTCGTATTGTCCCTTTTAAGTTATAGCACCAATTAGCCTAGTCACCGATATAATTACTTGATGGATACTTATTTATAAACTATTTACTCGCCATCAAGATTCGGTGCAATATTACTGATTTTATTATAAAACTACCATAATATGCTGGTAATAATGGATATTTTACTTTTACATTCAATTCAAATGTTCATTATGGTTTTACCATGAACAATTTAAAAATAATCATTTTCATTTTACCTAGGATTTGAAAAGGACCGTAGTAGGGGTGTTTCAAATCCTTCCATTTTTATTCTGATACGTAAATGCAAATGGCTGGAAAGATATGTATGTACTATCTAATTTACGACACGTTAAAAATCTATAAAAGACGAATATTGTCTCATTTACAGTACCTATATGCACTCTAGCATCAATTATCTAGTTTCATGGATATAATCCTAACAAAGGTTCATCAAATATCCGGCGCGGCACATAAAACTAAAACTCAACGTGAACGAGCCCAACGTTTGCACCATCTCGTAGCAACGAGTGGGCCTTCATGCAGTTTGACTCACAAATTGATTTGATTGCACGATTATCATAAGAAAATTAAACTTTCAAATCGATATGATTCATTTCACTTCCACTAGTCCCGTTCACCAAGTACCCCGCGGGAGGGAATATAAATGCCCATCTCGTTCTACTCGAGCACCTGCTGCCGTGTACACGATCCCCGTCTCACCCTCCCCCCCAAAACCCAAGGATTCAAACCATACGGGCTCTTCCCTTCCACTCCTCTCGCTCAATTCTCAATTCCCATTCCCTGCGAAAACTGCCTCGCCGTCGCTCATTGCCGACTAAAAACACTCTTCATCGCGCATAAATACGCATCTCTGAGCTTCGTCTCTTATCCTCTGTCTTCCTCCCTCCAACTCCTTTCCCCTCTGCTTCAATTTCCAGACGAGACGCTTCCACTTTCCACACCCCTCTTCCTCGTGCCCGCTTACTCTGTGCTCAAGCCATCGTTTACGCTTCATTCATTCTTCCACTACTTTTAGTACCCTGCTGAACCGTTTCATCGCCTCGAAAAAAGGGACCGTTTTTCCCTTTCCTCATTTCTCCCTCTCTACCTTTTGTCCTCATTAAAAGCACTCCTTGCCTTCCTTTTTTGAAAGGCATTACTACAGCTCCGTCTTTTTCTCTCCTCTCTTTTCTTCCCTTTCTCTCTCTCTCTCTCTCTTTGGCCCCCTCGCCCTTCCGCTGAGGCCTTTGTGAGAAGAAGCCCTTTTCGGCGAGCGCGGAGTTTTGTCGGCTCGCTTTCGCCCCGTCTTTTTTTGTGGTAATTGGAGCTAATTATTAGAAGTTGGTAATCTGGGAGAGGGTCCATCCGATTCGAGGGGCATTTCCTAACCTACCCGCAGTCGAGTCGTCGCTTTGTGCTTTCCTCTTTCCTATCCTTTTATTTCGTTTATCGGGTTGGGTGACGAGTAAACAACGGCATTCTCTGAGGCGCTTAATGAGACAAAAATTTCATTCCTCGTCAGTAAGGAGGTTTTGTATTTTTTTAATGGCCCAAGGGGTGTAAAGTAAAACGGCTGGAGGGAAAGACAAAAATAATCCAGATGTGAGACCACTCGGAATTTTTTTTACGTTCCATTTTGGAACTGTTATAGCTTGAAATATGTTTCGTAATTCTTTTAAATAATTAAACAGTTCTAACTGGGAGAGCATAGAAGCGAGCTTGATGTTAACATCCAGATGACTGCCCCAAAGACATCTGAGGGGCTAAAACTTAACATTTATGGAGTAGAGCATTTAGTGTTTATTGTGCAATTTTAATTTTAATCTAAATGGTTTGGTGTAAATATGTTTCAATCCCACTGCACATCAAGGAAACTCGACCTCGTGGGATAATTTTGCAACATTGTCCTTCAAGAACACTATCTTCAAAATCCCTGGTGTACAAATAGGTTTAATATTTTTATGTATTCTTCTTCCTTCTTATTGAACGCTCTAGACTTTAAAAATGTTCTCCCATTTAAAACATATGTTTTACAGAATGGAATACTAAATATTTATTTGTACTTTTTTACAGGCTTTTAGAACTGATATTGGTAGCCATTGAACACGTAACGTAGTTTTCAACAGTAGGTAGGGAGAATATCACCCTTTATCATTGTAAAATATTTCCGTATATTATTTGCCTCTTCACCCAGACTTTTGATTGAGAAATTAATTTTTCATGAAATATACGGCTATAACCTAATCGCTCAAATCTGAAAATTACATAAGATATGTGTTAACGTTATGGAAAAGTGATTAGTGTCCTCAGGAGTTTTATTTGAATGAATAATTTTCCCCCTTTGTATAACTATTAGATTACTGAAATGGTGTCAGAAAAAAAAACTTGAGGTTAGAAGTATCGTGAATGCGATTAATACACGGAAGAAATATTAATCTATGAGAAAATTATTTAATTTCAAACAATAAGAACGTGGGTCGTAGTATATGTAATGAACGTCTTCTAACTTTGGAATTACGATTTAAATCTCGGGTGATATTCCTTGTTCAATTTTTTAAACTGGGAGTTCTTTTAATTTGATTGAAATTCAGAATAATGAGCGTTATTCCAGAGGGTAGAGCGTAGATCAGTTCTCCATTGCTCTCAAATTTAATTCTGGATACCCTTTACTTCACCCAATATGATTAATTTTTACAAAGATCCCCGATCTGCCTGGGGAAGGACAGGGAAAGGACAGGACAGGAAAGCACCCCCCTTTCCCTGACGCGTGTATATGTACTACGAGGGTCATCCGGAAAGTAGTACCCGTTCGTGCCGCATGAAGTGCTGACGACGCGAGTAGCCGCTGGACGAGGTCAGATAGCTTCAGTGGCTTGTCTGCCTTCTCTGAGCCAAGTTGCGTGACGCTAGCATTGCCTGTGTTGTTTCTGTGATTGTTTACAATGTTTAAAAAAATTGAGAACGCCGCCAGTTGTGAAGTGAGGGCAGTGATTAAATTCCTCAATGCAAGAAACGTTCGCCCATGTGATATTCATCGCCAATTAAAGGAGGTGTATGGAGACAATGTAATGGACGAGTCGTCTGTTCGGCGGTGGTGTCGCAACTTCAACATGGGGAGGGGGAACACACACGACGATGAGCGTTCGGAGAGACCGTCTGTCATTACAGACCAACTGGTGAGCTCAGTTGACGAATTCGTGAGGAACGATCGGCGCGTCACAATTGATGACATCTGTGAGCATTTTCCCAATGTTTCTCGAACAATTGTTCATGAAATTGTTAAACACCATCTGCATTATGCAAAAATTTGTGCAAGATGGGTCCCTCGCGTATCTCAATGAGCTGGCGGCGAAGGACTATGCAGCAGGAATACAGAAACTTGTCACACGTTATGACAAATGCCTTAATTTGCTTGGAGATTATGTTGAGAAGTAGTTTAAAGTATCCTCTTTCAAATAAAATTTTTTATGTTTGTTAATATTTACTTTTGTGTCTTTATTTCACGAACGGGTACTACTTTCCGGATGACCCTCGTATATCACACGCCGTTGGACGAGATCCTAGGTGGCCTTAAACCTCACCCATTAAACCCACCATCCATTAATTACTGAGGGTGTTCAGGTATATGTACATATATCTGAGGATTGCATCCTGCAAAAAGTAGCACCCCTCATTTAGTCAGGACCCTCATGCAAATGTTTGATTTTTCTTCGCAGAAAGTTTAGTATTATTACTGGATGTGAAACTTACCTTTAATATCGACCATGGTATATCGAAGGAAATGAATACACAATCAATCAGAATAGTTATCGCTGTGAAAAAATTAAATGCACCAATCGGAAATGGTTCCGAGTTAACTGTATGGCTTTAGTTTTCATTTCAAATCACTACGCATCGTTAAATAATTTACCAATCGTCTCTTCTAATCAAATCATTCTTATCGAACTGGTTAATTTGTTTCCAAAGAAGAGGGATAGGTCAATTATTGTACAGGGTGCGGATAGATAACGTTATTTTTTGAAAGCGGTTTGCTTTTGAAAAAAGGAAGTTATGTCGCCGCATCCTGTATATGCAGAGGAAAATTTCCCCACTTTTAAAAAGTTAACAAAAGTAATATTCCTTTATTAAAAGCTGCCTGTTAAAAATAGCAATATCATTTAGCTTTTTGCGTAATTTATAACATCAACGATCAGAAAAGCAAATTTTGGAATATAATTAATTATTAATAATAACAATAATTATTTAATCTTGTCCTAAGCAAGTTTGAGTTTCCGTAATTGGGTTTTTAATATTTTCCGCTTATATTTATACATCTGCTATCATTGCATTAGGCTGATAAATGTAGCAATGATTGAGCTAGGTTTGCTCCAAGCCCTACCCTAAAAGGTAAAATGCCATTTCTAATAAAAATAACTTATGGGTAGAAATAAACTGAGTTAATTCAATGATGTTATTCCCCAGCGTGCAATATTTGGTATCGGATTTCTTCTCCGTAAAGGAAAAGTACAACGAATGGAGTTTCACCATTCTCACATTAGCCATTTATCCATTTTGCAACTCATGCTGTGGATAGCTCAGCTTCCTTTCAGGTCAACACTTTGCTTCCCGAGTCTCATGGTTCCCAGAATATTTATCCATTCCATGTCCACCCTTCAACCCCAAAAAACCCCTGGATCCCTGTTCAGGAATCCCTTAACGTTCGTTCCCCGTTCTGTTGGTTTAAAATATATATTTTTTCTGAGGGGTTCAGAAAAAGATGAACTTGTTTTTAATTAAGCAAAGCTCGTCGAGCACATCATCTTAATTTTTCCGTTCGAACGACCTCGTTGGTTTTATGAGTGTTTTATACGCATGGCGGGGGGGGGGGGGTGCTGGGTGAAGCGTACTTCAGCTTCTCGCTTCGTCCCTCGTTGTTGGTTTTTATCTCTCCTTTTTAATACAATTTCACCATCTTCTCGGCCATATCTTTCGTCCTCTGGACTTAATCTTGTTACTTTATTGTGTTTTTTACGAGGCCGAGAACATTTTACGGGGCAAACACTTTTGTCGTCCCTTTACAAACGAAGCCCTTTTCGAAGTAAGTCTAACATTTGGTGAGTTTCATTAATGCAATTAGACGAAGATTGTTTTATATTTCATTTTTATTCAAGGTGCAACTTTTACCCTAGCAGTAATTTCAGTTTATTTTCTTAAGGGAATGACAATTTAGTTCGTTTGCTATATAAATGTTCTCATTCTCTTCATCTTAGGATTTTGTCATATCCAACTTCATACTTTCGTTTTTGACGATTCGGGATGAGAGTTTTTTACTGCGCTCAAAAGGGTATAAATTGATTCTAAAAATCTTATTGGCTGAAATTATTTATGCCGATAATAATTTATACTTTTTTTGTATGGAAATCCGCTTGCACATTTCGGTCACCTATTGAAAACTTAGAGTGAATATCATCCCCTCTTCACAAATTTCTTTCTTGCTTTTGACGATTTATCTTTTAAGAATCAGCCTTAAAGTATTTCATAGCAAAGGATTTACTTTTGCGTAGAAATCTCTAAATTCTGGGAATATATCTAATCAAAAATAAATTTGACTTTGTTTGTCTGAAATTTTGAGATTATATTACTTTTAATAATTTTCTCCTGCCTGGCTTTAAACCTGTAGCAACATTAAAATAGGGCCTATCATTGTTTTAGAGCAAGAATGAACAGGCACTTTGCTTGAACCTTTGCGATAATTAACAGGATGATCCCACTCCATAAAAATATCTCTCCCTTAGACAACAAAACAGGGATAATGTTTTTATTCATGTCTCTTCAACGAGCTCTTTAGCTCAAAAGCGCTACATCTAAACTTCAGTTCATTGTAGTAAAGGAAGTACTTAAAAAAACGCGGCTACACATGAAACAAAGCCGGGCTATTTCGTCTAAACACATTTTCATTCCTCCCTCTCATATTAAGTCCTCATCCTTTCTTGACTTCAAGTTTCCTTCCAGGGAACTACAAACGTCCTTTTTTCTTTCATCGCTCACCAGTTTCCCCTATTCTTCCTTCCACTTCCCTTTTCACTCGCTTTCCTCCGCACATTCACGTCCTTCGTCTTATTTGTGCCCTCTCTCTCACTCTGTATCTCGAATTATCCTTTTCTACGACTCCATTGAAGCCGAGACAACCCGCTTTCAGCCTCTTCTCATTTTACTCCGTTTCTCCAATGACGGGCTGACTTTCTCTTCGGAAAGTTTACGGTGGGGAATTTCCCATTTTGGCATAATCTTAATCATTTCCCTTCCCATTATGGTTTACTTCCCTATCTCTCCCTCTCCTTCATCCTCTCTTCTCTCTCCTTCCTTTTGCTACAAAGGCAGAGCTCAAGCAAGTACTTATAATCGTATTCAGCAACTTTCAGGTGGTTTGCGGGATCTTCAAGTTTGTTCGTCGAACCGCCAAGCACAAAATTATTGCTGATCGCTACGACGTGCCAAGACTAAGGAGTGGATTCAAAGTTCAAAGGAAGACATATGTCTTTCCGAATAAGGACAAATTTTTCAGTAGTGTTTAATATTTATAATACTTTTTTTATGAAGCTTACTAATGATTTTCGTCGAATAATACTGCTTAATCATTCCGTTCCACCTGAAACAAGAACAACCGCCTTCGTTCCACGGATTACCTTCATATTGATAGAATAGAAACTCTAGCTTACAGATTAAAATTGGCAGTGTGCGTATTCAATCCTTTAGTGACACCCCGTGGTAATCGATGAGAAAACTAAAATTGTTAATTGATGAACATCTACCTGTTATGAAATCGTAGTAGATGCATTTGTATAATATCCTAAAATAGGCTTCACCCTCAGTTAAATTCCACAGGGTAGTGATAATGGCGACTGCTAATGACATGAAGTATCTATTTTCGTAGTCTAGTTCAGCTCCTAGATGGAGTAAGGTATGTGGATGCAATAGGTAGCAAATAGCTCATGGATTATTTGTGTAACTATGTGCCGTTTTGCAGACGAGCGCTTCGTCTGGAATGCGATGTAAATGATGTTTTTGCATGTTGTTGCTGAAATAACCATGGGATATATATATATTTAATCTCGAAGAAGAGATATACTGAGTTGTAATTAGGAGTGTCTGAATATGA
Source organism: Hetaerina americana (assembly GCF_022747635.1). NCBI lineage: Eukaryota > Metazoa > Arthropoda > Insecta > Odonata > Calopterygidae > Hetaerina > Hetaerina americana. Next base: position 36,428,305 of record NW_027286181.1, read on the forward strand.
AAGGTGGCAATGCTTTTCCTGGGCTTCTTTTAGTACTAAAAGTTTTCAAAGATCTAATGAAAGCTAGCACATCATCTATGACAGTAAACAACGATAAACATAAACGCATTTCAAATGGACCCTTAACACTAGACGCTAAAAATAATGAATTTTGCATAAACTTTAGGATCTTTTATGGAGGCTTATATATCTCTGTTTCCTCACACTGTATAAATACTTGCATATCTATAGATAATAACTGCATCGAATGCGTTTATTGGCGCATATCATACATTGAATTTTTATTTCTTGTTTTTCCAAATCTTTGCGATTACTTCAAAATAAATTGCCTTCCTTAATTATATTGCCCTATCATTCAGGTTGTTCTACGATAACGCTTTTTCATACGCTCGCGTTACCACTTATGAGGTGTAACGCAGTTGTAATATGCACTAGTTAAATGTAATTGTTTCATTAGTTCAACATATTTGAACACCGGAACATCCCGTGCGTTTAGAATTAGAGTTGAACTACACTAGTAATGTTAGTAATAATAAAGACAAAATCTTAGTATTGGATTCAAAACTTTTGTCCAACTTAATGTAAGGAAAAAAAGGCAAGCATATGCACTTTACATAGTTTTCAAACTCCAGCTGAGACTTTTACTCGTGCCCTTATGCTGAAGAAGTTGAGTTTGCAACCTAAATATTCAATAATCCTGAGTACTGTATCTTGTCATATCTTATCTGTTCTCCAGTCACACCTCTGATCATAACAAGCGTCGAGAATATGTATACTATTGGGTACATATGGACCTATGTGGAATATATGGAGCAAAGGAAGGAATGGCAGGTAGTGTCCGATATGGTTTAAGGTTTGCCATGGTTATTTATGCTTTCCCTCTGGAAGTATCTAAAATTTCATAAAAATGACTTCTGTTAACGGATGTATTCGGTATATAACTTCATGGCGAATTAACTTGGCGAAGTGATTCGTGTTTAAAAAAGAAAGAAGACATGCCTAAGTCATAATTTTCAGAACGCACTTTTCCTTCAGCCTGCTCTGGAAGAGGAGTACTTCCTGCACAGCAATTAACTCAATCGAATTTTTTGCGAGCATTTCCATGTACTACACCCCATTCCCTTTAAAATGTAACTTTAAAAAGGGATGAGGTACCACTCCAATCATTAAAAGCCACAGAGGCAAAATTTTGGTGTTGGCGGAATGAAGATGGGGAAGGAAGGAATGGGTGCCACCGACTGAGATTTTGGGAAACGTAGATGACAGTGTGTGGGAGGGGTGAGAAGATGGAATGGAACAGGGGTCGCCTTGAAGGGGAGAAGAATCATTTTCACCAAGGGGATCTCCTCTGCCTGCGGAGACAGAGGGAGGACACTTCCTTCCCTCCCTATTACGTCTCGTCCTCAATTTACGTCCCCCTACTTCAATTCTTCCTACACTTTGATTTCTCCGGGAAAATTTCTGGAAACAATGCTGTCTTCCACCTCCTCCCACCGCAGCGTTGATTTCTCTCCCCCAACAACGGTACCCTCATAAGCGCATTTTCTCTCATCTGTCATCAGATATATGGCCTTCCAAATGTTTTTTCCCTTTCCTCTCACGAGTAAAATGAAGGCGGTTGGCGTATACTTATAATTTTTATCGTGAAACGAATTTCGGGTTGCAAAAAAAACGTTATTCTTGGTAAAAATAAAACTCCGGAAAAAATGAGATAGAAATATGTTTTTTTACTGTGCGTAATATTCTTAGCCAACTAATCCGCGGAGTAAAGGAAGGTAGCAAATATGCAGAGCTAAAAACCGAGTTATTTTAATGTGTGCTGTGACATTTAAGAATTTTTGTGACGTGCAAGTCAGGGCTTAGGAGTATTGTACAGTGTAATGCTTTGGTCTATCAAAATGCCTTCCATGGCCCGACAGAGTACTGGTAAATCCGGGTAAATTCGTTGCAATCTACCGTGTAAGTCATCATAATATACTTTTAAAATCCATGAATACGAGTTAAATATTCAGGTGTACTTAATAATAATTCATTTGTTTCATTAAGATTGATTGCAGCCAATCCTTAATCATTGTTTGTGGAGTTCAGTATTAGAAATAAGGTGTGATAAATATAAAGAACCTACTGCCTGTTTAAATTCACAAAACATTCACCAATTCACCCTAAGAGGGAGTAAGAGAAACTATTCACACGTTTTGAATAGTTCGTAGGTTTTTTAACCTATTTTGATTTATCCTTGGCCACTGCACCACCCAAATAATGTGTGTACCTGTGTATCACACCAATCTCGAGGAAAGTTATTGTCTTGTAACTTGAAACCGATTTTTAGGTGAGCCTTTTAGATTATAGAACATTGCTAAGTATCCCTATGATTCCATGTTGATTTTGGCTTCGCATTTTGATAAATTTTTGTAGATAAACCCAAAGAGCCATTCAAAAATATTTAGCTTGTCAAACGGTTTAAATATTAACAGAGCCTTTGTCTCCATGTTGATTCTAAGGGTAAAATAATTCCGATTCGTAAAGGAAGTTATTAATAAATACGCAAGGCCAATAAAAGTTTCATTTCGAACTTGGTGACACGAAACAACGAGGAAAGGAACGAACCGTTTTTCCCCCCTCAAGCGTTTCCTAATCTCCCATCCCTCCCCCATCATTCTCGTCCCTCTTTTGTTTTATACCGCACTAAATCCTTCCCCGTGAGTCGTTCCGCTTCTCTCCTTTTACCCTTTTATCTCGCCATGCCACCGACACCCCCGCGTCCAACCTTCCTCTCGCATCCTTAGGGCGATGCGTTTTCCAAGGACATAACTCCACGGGCCCGCCTCCCTCCATTTTTGCCTTCTCCTCTCCTGCCCATCCTCCTCCCCTTTTTTTCCGGCCGCCCTCCTCAGACCCTCGTCCCCCTTATTCCCTTCCTCTCTTTCCTCCTCCGGTTTCTCTGTCTCCCCAAATCTCTCGGTTCCATTATTTAATGTATTGTTAGGAATCGGGCCCAACTACCCCACCCTCTCTCATCCATGCCGTTGTCTTCCCCTTGATCGTTCTCTTGGAACGGCATTGCTTACACTCTCCACTTCTTCAGCGGTTGGTAATATATTTAAGGAAAAATATCGTGAATTTTAAGTAAAATAGATTTTGTGAAACTATTAAAATAATGACTATTTCAGATAGGGCTCAAAGTTATTGGACATGGGTGTTTGGTATAGAGAAATAGTTTATCATAGGTTTATTTCGGAAAATTATTAGTATTTACTATGGGATAATTTTGATTCAAAATAAATTTAAGATAAACATAACAGTTTTAGGTTTAACTTTGGGGAAATCCTTAATGATGTGGGTAGAGAAATAAACTTAGCTCTTCCACATAAAGATTTATTACTTTATACGACCACGGTTTCGATGCTGCGCATCCTCATCTACCTGATGAAAGGAATGACTAATCCAGTAACTCTCAGATAATAGCTGTATTCGTCTGTTTCTTATCCCAATAAATTACGGTCATTCAATTAAAAAAATGATGCCTGGGAAAAATATATCGATATCTTCTCTCTAATAATGCATTTAGTGATACTTGAATGATTCACTAAAGGGCAACCTTTATTAAGAAATTGTACGATACATAGTTGCTATCATTTCTCTATTCACTGGAACTTGAGGAGCATAAAAGTTTCAGATAGATACGTTTACGACTCAATATAAATAGGCATAATTTTTGGAAGAAATGCTTCTCGCACTTTCTTTATTAGATACCTCAAAGACATTCTTCGTCTTAGTTATTCTACTCTATTATAATCACCCCGTCGTTGAATGAGATACTCCTGCGAATATAGCTATGTTTTATGCGAAACAAATTTGCACTTTTCCTCAGATTTATTGTAACATACAACGGGTTTCAGTCCATCGAACCATCTGCAGGTACTTTCTCATAATGACGAACTGCCACTTCATCTCGCCTGAATCCGTTGAATATATAGCTATGTTTTGTTTGGAAACGAGTTCCAACCTCAGGTTATAAATGCAAAACAAATACTTTAGTGTAAGACACCAATCGAAAGTAATTTTAGTTTTTTCCGAAGGATACTATAAAATGTGTACAGAGTATATTTTCTGTGTATATTGCAGCAATAGAAATATGGCATGGTAGTTTATCTGAGTTGTGACTTATTTTCGTGGAGAAATATATCAATTCTACGAAAACGGTTTACCTATTTGGTGCTTATATTTCCGATTGTGTCTCTTTCTCAGCAACTTATTTTCTCTAATTTCCATAGCAGTAGGGAATATTTTAGAATCAATTTGCTCCCACAACGGCGTTCCTTCTCAAATTCTGATTTTCCGCATCCTTTTCCCGTTCCATCGCCTGCAAGCCTCCGTCTGAAATTATTCGTCTTCCTTCCCTCAGCCCACCCTACTCATCCGTTTCCATATTTCCCTCCTTTTTCTACTCCTTGCTTCCAGGGGGCGTGTAGTGGAGGATTGGGGGGCGGGATGATGCCTATAAAATCCAGAAAAAACGGCTCCAGGAATCCGTGAGAAACCTTATCTAGTCCCGACAACCTCCTCGTTCTCCCACCTGCAATCCATCTCAGGACACGGCAGTAAAAACTACTTCATCAGTCCGCCACGTGACGGTGCCAGTTCCGCCTCGGGGAAGGGAATGGTGCAGGAGAAAAATATATACTTTTTAAGGGCCGGAGGAATTTTCACGGCTCTTCCTCTACTCTCATACACTCGTGTCCCCGGAGATGTCGGGAAGGGGAGCGTTCTTTAGGCAACGAAACACAAGATAAGGGCTTTCAAGTCGGCACAAGAATACGGTCAAGCTGCTCTCATAGGTAAAACCCAAATAAAAAAAATAATAGGCTTTGAAACTTATTTTAGTGGTTAATCTAGCAAATTACGTTACGAATTATTGAAATATGGAACTAGAGAAACTGGTCTTGATGAAATTGTTCGTAGTCAAAAATTACATCCATGTTCAACTACAAAACGAAATGTTAACAAAAAACCGCACAATTGTACCAATTTAACATATCGTTATATATTCGTTTTAAATATCACAATTATGAATGGAAATCAAAAGAAAGCAAGTCTGTGAGATCATATATAAAAACTTTTACTCTATTGATATTTAATTCAAGGCAAATGTTGTGCATGGCTATGGCAAATTATTGGAACAAATGGTGATGACGAAAAAGATTTTTTACTAAAGGGTTTATTTTGAAGCGTAAATTCATTATTTCTTAGTAGCAAAGTTGTGATTTTTATCTTCCGATTCTTGGAAAAATAGTGGAAGGAATGAACGCGTAGTTAGACTTTAGTCATGTAATTTAATTTGAATTTTTCATCTACTACACCAGTAATGTGGCTACACATATCTATCTTTCATCTATAAAATAACTAGTGCGGGTATAATCTGATTTTAAAATCCTTAATTCTTTAGATGTTACCAAATTATTTAACGTATTTCTCATGAATATTATAAAATGATGTTTACTGTTAATCAGGCACTACAATTTGTTTGCATTCTAAGGGATAATTCGAAAATATTATTTTGGACATAACATGAAACCATTAATAGGCTAAAAATAGGAAATCCTTGAGGAAATTCGTATAGGGAAATAGGTAATTATCTTTTTTGCCCATTTCTCAGTTTGGATATAAAATTTGTGAAAATCAAACAGACCGCATTATTTTCATGTTAAAATCTCTCAACCGAGTGAAGTCATCTTGATATGTTCATCTAGAGCAAAGATTAACTGAATGAGATAAAGCAATTTAGATATGCTAATTAAATTAGATTACACCGATGGACACGAGGAAAAAAAGCGGAGTGATAATTAGCTCCCCTTAAGAATGCTGAAAATATATTTTGTTTGAAATATAAGCAAAACATGTCAATTCTTTTGAACTAAAGGCAGACTAACCTATTGTATTTTAATTCTTTTAAAAATAATATACTTACCGTTTACACGCAATGCATTTCTGACTTAGATTGCCGACGATTTACCGAGATTTTTAAGTAGATCACTCGACGAAGTAATACATTCAGTAAGTTAACATATATTCATTTCGTTCCTCGAATGAATACACTGTCAGAATATGATTGATGGCTCCTGCGCAGAGCATAGCTGTTAAACCGGTTGCATGAAATTCATCAACTCAGGGACAAAGCGTGTGAGAGGCAAGACAATGCATTCGTTTCATGTCAGATGGTAGTTAAGATTTCCTTACGTACCCCGTCGCGCTTCATCAACTGCCTTATCAACCCGAGACGCAATCTCGTAAAATAGGATTACGCTCAAGGTATTAGGGAAACTCGTGTAACGGGAAGTGGTGTTATGTTTTGAGAGGGTGGTATGAGGCAATTTTGATAAAATCGCAAGGCGCAAGGGAGCCCTTGTCCTTTCGTTCAGACATCAAAATTCATTTGATTTCCTGAAGGACGGGATGTGTAAAATTTAGGCACCAAACCCACCAGGTCGGAATGCCTGAGTAAGGGCAGGCAATTCCAAAATTTACGCCTTAGACGTCCGGCACTGGACGAGCGATATCGACAATTATATTGTGTTATGGCTGTAGAGCGCTGAAATTGATGCGGACATAAGCTTGACCAAAAATTAGCATTGAATCAATAGCGTAGTCTAAAGGTCGCTCTGAATGAATTTCCTAGAATTCAATTATTTACCCGTAAAATTACCAGGAAATATTTTATTTCCCATTTAAAGCTTTAGTTTTAAGGATACTAAATATTGAAAGAAGCTACATAGATTGAAAAAGTTAAGTTTGGCATGAAGACTTATTTATAAATTCATAAAATACTTCTTTAATACTTAATTTTAACATTAGGCCTTGGTGTAGTAAAGCACCAATGAAAGAAATTAATTTTTTTATTACACGACCTTGTAAATTTACATTTTCAATATATTTAAAACGTTACATAATATACGAAATGTATCTAACAATAACCCTTTGGAATTCAGTCCCTGGATCAACGTGAAATGAATTAATGCTTATAATATCTTGCCGTAACACATATTATTTTCATTTCAGAGCTAGTTAATCAGAAATATTTTCTAGGTGTTGCGCAACTTACGCAGCAGGTAATAGTTTGCTAATCGATATTTAATTCCAATTCTTTGGAAAAACTATGAACGAAGAAAACTTAACAAACAAATGTGTCAATCCAACCTGGATAAGTTCAGGTATATCTTAAGAAATGAAGCTAGGTTATTTTAGACACTTGCATGGTATTGTATAAATGAATGTTTATGTATTGCACATGTATGTACTTGTATATGATAATGAAAAGAAAACGAAAATCCAACCCATAGTTTTGAATCTAGTCAAATCATTAGCATTCTATTCATTCTTCTTTGAAATTCATATTTATGGCTTTGTGCAAGTAGTATATAATTTCCTTCTTCCTCGATTAAAAATTGTTATTAACTTCCACTCCCTTCAGTTTTAAATCCTGGGATTTCAATGGCTTCCTTGTCGAACAAAAACTGTAAATAAAGTTCAGAATGTTACTATTATTAATATTTTCGTGCAAGATGAATAATGACTTTCATTACAAAAATAATATTTTTCGGAAACTGCCTCATACCATGTTAATCTTGTATCTCTATTCCCCTTAACTTGAAAGGTGGAAACGGTTTTTGAGAAAATCCGTGACCCAGAAAAAAACGGCTTATTCTTTTGGTTCTATTGCCTTGGCGGTGAACTCGTATCATAATTAGTGCGGCTGAGCAGTTATTTAAATAATGGTTGAACCGAAAAATAATTCATTCCAAGGGGTGATTATATGTAAATTAATTGTCCCAGATCCCAATGCTGAAATTGCTCTAAAAATGTTTCGAGTGAACTCTCTTCAATGGCAGAAAGTTTTTATTTCAGACTCATTTCACGAGAAATATGTGACACATTCATCAAGTTAAGTTTCCAATTTGGATTTGGCAAAAAGAAATAGCTCAAGTGACAAATTATTCTCTCCTCCTCAAATTTACCGTGAATTCTCCGTATTGAATATGTCAAAGGTCATTTCCTCAAGAGAGAAAAAGTTTTAGCTTTTATCAAGTCTCATTTATTGTGAAGCTCCATTCTGAGTGGTGTTTTACCCTTGAAACTAGTTGAAAGTAGTTGCAACTTCAATCATCATTAGCATAAGCATTCAGCTCTTTTCTGCGTTTTTCCTCTACCTTTTCACTGGTATGCGACCTCATTCTGGAAAGCTCTTCGTAAAAATGTCATTTTAACTAGCAACATTTATTTTAAAAAGACATTACGAGTGTAAAAACATTTCTTTTAGTGAAATAAGCCAACAAAAACATAGTTAAGGTCATCTGATAAAGGTTATCCTAAATATGAAGTCACTATTGTCTAAAAAGAGTTTCTCCAATAGAGCCAGAAAAATAAAATTATTCTAGAAGGTGTTTTTGCCATAATATTTCCTTGTTAGCATCGGTATTTTATCATTCTATTTCTGCAACAAATGATCTACTCTCATATCCGTAAGTGTGTAATTGGCAACGTAACGCAACGCATATCTCGTAGGAGTTAATAGTAAAGTGTATTTGGAATGATTTTCGTGGACTCGCTAGTGTATAGCCTTTGTAAATTTATACCTTTGCGCCTCCGTAGCCACGAATGGACGGGTTTCTGTAAGTGATGCTAATTAATTAAAAAATCTTTCTTCTGCATTCTCTAAGGTTATGCCAGCTGAAGCGCTAAAATATAAATATTTTATTAATGTAGCAATCAAATATTTTGAATTTGAGAAATTAGCACATGCAGTGATTATTACCAAGTGCATAATTATTTTTTATTCTTTTTTAATCATTAGATATTCAATATTTTAGCCTTTATTAGTCGCTGTTTCATGAATGTTTGAGGTTATGACTTAAACTAAAAAACTGAAAGGTATTGTTAAACCTCCCGTTTAATGTGTGCCTGTCTATCAAGGATGTATTCCTCAGCAGTAATCTTTGAATTAAAATTAACATGGTCCTCATGCCCCGCAGTAATATGCAGGTATTTTACCAATTTTGGCGTTGAATAAATTATTGTATCAGCTGCATACTTTTTCTGTTAATAGTAATTTTTTCTGTGACATAAGTTTAGTTATGATTAAAGCTTTTTGATAAAATCTTTCTCCATTTTATATTTCAATTTTTCCTGTAATAATTTGCTATTAAATAGAATTTTATCCATTTTAATCACCGTCACACATGTACGTTAACGTCACGCATTTTCTTTAAATACGCACCTTTATGCATTTGATCAAGTTTTACCTTTTTTTAACGATGTATTTCATTGAAATACAAGTTTGGTTTTTAAATCTAAGAATTAGTTATTTCTTTTTGAATAAAAACTTTATATTTGCCATGGTGATCCCTAGGATTTACTAATACGTATTCGGTGTAGGTCGTTCGGAAAATAGGCGATGCTTTTTTAATAATTCTGTTAACACTTTATACAAAATACAAAATACACTTTATAATTTTATGAACACCTTATACAAAGCTGAATGCAAAATCTTTTTTTTAGTTGACGCTTAGGAGTACAACACTTTTTACTTTGAAATTAATAATATCATTGAGACACACAGCTAAATTATTTCCGCTAAACCTCCAGATTTACTAAATTTACATAGTGACATACCTTTCGTGGGAACAGAAAGAGAAAAACTATGAATTAGCTCATTAATTGAGAGTCACAACAGGGTTTGTGTATGCGCCCTAATCGATAAACTCCGCAAGTTGATTAAGCCCGGTGAGACCCCGCGGTGAATATCATAAAGGAAAGAAAAATTGGTCGCGCCACGCAACCTGTCCGTCCTTTCTTTCACCTCTCTTTTCTCCACGTCCTAGGGGTCCCTCGTGATTGGAACTTATCACGCAGTGGAGATTTCGGCCACGTAAGAAGAATCTTTGCTTTACCGCCGAGGACCACCCTCGCCCCATCCCTCCCGACCCCCCGCCTGGCAATCTGATTAACGGTCGAATGGTTTCGGAGGAGATAATTGTACCACACTCTCCTTCATCCCCTCCGCTCGTCCCTCTCCTCTCTCTCCCCTCATCTCCGCGTCCTCGTCGTCCAGTCCCTCCACCTAGAGAGGAAAGAGGGTTCTATGGGGATCCCCCTCATCCCTCCGCAATCGCCTTCCCACCCCGTTGACGGAACGAAGCAGCCGTCTCCCCCACACTAGGTCCGCCTTCCTTCCCAGACCTTTTCCCCTCTCTCTCCGGGCCCTTAACCGAATTGGATGACTGCCAAACTGCGAATTAGAGGATTTTTGGGGATGACACGGATGATGTTTCCACCCCCCCTCCTCCGCCTCTCCGGCTTCCCCCGGCCGCCTTCTCTCGTTCTCACCTCCTCCTCATCCTCCCTCCCACCATCCTCAATCTTGCCGTCGACGGTGGCGCTTTAATTGCGGGGCACGGCGGGTGGGGGAACAATTTTCCTTCCAGTCATTTCTGTCGACTTCCCACTCCTGATCTTTTTCCCTCTCTCGCTCTCTCTCTCTCTCTTTCACTTCGCCGTTTCCTCCCCACCCCCTCTCCCTTCGTGCTCTCATCGATCCCCTTGGAAATCCTTTTTCCTTCCGCGGCGAAAATCTGGCGCGCCACTCCGCGAGGTGAGTTGGAATAAATTGTTTACGGAAAGACGGTTGGTGGAGAGACGATTTCATTAATATCGTCATCTCCGCAAGGTAAACGTCTCCTTCTCGTTCATTTACATCGGCAGAATGCCAAATAGCCGCCAGCGGGCTCCGTTTTGAGAGGAGGATTTAGGGAAAAATGCTTCAGTTTCTGACAGAAAAGAGAATTGGAGAAAGCACATTTTCCGAGAAGAATGCTCAAAACTATGTGTAGAGTGTTGAGAATCGACAGTTTAGTTTTGGTTGCGATTGTTAAATATATTTCTAGTTAGCATCTTCGGTATAATTATCTAACCCCATTTTCACTCCATCACGTGTTTCGCGATCGCTTATGCTATACTCAACGGATGTGCCCTAAGATGATGAGTAAAAATAAATAGTTATGATCGTCAGCCTGAAGTGATTTTTCCTACAGAATACACCAGCTTTTCTTTCAAGTTTCACCTTATGTATAAGCCACACCCTTCTGAGAACTTCGTAAAATATATTTAGTGGCTACTGCTTGTACTTAATCCTTGATTGGAGTTAACATCTATCCATAAAAATAAAAAGGAAAACATTTCTCTCTAAATTATCTGTGATATTATCGCTCAAGTATCACAGTACCCGGGAGTACTGTGATAACCTTGGCCCCACAGTAAAATAATGAATGTATCTGAAAATCAAAATTCCTCTAATTAATGCAAATTCAAGCTAGTTGAACTGAGATTTAGCCAATTTTAGCTAAGCTAATACACGCATTCGATTGGGCCAATGTCAACGACCGAATAATATTAGTTTTCTTCATAATTCCCAAATATTCTGTCACCAAATTAGCAATCTAATCCCATTAATGAATTTAAACTCGGATTTTATTATTATTATTATTATTGAAAATACACATTGTGCTGATAGACAGTGTCAGGTGGTACACAAGTCCCAAATAATCCCAAAAGATAACAGATAAAATCAGACTTCAAAACACAAATCCCTTAAACAAAACAAGCGAATCCCCATCTCATTTACATCCATCAATTAGCAAGAAAAAATATAAATTAAAAAAAAATTAAGCTAATACATATAAAACAATACACCACACATCAATTAAATTATTAAATATATTCCTTACATCTTTTCTTAAAAGTATACACTCTGCTAAGAAAGGGCTCGAATATTTGCATTTAAGGTATTGCAATTGCAGGTAAGGTATTCCAATCAACAATTTTTTTGTTTAGAAAAGAAAATATTTTTTTATTTGATCTCTTTCCCCGGCATTTTACCTTAAATTTGTGGTCATTTCTCGCTATAAAATTTGGGTTCCCCACCTCTTTCCCAAGATCTGCTCAAGGTTGCTCCCCCGTCAGAATACGGAACATTCCACAAAGTCTGCTTACTTTCCTTCTAGTTTGTAGAGGTTCCCTGCCCAGCGTTTCTAGCATGTCAGACACACTCTCCATCCTCTTAAGCCTCCATTGCCTTATAACAAATTGATTTATATTTAGGTATCGGTTTTAAGGAAAATATCGCTGGTCATTTAATGTTCCAATGAATGTAAGTTCTAATGAAAATGTAAACATGAGTCGCGTCTTTTCAATGTTAATTATTTTTTTGTAATTATTGTTGCCCAAAAGTATTTTCAATCCTGGAATTTTCTTACCTCCCGAAATAAAAATATTTAACTCGCGAAAAAAATAATTCAACACTAGTTTTGCATCGAATATGCATTAGAATAATTGAAATATGTTCATAAGTGTTCAAATTCACACGTTGTCATTATCAATACATGATGCTAATGCAATGGAAAATATCGTGATTCCATAAGAACTATAGTATTATAATGTGAATAGCTCTTTAATGTTATCAGTGAGGCTATTATAAAGTTCTTCCGAACCTCCGGAAGAAAATATCCTCTTATCGTATCCTTGAAGTCATCTCATCAAAAGGTATCTCCAAAAGGTTGTTGGCCTTGCGATTTTCTTTTGAAAGAAAATTATTCAGTGACAGGACGTTCATAATTCACTGTGTTTGGTCATCGCAGTGACGGAAGTTTCATGTATTGGAAAAAATAAAGGCTTAGTCTTGTGCAAAGGGAAAAAGCAAGGCTTTAATTGAGTACAAAAGAATGATATTAGCTCGGGTTATATTTTTTGGGCTTTCATGTGAGTAGCTTTACCCAAAATTATAGTAGATGAAAGCATTAAACGTGAAATAAACCTAGTAGTAGCATTTAGTGGAGGCAACCAACAACTGAGGTCATTTGGGCCATAGGGGATGGGCAAGAAAGGATGAAGGGTGGAGAGAAACCCGGCGTCGGCATTAGCTTACTCTTTACCAAAGGCGCCAAGGGGTCCGCAGCTTGACGTCCCATCCGACGGACGGCGTACTCACCCAAAGTGCCCTCCACAAAGCACCTGAAGTAGGGATCGAGATACCTCTGAAAAATATTCAACACCGCCGGAATTTGAACCCGAGCCCTCAGGTTGGGAAGCCAGTACGATAGCCATCGCACCAATCCCGATCTCCCCAAAAAAATAAACCTCTTCCTTAAACACTTCTCTATCTTTTCTCTATCTTCAGTTATTTTTATTTAAAATTATTCTATTTTAAGATTATAAGTTATATTCTTAACTGATTAGTCATCTACTTTTCCAGGCATTGAGTGACTTGATACAGAGTATTAAACATTTAGCATTAAATTCCGTCCAGGGATGGAATATCAACTAAGTTGTATTTGGTACCTCTATTCGTTCGTCCGTTATGAAATCTTCCACCCCATCGCTGTGAAAGCTACATGACAAAGTAATATACCCGATGATTGATCTTTAGATAGTATCGGCATTTTATGTGCTTTTCAGTTTTATCAGATTCCCCTCGACATAAAGAAATAAAAATGTTATTCTTTCGTCTGCTGGCGCTGAATGACATTACGACCTTGCGTAGAGTATATACCTACCGTGCGAGAATTTATGAGGAAACTTTGTTCGAGTTTTACGAGTTTCATTCTCCGATACTAAACGAGGCGATGGCAAAAACTGGAAAATGAATGACCAAATAAGTGTCACTCACAGTTCGTGATTTTTGGAGAGAAAGTCGACCTTTAACCCCTGAATGAGATGCGTGCATGTATATTGAAAATAAAATTTAGCAAAGCTATTATCGGGTATTAAAAAGTATCACCTACACGTCATTTATTAAAATATGCGCAGTTCCCTGGGTCTGAGAATTATTTCATTTTGGTTTAAACCTTAACAAGTACAAAGAAAAAATGAACGCTCTCATTTGATCGTCTATGTGAAAAGTCTATTTTTGCGTGAGCGTACCTTCGTTGATAATATCTTACAAATAGCCTAAGAGCCATTTTGGCTTAATTGTAAACTTTTATGGCTAGATAACTAGAGTCCAGTTATTCTTTGGTTGACTTATTATAATTTTTAACTAGTTAACATACATTTCATAAAGCAACTTGGACGAGCGTATTGCTTGAAGGGCTATTTCTTTTATTTCTCGTATTACCTGACGGACCTAAGTTGAGCTTTTTTAGGAATAATGACTTTGGTTATGTCCTTTTTATAACCTCTACAGATGATATCTCATGCGGCTCGAGATTTACATACTTCCCCATTAACCATAAAACTTTCTATTGTAAGCTGTAGCAAATATCCCCTTCACTCTACATTGAGTACGTAGCGTACCACGAGCTTTAATCAAGATTAGGATAATCATGTACGTATATAGAGATCCAATTAGAATAATCAACACTGCAGCCTGTAATTTTCAGTGTTTTTTGCGTAGATATAAGTGAATATTAGTTTACCAAAGGGATATTTATGGTAATCCTAAAGCAACTTTTATTAAAAATTTATAACGGGAAACTTTTATTTCGTTCTTTTTATTCATTTTCATGGATGCCTCGTGTAGAGAAATTATCTCCATTCGTGAAATGAAGTATTGATTGAATTTGTTAGAACGTAAATACATTTTTGCTGGTCCACAAAAAACAATTAAATGATTATCCCCATGTTTGGGGATATGTCCCATGTTTGCGGACGTGGCTTTGTCATAGAGCTTTGTAGTAAGCGAAATTTTATTTAATAATATTGATAAGAAAATTCATGATACGCATATTTAAAATTTTAATTAAAAATACCTCTATTTTTAATTCAAATATATTTGGACCAAGATTTTTCAATTTTCATTGATATATTTTTTAAATAATAATTCTTTATTGATTTTATCATTTAACTAAATTGAATTTATTGAACCATTAAACTTGCGATGGTGAATTCGTCTTTCTTAATAAAATTACAATGAAACTTTTTTTATTTCCACAAGGTTTATCCATGTAAAAATTGTTTCGCTCTCTGTATTTTCTTCATTTTTACTCGCTTCCTGATGCAGCATTAGGCTGGGAAGAAAACGTTGACAAAAGAATACAAGAGGCACTGATCAGTTAATGGGTATCATAACTCAATATACGTGTTTAATTCTCTCTTAAATAATATCTTATTAATGGTGAACGTGTCATCAATAAATTTAAACAATTGAGCCGAAATAACAAAAAAATATTTAATCATTTCAGTAAATCGATAGACCAAATATCAGATTTCAAAAACTTCAATTTTTAATTTAAGCGAATTGATGAATACTTGCGAGATACGGTATCAAAGTGAAAGGGATCACGGTAGCGTTAAACGGAGACATATGAGAAATTTCTGTCTGCCGATTAGTCTGAAATTAGTTCAATTAAACAGAATCACTAGAAGAATTAGGAAAAAAAAATGTTGTGAAACTTTAGGGCCTCGGACGTTTCAAGTCAGCATCTGATATTTCAGGAGGACTTCCCGTTAGGATAACTGCCTTGTTTTGTGGACAAAGGAGTCGCCTTCTGGGCTCGAATATTCTACACGCTCGCCAGAGCTACGGCATTCTCCTTTCGTATTATTTTAGTATCTATGATTGAATAATTTAATATTGGCACATAAATATAAACTAATAAATAGGTAGGCATTCAAAACAAAGTCATAAACCTTAAAGTTACATTTAGAAAATCTTTTTAAATTTTCGGTAGATGAGTGCCGAAAATCTTCAGAAGGAAGAAGGGAAGTGAAGGAAGGAGTAAAGTAACGGGAGTGAGAGGTGAAAGAGAGAGAATTGAATAATGGGTAGGAAGGATAAGGGGGGTATAGGAACGAAAGGAAAACCTTTAACAGGGAGCAATGAAAAATTTTGGGATAGCTTTTTGAATTACTCGTTTCCCGTCTCAAAATTTTGCCATTATGTTATTTCGAAGAACATCTCATTAGATTTGGTTTTGGGATGACGCAATTGCATATTTATGTTACTAGCGATCAAGACATTAACTCTATATATATAAATATATATATATATATATATATATATATATATATATATATATATATGTATATATATATATATATATATATATATATATATATATATATATGTATATGTATATATATATATATATATATATATATATAAATATATATATATATATATATATATATATATATATATATATGTGTATATATATACGAGGGTCATCCGGAAAGTAGTACCCGTTCGTGCCGCATGAAGTGCTGACGACGCGAGTAGCCGCTGGACGAGGTCAGATAGCTTCAGTGGCTTGTCTGCCTTCTCTGAGCCAAGTTGCGTGACGCTAGCATTGCCTGTGTTGTTTCTGTGATTGTTTACAATGTTTAAAAAAATTGAGAACGCCGCCAGTTGTGAAGTGAGGGCAGTGATTAAATTCCTCAATGCCAGAAACGTTCGCCCATGTGATATTCATCGCCAATTAAAGGAGGTGTATGGAGACAATGTAATGGACGAGTCGTCTGTTCGGCGGTGGTGTCGCAACTTCAACATGGGGAGGGGGAACATACACGACGATGAGCGTTCGGGGAGACCGTCTGTCATTACAGACCAACTGGTGAGCTCAGTTGACGAATTCGTGAGGAACGATCGGCGCGTCACAATTGATGACATCTGTGAGCATTTTCCCAATGTTTCTCGAACAATTGTTCATGAAATTGTTAAACACCATCTGCATTATGCAAAAATTTGTGCAAGATGGGTCCCTCGCGTATCTCAATGAGCTGGCGGCGAAGGACTATGCAGCAGGAATACAGAAACTTGTCACACGTTATGACAAATGCCTTAATTTGCTTGGAGATTATGTTGAGAAGTAGTTTAAAGTATCCTCTTTCAAATAAAATTTTTTATGTTTGTTAATATTTACTTTTGTGTCTTTATTTCACGAACGGGTACTACTTTCCGGATGACCCTCGTATATATATATAATTTTTTTTGGGGCCGTGGTAGCCCAGGGGGTAGAGCGTTGGACTGACTGACGGGAGGGTCTCGGATTCGATTCCAGGGCAAGTCTCTGGGCACCTGCAGCTCCACCCAAGCTATGTGATTTTTTGGGTAACGGGTCTTCCTGGGAATCCATAACCGGCACAGAAAAAGGAATTGGCCCCCCTACCCTGATGTGTGAATTTCACACGCCGTCGGGCTTAGTACTGAATGAACTCTACCACCACCTACCAAACCGACTTTGGGTTGATTCATGTGTTTATGATTATAGTTATATATATATATATATATATATATATATATATATATATATATATATATATATATTCACATGGAAATAGATGTAAGCAAATACACAACATATTTTTATAGTATGTAAATATTGTACCTGCATATGAATATACACATTTACACGCACATTTATATTCTCCGGTCTATTAATCATTCCATGCAATTAAATCTACTTTCTAAGTGACAGAAATCAAAATTTTATTTTAATATTTTAACCTAACACCAAAAGGAAGGGCTCTGCGTCAGTATCAGTATGCTTGATAATATGCATTGTAACAAAGTTAAATTTTCCTCGAGAAATTTCATTCTTTTAATGGAATATACTTGGGCCGTTAAAAAAAACAATCGATTTTACTCTACATACCTCATTCAACTGCTTGCACTAGACATTTGTGTGTTCGTCCCCTGTAGATGGACGATACGGACTCAAGGGTGAAGATATCGATTATGTATCCGGGTTTTAAAATATCTGAGAGCTATAATACATGCGAGACTACCCTCGCAATACCAAATTCCTTTGTTGGAGTTTTCAAACGCTCCAGATCTGTTAAAAATGTCAATTTTATCTTTTCCTGGGGCTTATTTGAAAATGTGCCTCCAAAAAGACAATTATCAACAACCTTTTACCTTTTAAACTTTAAATTTGTATCATTCAGGAGATATTATGTCATTCTGATCCAATTGCTTTTTTATTTGTTTGTTCAAATTAGTTCACGTTTCATTTGCCTGAAATAATCTTAGTCATAATATCATTTCCATTCCGTAAGAATAATGCCGCAAATTGTAATCAAACGTTTATCGTTTTTTTATTCTAAAAGCCACAACTTGTTTATTCGTATGAACAAACCATTTTCTAATAGAGGGAGCATGGACCGTTGCCGTTTCGTAGGGATCATTTATCCTTCCGTCCTGGGTGGCACTTGTATTTGATGATCTTCTCCTTTCTCCCATATTTAGTAGTTACCTTCCTTTGACCAAGGCTAATTTGAAAGCATACGTTTGTCTCTGCCTGTAAAATAGAAGTTTTCCGGTAGTTGGTGCTTTGCAATGGCCACCCCTATCTTTGGGTCAAATTTTATTTTATCTGGGTAGGGTGGGATCTTTCATTCGTGATATCCTTCTTTTGTTTCGCCCTCCATACTTCACATATAACCTTTTACTCCACCTCAGACATACGTTATTAACTATCATTCACCCTTGTGAGCTGATTGCTTTGCAAAATATTTTTTAAAGCACCTAGGTGCTATCTATCGGAGCATTGAATGAGAAAGGGCAAGGATGAAAGCCTTCGAGGTAAATTTTAGGCATTAGGGAAAGTGAAAGTAACAGGTATTGAGAGGTAGTGAGATTACGAAATAGTGATAAGAGGAATAATAATAGGTTAGCGTGACGCGGGGGGAGGGAATAAAAGGCTTTATTGAGCGATGATTAAAACTATAGGGAATAGTAAAAAATGTTGTGATTTCAATACTTTTTGTATTTTTCAGAGTCGTATCTGAAATCTAGTTCATCTTTTTCAAATACGGGTATCTCCTATTGGTATTAATCCTACGGTAAACACATATTACTCCTAAACTTCCGCAATGATTTCACCTCAAATTTTGTTAGATCTTCATTCAACCTTCAAAAAGTATTAATAAGATTAAAATTACTTATTTCTTCACCAATTCTTCACCAATTTCTTCACCTGAAGGAATAGCCACACATAGTAAAGTTCTGTTTATATTTTTATAGCCGATTTGTCGAATGATGTTATGCTGATGGGTATACATGTCGCCAACGTTTGGTTATCTCTCAAATGCATAGCAATATTGAAAAATATTGTCCTGTGCTCGACTTTTCCCTCCAAGCATTTCGCTGTATTATCTGTTGTGCACACGAACTTCATGGATCTAGTCTTCCCTCTTATTCTAAATGTCAACAGATGACCCTTCCCTGTCCCCCACGTTGCTCTTTTCAGTTTCCTCTCTCCTAATTCCCTTGCGTCTAATGACATTTTTATTGACTTTCAGCTTTCCGTTCTCACCCTGCTTCACAAGACGACTTTTTAAGTGTGCCAGAACCATCGTTTCACTTCTTTTCCATCGCACCCAGAGCAGCTCAAGATTTAATATTGGCCGTCACGAGATTTAATACTCGCTTCTGTTTGCGCCTCTCGAGACCTTGATACTCGCAGAAAGAAGATCCTCTCCTGTTACAGGCGTAATCATCAAATACCCAAATCATTAGAGTGTAATGGATGAAAAAAGGGAAAAAAATACGCCAAGGATCTCTCTTGTTACGTCCCTATAGAGCGGGAAAGAAAGGATTCAAGGGGAAAGATTTCGCCAGCCTCACTTCCCGGGATACTTTTTGACTCTATTTTATTCCTTGTTAATATTCAATTCTTCACTTCCCGTGGCGCGTTGCAAAGAAATCCACCGTCTCTTCTCTTATGCGTCCTTTATCTCCAGTCCTTTCCGTGTGCCTAAGCTTTCTCCAACTCTCTCTCCGCTGCGTTCTCGTCTCTCGCGCCCCTTTTAAATTATTCCTTGGGTGTTGTTTTGACTCACTCGTAAGCCTGTGTTCCCCTTCTTTTTAACCTCTCCATCCCCATCACGTAACACTTCAAACCCTCTTTCATTTTCCTGCCAAACTCTGGCTTTCTTTCCGTTCCTTGATTTCAACTATGCACCTAATTGCCTTTACGGAGAGGGGTCAAGTGATGTCTTTCAATACGTAAAATGTCCAGTCCGTCTGAAATCAGTTAAATCAAATACTCGTATTGTAAATTTATGCGATCTTCTCCAGTCATTTATAATTGTTAGCTTTGAATGGCCTTTTTAGTTTTTAGAATTTTTTTTCCAAAAATGCAGTAATAGCATGAATTTAAATGGAAGATTTTCGGTTATTAGTATTTCCTATGATGTATTTTTTTCAAAAGTTAGCGATGAAAATAAGTCCGAGATGATTAAAATTACAAACACAAATCTCTATAATAATATAGTGAAAGAGGAAAATTTTCACTATCCATTTGAAAAATAAACCAACCAAGGTTTCGACTACTCGTGCCGTTATTGATTTGGCAAAAATTGTCGAAAAAATGATTGATTCATTTTGAAAATACAGTGTAAAAATTATATATTTCATTGTACAGAAATATGGGTTCCAAATGTATTCTTTTAGGGCATACAGTTCTTCCCAAATATGACACCTCGAGCCACAGAACGCGAAAGCCAAACAAATTGTCCTTCAAATTGTTTCAAGCTTTGAGTGTTTGGAGTTAATAAAAGGTAATATGTTCCGTATACGTTACTGATATCCACATTTCTAAAAGAACTAGACTAAAAATTTAATGCTAACTGACAGTTAAAAAATACATTATTGGAAAAATCTCCAATGCATATAAAGAATTCTATGAAATATATACCACTAGATTGCCCTCATCTATATGGTATTTGCCAAATATTTATTTATTTGAGTAAATCATGTATCATGCTATGTTAAAAATATTCGGTAATCTTAATTTTTGTTCAGAAGAGTGGATGTTGTCTTTCCACTGATTCCTTGATTGAATTTTTAAAATTACATTTGCCTAGATAAACACCCTCGTAGATAAAGGTGACAATATTAATTAGCAATTAGCGTAATATTTGCAATCGCTTCATTTGATAAGGATCGCATGCAAAAACATCTCCCTTTCAATGAGAAGTAATATTCTTTGGCCATAAATCTTTGGTTAATGGCTTTGTGCAACTGTTAATATTGTCAGTGATAACAAGGACCAAATTCGCGTGACTTTTTAAAAAATGAATTCAATGTTTAAAAATATTATTAATTACATCATATGAAATAATGACGAGAATAAAATATTGCAAAGTATTTTCCATTCCTGTGTTTTAATATTCAATTGTGGACTAGTTTCAATTTTTTTAAACGGTAGCTGATTGTTTTGTATTTTTTTTTTAAACATCAGTGCTGCTATGTTTTAAAAAATGCCGGAGAGTAATTGTGTAAACTTGCGATAACAGTAGATACCTTAATTAGCATAGTTACTTAGCGGCGTACGTGAGATGGAGGAAGTTTATAACCACGTCTCATAATACCTTTTGTATTTGAAATCACGCCTAGTGAGCAGGAATCCCTTTCCGTGGCATGCGACCACAGCCCAGCCGTTGAAATGTGTTGCGCCTCAATAGCATAACTAAACCCACGCAATGCGCGGCCTAACACCCGCTCCGAATCTGCGGTTTGGGGGTGCTCTCAAGCATTTGCCTTTGCACCTATAACTCACTCTCTGCAACACGGTGTATTTAGCATCAAATTTCAGGCACTGGGGTACGGAAATGACCTCCGATAATTGATAATAGTTCGAATTTGGAAAAAATAAGGTTTAAGGAATATCAGGTATATCAATGCCATTTTTTTGTGGCCCTGGGATTATAACCATCGGTTCAAAATTCGCTCATCGCGCAAAGATGATGCCGTACTCATGTAGCCAGGGCATCCTGTCCTTTAAAATTCTCTTCGATTAATAAAAATTACCCTCACTGCCTTAACCTTACCTAAATATCTTGAAATTGGCGAGTCTATTTTCTATTTCCGACCTACATTCCTACCAATATTTATTTAATAAATTTCTTAAGTAAAAAAAAATGTTGTTCTTAGTTAATTTTTTTTCATCCGTTATTTGTTTAAGTTTTCCGTCTTTCTAAGTTTATTATGAATTCAATATTCATATTACTGCTGTTTCCAGACGGGCCTTTTCTGTATTTCCTTCAGTCCAGCATTATTCACCATGAAGCAAATTAAACCCTATAAAAGTTCTTAAAATCTTACTGCTGTGTTAAAGGCCATATTTTGTTCTGTCTGAATGTTTATTTTACAATGAAATGCCTGTTTGCAACCGAGATTACAACATAAAAAACATTATTGCAAAAATTTCAAATAAGGATTATAAGTCATTTCACCGAAAATGAACCGTGTAAAATATTTCCAAAGGCAAATTTAGACAAAAATATCCTCTTCCAGAATATACAGATAGGTTATCTATGATTGCTTAATGATTAGATAATTTTTTTAATTTATTATTGTTATGTAAATGAACTTTTCGTTGTAGACATCATAGACATGTTTATTGAGTACAATTCATTTCAACTCAATGTAATTTTCATCAATATCCTCAATCACAGCTCTTATGTAATTGAGAATCGTTGAAATTCATTATTGATGACGTGAATATCTTGCCCCGCAAACCACTGATTTCCAAGCTAAGGAGGCTCAAATTCTTAATGTCAAAATCTTACCTGACACGGCTATTAAATCTTAAGAGAAGATCAATTAATTTCAAGCTGTTGTTTCCGAGAGAGAAACGGCAGCGCGAGAGGATCGGAGGACTTAATAATAATTTCCGTGAAGAAGTACTTAAGGTCACCCAATTCGCCATATATCATTCAAGATTTAATAAGTGTCGAGAACTAAGAAATAGTGGTTGTATCCCGGATATTATTCCCAAGTTCCGGAAATGAGCAGTATAATCATTGACCGAAACGTCTTTATCTCCGAACGTCGGTTTAATTTACGAGGCATTCTTTCTTCGAAGTACGACAAATTCAGATTCCCTTACCTAACAAAATAGGGCGTCCTAACTTGCACAGTTAATATCGTTCAATTTCAATGCTTATCGTCTCACCAAAAATTTTTAATCTATGAAAAGTTTATCAATAATTTGCGGAGTCTTGATTTTTATAATAGTGAACTGATCATGGCTCAGTATTGCATTGGGGTTTAGCTTCAGTTGACTTCGAACAAAATTTGATGTTGTTTCTATTTATCTTGCTTATTATCTAATCAGCTCCCCAATTCCATAGTTCATATATTTTTGAAAAACATAGCTAAATTTAACTCTAAACAAGTATTATTTTTCAAATTATTACATGCAGCCAATCTTTTAGCATTCCCATTTTGGACAAAATAACAATTTATATTTTGCAAAGGATATATGCAGGATAGAAATTATATTGCAAAAGATAAACGGCTTAAAAAATAATTTTACATTTAGTAGAGAAAGAAATTATGTTGAAAGCTGACTGTATGTGCATATATTAAACACAATTGCATGAAACCACTTCTAAATGGCAATCTTACGTGATCGAGGGAAAATAAGAGATTATTACGAATGGATTCATGAAGGGTGAAATAAATTTTACTATTAGACCTAACAGAATGCCACAAATCTTAATATTCAAATGCCAGAAATACTACTTAAACTTAGAAAGTGGTACATTGATTCATTTAGATTCTAATGAGAAGTTAATGCAAAGGCACCTTTAAATGGAGTATTTTCAGTTTTTATCATTTACCCCTAATATATATTTTATTTTTAGTCTTATAATCCACCTCGCAGATGATTTCAAGAGATTTTCACCTCAAGCATTAATTTCAATGTCCTTTCACAAGTAAGCCGTTTGTCAGGCTAAAAGCTTCTCTTGGCGTACCTTTCATCATCTCATTGCATTTTGGTCGATTTCCTCGCCTGGGGAACTGAGTTTCCCACTCTGAATTATTCAACCCTCACCATCCCATTATAACCAGTTCCCCCAACCTCCCCACACCGAGTCCGCTTTCCCCAGGCCAAATTAAGCTTTAATAAATCGTGAAGATCCCTTGCCTGTCTCTCTGATAACAAGCCATGTTTATTATGAATTGGATAAAAATATGCTCTCTCGTCCAAACTAGAGCTCGAACCTATTTATTTCCGATCACAAACCTTAACTATTTAATTGCTTTAAATGTTAGCCTGTTCGCGCATTGGAAACTGAATCCTCGTAATTTTGTGAATGCGCAGCTTCCTCCGGAGGAGCATGTAATATTTACAGTTGATAGTGTGAAAAGTTTATTTCATTTCTTGATTGTACCTCTGATATAAATGGAAAACGGTTATACATTAGCACGAAATAGTTATGAATCAAATCCTTAGTGTTTGTAAATCAAGTTATATTTAAATAAATATGCTCTGATTGTTAAATGAATTAATCTGATATACGTCTATTCGAAGTACATTAACCGTTATACAGATTTATTTTACTAAACTCTTTACCCAAAATGTTTTGTTTATGTAAAATAATATTAATATATGGATTGTTTTTGTTGAATATTGCAATAAATTGTAATGAATCTAAATATATCTTTGTATAAATGTATCTGTTGAGGCTAAATCCAGATGGAAGAGCTGCGTTCTACCTGTAGATTAATGCTAGGTTTATGTACATATAGATAAAGCTAGTTTCTGAATTGTAAAATACATTTCGTAGATACCTACGTAGAAGAAACACTTTTCTGTTTTGTTCTCCATGCGGGGATTGTATTTTTAGTCAGATATATTGAGAATATTGAAGAGAGAATTAAAGAGATATAAAGAGAATATTGTTATATTTGTCAGGATATAGGAGTACAGCGCATGAGTCCATCGAAAATCGACCCTAGTTGTCGAATTACTCATCCCGCTGGAAAAAAAGCCCTTGAAAAGCTGCTGCTTCCAAGGATTTTGCTATTCCTTAGTTTGTATTTACCTTGCTATTCCTACACGAATATTTCGTCTTCATGGCTGTAAGTTCCCCTCTTGGGACTAATGCCTTTTTAATATTTTGTACTGGCATTCATCGTTAAGAGTCTTTCCTGATTCCTGCCTTATTTCATTTCATTTCCATGTTGTTTACGGTGCGCGGGAAGGGGTCGGGGTGATTCAATATTTTCAATTTAGCCTTTGCCCTTCAGCTGGGATGCTCTTATTCTTCTTTGCACATGTATATGCGTATTCTTTATGTATGTATGTATGTATGTATATATCCATTCACATGGAAATAAATATAAGGGAAAGGGATAGGAACACATATAAAGCACAAACATGGGAGAGGTAACGAAAGATGGAATCGAGAAGAGTTCAAAAATATTTCCTTGACCTAAACTGGAACACCGGATCTTTTGACTTTCCGGGCCGATGCTCTAACAACTTGAGCTATCGAAGTAACGTAATTTACACTGAGATCTGCGGGGTCGTTATGCAACCAAGTGCCTCGATATATATATATATATATATATATATATATATATATATATATATATATATATATATATATATATATATATATATATATATATATGTGTGTGTGTGTGTGTGTGTGTGAGAATGAATATTTGCTCCCTATTTGGTGAGATTTTGGGTTTGGATGAAAAAAAAAATATATATATATATATATATGTGTGTGTGTGTGTGTGTGTGTATACTTTTATGCTTATTTTTGTTTACCTACTCTTCAGCTTTCGGAATGTTTTCCTTAACCCGCTTCCTTCTCAGTTTTCCTTCATTCCGCCTCCCTCTTCTCAGTTCTTTTATTCTACAGCCTCCCTTCGATTCATTGTAGCCTCATCTTTTTTCATCTCGCACTCCGCGTTACCATGCCGACCCTGCCTCTTTCTCTCAGAGACGTCTCAGAAAGGAGGACAGCTTCAATTTCAATTTCCCTTTGTTCTCCTCTTACTCTCAGGTCCACGGTACTTTTCATTTCCTGAACCACCATATATGTTCCCTTTCAATTTGTTTTTCAATATATGTTCCTCTTACTTCATATGGGAATAAAAAAAACCTCTGCAATTTTTATTTATCTGCTGACCACTTTTTGCAAACCCTCTATCATTTTTTAAGTGTGTTTTAAGGAAAATCGTTTGCTTAACTCACCAGACACGAACGGGAAACTTCTGATTAAAGGTCACACTTAAACTATGGTTTTAAGATTTTCTCAAAATATGAAAACACGTAGACCAAGCGGCTATGTGTCTCAGAATGACATCGTGTGCATCTCTACCAGGCCTGTTGGTTCACTAGATTACAATTAATACTGGCATTTAATTGCCAACGCTTATTTATTTAAAATAAAATGATTGTTGAGGATTAACTGTGTAATCCATTTCGCTATATTTTCTGCGATTTGTTTGATTATACCTAGATTAAATTCTTTCCCGGACAATCAGTAATTATTGAAGATAAAAAATATCCTATTACTTGCAAATACTTAGGTTAGTGAGAAGTATCCATTATGAAATAATTACAAATATTTTTGGTGCATTAAAATTTTTTGACTAATATCCTACCACGCCTTAAAGTATTAAAATTTCAACATGGCGAGGCTAATAATAAT
The DNA here is from genome assembly GCF_022747635.1 of Hetaerina americana. NCBI lineage: Eukaryota > Metazoa > Arthropoda > Insecta > Odonata > Calopterygidae > Hetaerina > Hetaerina americana. The sequence continues at coordinate 36,454,756 of NW_027286181.1, forward strand.
GTTTATAATATATTTTCCACATGCTGACCGGGATCCCGGTCCAGACGAATGAATTTTACTCTCTGAAATTTTTACATGGTAATGCAAATTCAGCGGACGACTCCATTAAAACATGCTGTTATGGTATCTCCCGCAGTTTATTGGAATTTCCTGGATGGTGAAAATAGAAAATAAAATGAAGATTGTCTTGTGTTCTCTTAAATAAACGTATTATTGTATGTAATTCATTAGGGGTTTACCCTGTCTCTGTTTATTCCATAGCAATTACTTGTCGACATTATACTTTGGTACTATCCTCGGAATACAATATGTACTAATTTATAGGATAATTTCTATATAATAGTTTAGGGATTAAATTTTGTACGCACTGTAAAATATTATCAGTCAATTATTATTTTTCCATCCATAGTTGGAGGCGTTCATCGGTAACTTATATGCTATGGGTGTTTTATTTCCTATCTTTAACAAATAGCGTAGAATAATCATCGATGCCGATTGTGTGTTATATGCATATTACTATTTAATGAGGATTTCAAAATTTTATTTTCAAGTTTCAAGGGGCAAGTTTTTTATTGTGGGCTTGTGTGCTCATCCAAATTGCAGAAAATAATTCTCTAATATTCAAACGGCGGGAAAACGACTTGGATTTATTGGAATTTTTCGTCTGGGAAAACTTGTCACTTTCCTCAAATAATAACCTTATATTTTCTCATCTCCCCTGACCTTTCAGACTTGAAAACCAAATCCATACAAGTTGAGATCGCGATGTTAGTAAAATTATAATTTTTCAAAAATCAACCGGTTGAACAGTACCCCACCACGAACCAATGAGTACGTGGGGATTCATTAAACAAAAACCATCGCTTTTTGAGGGATAGGCGACGTTATAGCTTTGGATGGATTATTCCAGAATTCCTTATTTGAAATCGTGTAAGTGGACCTAAAATACTTGGGACGGGATAACGGTTTCCACCCTGGAATGCATTCCGTAGCAATTTGGATCACCGTTACCATGAAAACCGCCCCCCGAAGGCCGAAAAGCGGTTCGCTGTTGTGTGCGAGCTTGCGTGTGTGTGTGCGCGCGAACGAGCATGCCCACGCCCCGTCGGCAAATTCCCCACCCTCTCATCTCCCCTACCTCGACCTCCCTCTCTCTCTCCTCTCTCCCTCCAGTATTTTCTTCCCTCTCGACCTCCACCCTCTCGCCCTCAGTGCGGACGAGCCATTGTCGCTCTCGGCATGTCCCTTTCTCCGTCATCCCCCGTGAAATTTGCGCCCCAGTCTCGGCCTCCCTATTGTATCCCTGCAGTTCTCATAGCGCATCACGTTGCCGTCAGCGGTTGGTCTAGCTCAAACCGAGCTCTCTAAAAGTTTCCGCCAGAGGGGACCTTCGCTCACCCATCCGTCCCCCCCCCCCGAAACGGATCCCATGGTATGCTCTCAGTCTCCAGGTGAAAAAAAAATCTCTATCTAAGTTGATTATTCTGCCGAATCATGCCCGCGTGATGATTCCAGGAGTCTTAACTACGCGCAACCGAGCATATGTAAACCTAGCGTTAGCATTGTGTTAAAGCGTGAAAATCACTGCGTACAACATATTTTTTCATTTTTTGTTAGAATTTCACTGATGCGGCTTGATCTATCACATGGCTAGTGCTTCAGCCAGATTAGCTATTATTTTTATAGGTTTTTATACGCAAGAATAATGCTTATCTATTTCTTGAATTTCTCCACTAAAACTTCGGATCTATTCGTCTTGATGCGGTAGCTCTATTACTTTACACTTCGTATTCTGATATTGAATTAAAATTAAGATTTTGCCAATTCAAAATAATATTTATGATTCATTCTTAACGATATAAAACCCGGCAACTTATGAATTTATTGAAGCAAACGGATGTTTATACATGTGTAATAGGCGGGTTAAAATAATTTTAAATCATTGTATTTATTAATGGTCTCGCGTTAACCCAGGGTTAGAGCGTTGCACTCGGTTCAATTCCCGGGCAAGCCTCCCTGGGCTCCCGCAGCTCCACCCAAGCTAGGTGATTTTTAGGGTACCAGATTTTCCGGAGAAACCATAACCAGCACAGGGAAAGGAACTGGCCCCCTGATACTCTGATGTGTGAATTTCACACGCCGTCAGGCTAAGAACTGGGTGAACTCTACCATCACCTACCATACCCACCTTCGGCTTGATTACTCTGTTTGTGGTATTTATTAACTTGCTTAAGTGAGTGATGGCTCTTTGGACGCCATAAAAATTTCAATAGCGGAATAAATATATGACCTTCGTATGTTTCTCACCCCTGTGATGGTTTAACAGTTTTGGCTCTTATCGAACTTGAGCCTTTTTTGTTGTAGCCAATAAAGTTGACTGAAGAAATTTATTTAGATTATTGGGTACATTTTGAAAGAAGTAATTTAAAAGAATTGACGGTAACGTTTCGTTTAAAATATTGTAAAAGAGATACTTGGTCATTTTTGGTCATTAATGAACAACCAATTTTAATAATATATTCCATTTTCCGGCCACTCCCCTGCGAAGGTAAACTGCAAATTTTTTTTTATTATTGGTCTTATTTTGCTAGAAATATTCATTTAATTGAATTTTTTCTAAAATTACAAAAGATATATATAATAAGATTTTGCAATTTTTTATTTTGATATGTATTAAGTACAGCCTAGCCGTAAGCCTCGCTAACCTGTGGTCTTCAGTGAGCTAAAATGGTGTTTTTTACAATACTCTACTCTGCTGGGATTTTCATGGTTTTAAATTGACATTTGCCTCTGTTAAAAGTTTAGATAAAAAATTATAAAAGTTTTTTTTCAAAATTAGGTAGAGGAGAGCGAATGGCATAATGATTTACGGACTGTTGTAGAGTTCCCTTAAAACTCGTATATTCCCTCAGTGGGTACTCTCCGTTTTTTCCTTAAGAAATGTTAGCTTTGGTCATGACTTCATCGAGCTACTGTTTGAGGCTTGAAGCTACTTAACTTGTAGGATATTCAAAACTGTATTTTCCAAGCCATCGAATCAAACGTGCCCTTGTCCACTGACTCGGAAGAATTTCCCACTTCAAAACTGAAACCAAACTGATGAAAAAAAATAGATACCAGCCCTCGTTTTTTGCTCACTCCCAATCCTTGCTGACTCTGTGTTTTCGTTTCCTAAATTCCCCATTGGAGACCACTCCTCCTCTGAACAAACCCTTTTCAACGTTTTCCTTCATTTCCCCCACAATCCCTGAGCAGTTTTTCCGCCGCTTTCACTTATCTACGCTCAGAATTTACCGGCCTACAGCCTTCCTCCATTTCTCTTTGCATATTTTTGCCTTTTATAAAACATGCATTATTTATCATGTAAGAACATCCTGCTATAAATAGACACTAATTTTCATTAACTTGTATCATTGAATGTCATCCCTTTGTGCATATTTATGCATTATAAAAGATCATTTTCATATCACCCTCAACCCCTTGTGTTGACTTGCGGACTGTTATGTAGATGTTTATCTATTCAGTGATTAAATGGACGTTTATTGGTCAATTTTTGTCTACATACATATGATTTTGTATTCATGCAATGACGGTCACCGGCATTTCACTTACGTGTTTTAAGTCGTGAGTAAGTTATTTTGAGAATATTTTTCTCGTATTATTTTACAATATTGCCCAACAAATTTGAAATTCATAGTGCACAAGTTGTACAAGTACTTGTCTGCCTTAAATATGCGGTTAGATTCTTCAAATTTATATGGAAGACTACGTTAGGTTCTGTGCATTTTTAAATGTGCCTAGTTTTTGTATAATCACTAAATGGAATCTCTCTCTCGCTCTCTTTCCTTTTCTCTCCAAAGTTTCCGCTCTACGGCACATCGAAATCCTCTCCATACATCCCTTCCCCCCCGATTCCTCGGCACGCTGTCAGACCATGTCTTCCTCCAAGGCTTCTCGAAACCCATGCCAATCTACCCTCCGCGCGATTCCTCCGTCCCTAAACGTCCCGCTCCTCATCCTTCCCGTTTTCTCGCAACACTGACTTTCCGAGCTGCGGGAGCAGATTTGTTTTCCTCCCCTCTCACCCCCACAGCATCCACACCGTTCTCTCCGTCTCGGCTTCACGCACGATTGAGCCCCCTGCCCGGGCCGCGAGGTGTTCGATCTTGAGCGTTGCCGTGCCATCTAAATTGAGCATCCGCAAAAGTACGGCTGTGCGTTGACGTAGCGATTTGGAGGCAGGATGTCGCATTCGCATCGCATTTCCCTTAGTGCTACGCGATTTGATGACATATGTACTTCGTGCCGTTCTCTCTCCTCCTTCATCATTCCTCGGCCTGATACGCTCCACATTTAATGGCCACGAGTACATATGTACGGAATACATATATATACGCAGGAGAGTTGGCTTGAAACTGATAACATATTATCGAACTGAGTACCAAATTGACTCAAATTGGTTGCAAAATCATGCCTACGCGCTTGTATATGACGATTTCATTTCTGTGGTGGTTTATCGATTTAACCAGCTGGAAATATAAATATGGAAAAAATTACTGATTAATTATTAAAATAAATGATAATAAAATAAAATAACATGATGAAATGGCAGTTAATAATTAAGCTGCTTACTAGTCTAATTCAAAGTAATTGCTAAAAAACATTAAAATCACATATTCATCTTCTTGGGTGATATAAGATATTAACTATTGAATTCATATGGACTTATATTGAGCTCACATAGAAATGACTATGAAACAATAAAAGGTAGATTCTTAGGTGACTCATATCTGTGCAATGTTCTCATGAGTATAAGCTTATTCAATTTAAAGGTTATTGGAAAAATGAATAATCGTGTTTGATCGGTGTCTAACAACTATTTTGTGCTACATATTGCGTGAACTTACTCTAGTTTCTTTAGGATCAACTTCCTTTTTTAGTTCTTCGAGCAATTTACCGGCCTTCATACTGTTTAGAATATCTATTACCATTTTTGTATCCATAGTTTGCTTACCCAACATTCTCCCTCACGTCAAGACCTGCAATATTCGGCCGTCTTTGGATTTTAGCTTTAATTATTCTCTCTTAGTCCATCATTTTTAATTTTCAATGATAGTTAATGAGATATAGATTAAATATGATTTAAACACTTATTTATCCAGTCCTACATAAAATTTGATGGCGTACAGCTGTTCATTATTTCGCTGCATTTGGGGCTTGCACCGAATCTCTCGACAAGTTAAAACACGATCTCGGCTGAACGAACGCTTATAGGCGATTATATTTTGCTGTATGTTGAAGATTAAACCCTAGCACCCAATTCGCGTGGTGTGAGCACACTACAACGGTACAGTCTGGTCAGGAAAAATAGTTTTCGAAACTTTTTGAGGAACCTTTTATGTGTATAGTTCTTTTCACTGATTTTCTTACACCCCCAACCCGATATACACATGGTCTCTCCCAAAAACTAATTAGAATATATCGGGGGAAAATTTTATTGCAGATCAAAGTACAATTTACTAAAACTCTTCGTAAAAGCACGCTTGTGTATCAACACACCGATACCAGCGCCTCTGCTACGCTTCTGGTACGCTCCCTGGAAGACGTCGGCGTAAATCTCGTTCGAGAACCTCGCCATGACCTCTTTGACGTACTCCAGTGGTCCAAAATTATACCAAAAGGGGTTTAACGTGGGTTATTTTCAAGGCCCATGTCTCATCAACAGTAACCACCTATTCTATTACCACCAAAAATCTGTGTTACTTTCACAGTGGTCTATGAGGTTCAAGTTAAGATTGTCATCCAAGCAGTCTTCTAACAGCTGGTTGGGGACCAACTGGGCACACTTTTCCTGGCTAAATCTTCTGTAAGAATGCAATGCACTGCGGCTTTCTGAATATTGTACTCTGCCAACGTTATGGTACTAGGGACTCAATCGGTATTAAGCTGTGTTGATAATGGACGTCCAGGGCATTACTCATCGTCAACCTCCTCGTTACCCTCCTAGTAAATCTGTAGCAAACAGATAACCATCAGTTAATACTTATATTTACTCTATAACCAACTTTAACAGTGGTCCTGGTTTCCGAATGCGATTTACCGAGTTTTTTGCATAAAATTGATCGCATTTCATTGCTCCATAGCATCGTGAATTTATGACGTGACCCTCGAGCAGGGGTTCATTTGAAGCAGGAGGATAGACGTTGATTGGAGGCTTTTGAAATGTGGGTTAGCAGAAGGTGAAATGGACCGAGAAGAAAACAAATGAGGAAGTACTTAGTATGGTGGGCGAAGAGAGAGGTTTTCTGGGAGAAATCCTATGGAAGCATGGAAAATGGATGAAGGGAATATCGATCGGCAGTGGGATGTTGAATACTGTAATAGAGAGGAGTTTGTTAGGCAAACGAGGAAAGGGCTGGAAAAGAATAGGGATGTTGGACGGGATGAAGGGAGGAAGGAAGTACCTAGAGATGAAGAGGGACCTGATGTAAAGTAGGTTGCTAGATTGTGTTTTGTTTGGTTAGGAGTCATAAAGTACTTATTGGTAGTAATGTCCATACAAAAACCTACCTTAACCGGTAGATTACTTTATATTAGAGTATATGTATACATTTATATTTATTTATTTATATATATACACCCACAAAATATGTATATTTATTTCTATATACATGTGTGTGTGTATATATATATATATATATATATATATATATATATATATATATATATATATATATATATATATATATCTAAACCATAAACACAGTAATCAACTCGAAGGTCGGTTGTGCGAGTTATGGTAGAGTTCACCCAGAACTAAGCCCAACGACGTGTGTAATTCACACATCAGGGTAGGGGGGCCAGTTCCTTTCCCTGTGCCGGTTATGGTTTCCCAGAAAGATCTGGAACTCGAAAAATCATACAGCTTGGCTGGAGCTGCGGGTGCCTAGAGAGGCTTGACCGGGAATCGAACCCGTAGCCGAGAGTAGACCAGTGATAGCGTGACAACCTGTGGAGTCAAAGGTCGCTAGGTCTAGTCACTGGCAAAACTGTTTCAGCTTAGAAAAAATTCGTTAATGGTTTTTCGGAAAGAGACATCCACATATTGAAAAAAAAGGCACATTGATGGCATTCCACTACGAGACAACGAAAAAACACTCCTACTAAAAAGCTACCCTTAACCCGTAGAGAAAGACTGCAGTGTCACCATTAGGCACTCGCGGCGCAGACCTCGTTGGTCGGCCTTGTATCAGCTGCCACAGCTGCGGGCGAGAGTGAAGTTCTCGGTATCGGCCGCAGTACTGCGATGTGGAATGTAACGGCAAACTACCACATTATTATTCCTAGAATATGCAGACTTGCCTTGCATTCGAATACGAGTATAATGTAGTAGCTGCATACACTAGGGTAGGCTGAAATGTAATGCACGCATGCTTGTAGACCACAAACAAAAACAAATACCAGGAATGGGCAAAAAGTAAATTAATGCACAATCTTTAAATTTCAAAATCATGTATTTATTTTCCAACATAATCACCGTTAAGGTTAAAAAATTTTTTTCAACGTGTAACAAGTTTTTTTCATTCCGTCACTGAAAAACTCTTCCGACTTTTCTCGAATCCAGGAATTTCTTGACAGCTGCCTTCTTCTTATCCTCCGAGCTGTAATGATTACCTTTGAGGTATCTCTAGAGTTGAGGAACAAAATAAAAATCGCAAGGTGCAAGATCTGGGGAATAAGGAGGGTGTGGAGTCGGTTCAAATTTCATGTTTCGCAGAGCCTCTCCAATTGCACGCAAGGTGTGTGGACGAGCGTTGACATGTTGCAAGATTATTAGCACCAGGCTGCCTCAAGCACGACAAACTCGACTTCGTAGGTGGTTATGATCTATTTTTGCTGGGGAGAGTTTGCCGTTGCCCCTCGTTTCAGAATATTGCTCAAATTAACTCAGTGAGTATCCCAAAACACAGTCAAAAACGTTTCATCAATAATTATGAATTTTCCAGGCTCGAATCCTCGAAATTTCACTACTCATCGATTTACAGTAGACCTGTAAATAGCATCGTCACCATTAACAGCCTTTGAATGACGATGAATCTCAGTAGGAGTCACTTTTTCAGCATTTAAAAATTTGATAAGAGCACGCTATTTAACTCGCGTCGACCTAGCACTAGAAAACATCTCCATACTTCCGCTTCTCGAAATACACTGGATGAATGAAACGACCTCAAACCTGCGTATGCATGTTGAGGGAGAATGTTACTTCCACATGCCACCAGAAGTGCTTCTGAAAGTCATTTTCTTTGTGGTCTTCGTGCATGTGTGCATTAGTGTTCAGCCTATCCTCGTATATTCTAATTAGAAAATCTTCTCCTTCAAGGGCTTTTAAACTGGCTTATCTTAGCGGAGGCACCAAATGTATTGAGAATCCTGAAACAATTTCATGAAATTCAAGTTTAAGCCTAGGAGGGCTAGGGGTTACACGTTCGTCAGCAGAAGGTATCAAGTATCTGAATGTTTAGTGTTGAGTCATGTATATAGGGTTCGTCCGGAAAATAAGTGTACTGAGCTCAGCAAAAAAAAAGTATTACACTTTTACACATCTTAAGCTAATATTCCTCAAAATAGGACCCTTGTGAGTCGATACACTTGTTCCAGCGGCGTTCCCATCCCTGGAAAGCTCCCGCGAAGGCATCATCGGGAACCTCTCGAAGACTCGTCGTCAACCTCTTCTCTGCCCTCCACGAACATCTTGTGCCACCGAAAGATCATGTTTATGGACATGGCTGACTCCCCGTAAGCTTGGTTAATCATACCGACAGTTTCGGTAGACGATTTCCCAAGCTTTACCGCAAATTTGATGGAATAACGCTGCTCCAAAAACTTCGGCATCGCGTTCCGTGACTTGGGTCGAGCGTGGACGTTCGCGTTAACAGAGCTCCTCACTACACCACAGCTCAGAGCCGACTGCCTTTTTCAGCGTCGCTTGCCAACATACCCCCCTCCAATCGCAGCCCGTCAGACCGGTGCTGGGCGCGCCTGGAGCGGCGCGCCCAGCCCAAGAGTCAATACACTTATTTTCCGGACGAACCCTGTATTTATAGTATAACATGCATACAGGGTTCGTCCGGAAAATAAGTGTACTGAGCTCAGGAAAAAAATGTATTTCACTTTTACATATCTTAAGCTAATATTCCTCAAAATAGGACCCTTGTGAGTCGATACACTTGTTCCAGCGGCGTTCCCATTCCTGGAACGCTGCCGCGAAGGCATCATCGGGAACCTCTCGAAGACACGTCGTCACGGCCTCTTTGACGGCGTCCAAAGTCCCGTATTGCGTTCCTTTCAAACTCCTCTTTATCTTCGGGAACAGAAAGAAGTCCGGTGGTGCCAAGTCCGGGCTGTAGGGCGGGTGCGGCAGCGTTGCCACGCCGTGCTTGGCCAAGAATTCCGACACGACAAGCGCGGTGTGAGACGGCGCATTGTCGTGATGCAGCCGCTAGATGTTTTTGATCGCTGGCCGGACGCGGGCGACTCGTTTTCGAAGCCTGTCGAGCACTTGGACGTAAAATGCAGCATTTACAGTTTTTCGTTCAGGTACAAATTCGTAGTGGACGACTCCCCTTTTGTCAAAAAAAAATCAAAAAATCAGTACACTTATTTTCCGGACGAACCCTGTATATTAAGTTAATTTTGAGAACTATATTACTGCTTATATCACATTTGATCAGCATACCTCTTTGAATCGCGAGTATCGGTATCGCAAATCGGATTATCGATAGTTCGCGATATCGCGCAGCACCGGCCTTCTTTCATCCCATACTTCTTTCCTCCCTCTCTCGGGTGAAGGATGGCCTCTAAAAGAATCCTGATTCAGCCTCTCTTTCCTCTTGCCCTACTCCAAAGTCTCCTTAGTCCTCCGATACGATCTCCAAAACCTTTCTGGTCGAACGTCAGCCCCATCTGTCGAATACGATTCCGAGTTTTTTTTTAGGTGGGTGCTGGATGAAAGCAGATCGAAGGGGTTGGAGAAAGGTGGTAGTATATTAAAGTGGGTAACATAGGAGCGAATCAATCATTTTGTCAATCACAGTTTCGGAAAGTAACCCTTCGGTCGATTCCCCGGCGTGAGCATTTCCGGGGTATATCGTGGTCTCTTCGTTTTTTTTATACCTACTTCGCTATGGTACCTGCCTGGGGGTAAAAAAAAATATTTTCTCCCATAATGTGGACGGCTGCTTTTGCTAAAAGGCTGTGCTCTGATTTTCCATTTCACGGAGCATAAATCAGAAGCCTTCCAGACTGGCATGACATCAGCTATTGAGGATAAGATCGAAATTTCAAATACCCTCTAAAATGCGAGCTCATTATGCGAAAAGCCAGCGTAAAAAACGATCGAGGGATGTCGAAATAAAATTGATTTAATGACTTAAGGACCAATTCTTAGATTAAATGTATTTTTAAGCGATATAAAAAATAAACGTCCTCTATTAATGGAATATGTTACCCTTAATACAAGTTTTATAGGTGATACTGCGCATGTTAATTTTAACGAATTACACTGATAGTTTGGTCCATGTTGTTTTTAAACTGCAATCCATGACCTAAATATAATTAGCTACCCATATACAGATGTGTGTTTGTGTATGTATATTTTGCCATACAAATGTAAAGTAATTATATTTCTTGCCCAGACATTTAGACTTTATAATTCTGAAGCTTGAAGTTGAAATTTCAGCAAATTTAAATTTCATGCATAATTTTGAATCATGTCCTCCCATGAACTAAAACCTTGACGTGGTGGTAGGACTTGTGCGTTTCGATGACCCCTAGAGCTCTTTTAGCGAGAGCAATTATTATTACTCCCGGTAGGGTATCCCATGCCAATTAGGTCAAAGATTAGGAACCAGACGAAAGGTATTCCACGCAGCGTCTGTTCCTCAGTGAGGTGGCTGCAAAGGCGTCTGATCCCAGGGGGCGGCAGTCATGCTGTCACGTAAAAAACCCTGTTGAGGAAGGCAACGGGAAACTACCTCAATTATCATTCCAAAAAGTATAATGATGGACGCTATAGAGAAAACTAGTCCTGGTAACTATGGGACTCGGCCCATTTAGCCATGTGTCGTGCCCGGCAGCGGAAGAGGCAAGGCTTCCGCGGTCGTCATCCCACGAAACCCTTGCAAGGGAAAACCGGCAGCAGCAGGACAGAAGACGCAGTAGAAGAAGACAAAATTAGTTAGAATAGGAACGTGGAATGTTAGGACAATGATGAGGACAGGGAAATTGGAGAATGTTAAGCGAGAGAATGAAAGGGGAAAAATAGATATTTTAGGTTTATGCGAGGTGAGATGGAAGGATAGCGGGGGTTACTGGAGTAATAATTATAGAATAATATACAGCGGTGGGGATGACGGCAGGGGTGGCGAATAATGAAATAGAATGTAGAAACGAGAATGAGAGAAAAAACGGTGAAATTTAAACACAGAGTTAGACAAAAGTAAGTAAAAAGAGTTAAATCTTATATTGAGACGGGCAAAAAATAAAGCAAAAGAAGTATGGTGGATGACGCAGGTCCAGGAAAGTTTGCACAGGAAGGGTGAATTGTTACGTTACCCAGCATGGTTAAATCGCTATCAAGAAGTAAAAAGGGAAGACCTGTGCTGACAGTCAGAGTTAAGTCGGGTAGTATAATATTTGACGCAAAAAAGATCCAAGAATGGAGTCGGTGAAATGGACCGAAATGAAAAAAATGAGAAAGTAAAAGATTCGGTGGGCGAGGAGAGGGGTATATTGGTAGAAATCCTAAGGAGGTAGGAACATGGATGAAGGGCGTATTGATTGGCAGTGGGATGTTGAATACTGTAATAGAGGGGTGAATTTTAGACAAACGAGGAATGCACAGGGTCAGGATATGGATTTTGGAGAGGGTGAAGGGAGGAAATAAGTACACAGAGATGAAGAGGGACCTGATGTAGATTAGGATTCTGGATTTTGTGTTTCGTTTGGAGTCACAAAATATTTATTTGGTAGTTGTGTCCATCCAAAACCACCTTTACCCGAGATATTACTTACTGATGATATAATGTACACACCACACATAGACGTATAAATATGCGTAGAACTGATGAAAGAGGCCGTTTGGTAGTAGAGTAAATGTCTTGATGATATATAGAGGGGCGAAACCACGGACCAAAGGAAAACGAAACCAACTCCGAGGAGGCAGATTTTCGGAAAATCAATCCGCTTTCAGGAGAGATTGACCGCGTGAGCTCGCAGTGGGCACGGGCAGGCAGCAAAAGGGTTTTTTAGTTTTTCTTTCCCGAATCTTCGAACCCTACATGAGGGGCGAGGAAAAGAAGAGGGTATTGGACTTAAATGGCGTAAGGATGGATGTGGTGTGAGCGAGATAATTTTTATTTTTCTTTTATCGTACAAATCGAGTGCAGGTAGACACCGTGGTCAGGAAACGTTTTTAAAGCGTAGTAGTAGTATTTAGGGGAGGCAACCGACAGATGAGGTGGGGCGTCAGGAAATGAGAGATATTCGGCGTCGTCATTAGCTCTTAACGAAAGGCGCCAAGGGGTCCGCAACATAACGTCCCATCCGACAGACGGCGTACTCACTCAGTGCCCTCCACAAAGCACCTCAAGTAGGAATCGAGATACGACTGAAAAATATTCAACACCACCGGGATTTGAACCACCGGGTCTTCTGGGTGGGAAGCCAGTACGATAGCCACCGTAACATCTCGATCCCCATTTTTAAAACGTACACGTAAGGTTAGGTTTATTATTGAATGAAATTATAATGACGCATTAAGAATAAAGTGAAATATAGAGCCTTGAAAGTGAAGATTAAACGTTTAAGTCAATTATAACAATAAAATAAGGAAAGTCTAAGCAAAAAATAGGTTTGTGGGAAAAGCTAGGGAGAGTGTGGCATTGCCCACCAGGTAAAAACCTATGTAGGAAAACACCCGCGAAGAGAAGGGGGTGTGAAAAACCTACGAAAGCCCTATTAATTAGAGGTATGATAGATGTACATTTTAACAATAATGTTTACATAATATATATATATATATATTATTAAGTTAATAAATTGAAATGAAGAAGTAAACTATATGGGCAGCACGTGTGGAGTAATGAGAAACATAACATTAACTAAAAATAATGATGCAAAATCTTACTGCTTGGGATGACCAAAAAGTAGGAACAGTGATCTGTATAGCGGCTGAGTAAAATGAGGGAGGGTATACCGTGCGATGGTGTGGTACAAGAAGTTTATTATTTCCCTCAGTATTCCTGTTGTGACTGGAGCTGATGGGGAGGAAATTTTTGTGTAAATATTTAGGTGTTTGTTTTAAAAATATCATGTAGTAAATTGAAAGAATATGTAAATGCCTGCAGCCTTTTAGCTTTAACCAGGATATTCTTGTAAATGAGTCGGAGACATGATCGTATTTTCTTAGATCACATATGAACCGCTCACAGGAATTATGGGTCCTTTGGAGTTTAGTTTTCAGTTCGCCTGAAATGTCTTGCTTTACTACATCATGGCAATTAAAATGGGGTATGAGAAAAGAGGATACAAAAAATATCTTTGAGGAGGGGGAGAATTATGCTTCAACCTTTTCAGTGAATACAGGGATGAGTTTGTTTTTCGGCAGATTGCATTTGCATTATCAGTCCAATATTACGATACATTAATGGTTACACCTAAATTATTTACTGTCCTTGGTTTGGTATGATAGATCTTGCAATGTTAGTGGGGGAACATAATCAATACTTATTTTAGAATATTTCATGGTATCCTATTATAATGGACTGACTTTTGATTGGGTGTATTTTCAGTAAATTTTGTACCCCATAATGACAACGCAGCAAGATTTGAATTCATGTCGTTGATAATTCTAGGTAGGTCGTAAGGGCAAGAATGGTGATATATTTGTAAATCATCGGTGTAAAGGTAATGGTTGCAATTAGAAATACATTTACTAGTATCATTCATAGTATACAGGGAAAAAATTAAGGCTCCAAGAATGGATCCTTGTGGAACTCTTCGGTGTATTTGATGCCAGTTAGAGGTTGGATAAGGTGTGATGATTCTTTGAAATCGGTTACTTATGAGCGGTAGGTATGAGCGAATCTATTGAAATTACGTGAAGGAAAAATCCAGGATTTGAAGTTTTGCTACGATAATATCTTTTTCAATGGAGTCGAAGGCTTTGGTAAAGTCTATGAGAGTCATTATTGTTACCGTTTTGCGATCCATGGATTGTCGGATGTCATCTATGATTTTAAAGAGAGCGCTAGCTGTACTGTGGAAGGGCCGAAAGTCTGATTGCCGAGGATTAAGTAAGTCATTTTCATTGAGAAACTTTAAGTTTTGTTCATATATGAGTCCCTGAAATGCTTTTGATAAAGTAGGCAAAATGCTGATTTCCCTTATTCAGCGACGTTAGTGAGGGTGGGACGGACGAGGGCGCGTTTCCAGAGCGAGGGGTATTGCCCAGTTAGGATAGACCAATTAAAGATATGATTTATGATAGGAAGCACATTGGGAAGTATGTTCTGTATGAGAATAGATGAAATTCCGTCAGCTCCATCGGAGGAGGACTTAATTTTTTAAGGACCTGCAGGACTTGCGTTCGTGTGACAATGGGGGAGGAGAAGAGAAGGAAGAATGATTAATAGGTGACTGGATGCAGAAATGGGCAGAGGTGAATGATTTGGGATCGATTTAGTGAGAGTAGAAAGTTTCATTTTAATTCAATGCATTCTGCGTGTTTAAAGTAGGCTTTTTGACGGTTTCCAAAAAAATTTTATCCTCAGCGTATCGTGAAAACTTCTTTTCTCTAACCATTAACATTTCATTTTACATATATCCGTAACTATGGCCTGCCTTCATGCTGTCTAAAAATTCCTCTCTCCTCCTTTATGCACCCCGATTATCCAACATTTACCCTTCTAACACGGCCTTTGCCATTCCTGTAACTCTCAATATTTACTTCATCCTCCGTGACTTTTTAGATTTTTCCCCGTAGCAAATGTTTCCCTTCACTCACACTATTTCGAAATCCAGCGTTTGTCTCTTTTCTGTCGAATTTTATTTCTTTGTATTCAGCCTGACCCATACATAAAAATTTACGAACGACGAGTGCAGATCCATATCGATAGGCGTCTACCTGTTCTCGTAGCTGTTAGGATTTTTATCGCACGCAATTTTTCCGTGTGATATTTCAACGCTTTGAATCCTTTTGAAGTCGCTCATGTCAAAAGTAACCATAGGAATTTTGACAAGAGTAATCTAAAAAAATGCAAAGATTTTGGAGGTAACTAGAAATACAAGCCTTAGATTTAGTGATAACTGTTAATGTTGATATTTAATACCAAGTGTCAATGCATGTCGAGGGTAAATGGCGTCAGTGGCCACATAAATTGGAAAAGCCCTAAGTTACCCATTTCAAATAACTCCTTATCAACGTCTGAGGAGAGAAATATAAACGCAGTCTAGTGGTCGTCAATAGTTAATCAATATTCATCCGTAAGATGCACTGTGAGAGTTTGCAGGTGGAACGATAATTGTTTAGGGAAGAGTTAATGGATTGGCGCACCCAAATGGGAATATAAAATGCAGAGCAATGATTCGCTGCTGGAGGGTAATTGCGCTTGGCGTGACCCATGTGTTTGAGGGCTGAGTGGAGTCCCAATGTTCGAATTGTGGGAGAATTTGATGGAGCGAAATATAGAGAATGTTTTGCATCACGGTTTTTGGCACCGTTAGACGCCTGGTGGGGCCGTATTGTCGATTTTCTGGATGAGGGAAAGGGCTAGTTTTGAGGATGCTGGCCAAGTTGGACGGACGTCCATAGCATATGGAGGGTGCTTCTGTACCAATGCGGCAGTCGATTTTTTTGGCTTCCAATATAAGGAGCAACGCTTCGAGATGGGCGTCAAGGATTTCTGTGCCAGGAAAAAAATGTGTCGTGGAGGTTAAAGCCTTCCATCGCTGTTTCCTTGTCACGTAGGGTAGAGATTCGGGATATTATACAGGTATATATTACCTGTATATATTTGCAGTAAACATTAATTTTTGGTGAAAATTTGTTTTGTCCTTATTTGTTGCAAATTTGGGGTTCCATAATAAGCAGTAATTACGCGATGAAAATGATATTACAGCAATGTTAATGTAAAAACAATCATACCATTCGTGACTTTGTGTGAATGTATGTTTGGATGGCCTTATTTTATCTCATGAGAATATGTAAATGTCGAAGAATCTAGAATCTTAGCAGGGTATATAATAAGTTGAAGTGATTGAAGGGGAAGGTATTGAGAGTGAAAACGATACTTTGTAGGAGCTTAGTTTAGAGCCAGAAAGTTAACTTATCTTTTGGCAAAGACCTTTTGTCTGAATTCACCACATGGCTACCTTTTGCCATGTCCTTCGAAGGTCTCCACTTAAGCGTTACAGTACCCAATGAGCGTCCTTTTCTGTTTCTCTGTTGACTCTCCTCGTCACGTGTTTTTTAGGTCAATAGCTTTACTTAGTTCCGCAAAAAGTGGCTTACTTCTCAGTTTCTTAATAGGAAGAGCTAGTCCAAAAATAACAAATCGAGTAGCTTCAGGCGAGATTTGGTGAAAGTCTGTAAAATATGTATGATGTAATTCATCGGAAACCGTTCGTACAATAAAAATGATATCAAGTGGAAAAGGGCTACGATGTATTAGTCCAAAAATGTTTCATACTGCCCTGTTTTGCATCGGGTTTTTCTAGTGCTGCTATTGCGTTCAAATATATAAGCATATTTAATGAAAAAAACTCTAGGCATTCATATATTTTTCCAACTTAATTATCTTTTCCGATGCAAGAATTAAAATACCTCCTGCAGCTCTTCAATTTGATATAGTTTACCTCCCTTCATAACTGCTCCCTCATGTTACCTTTTTTACCTTAGCTCCTTCGTCGAGAGCTTGTAAAACTAGGACCTGGGTCAGGTTTTTATTTCACGTAGCATTCGAGAAACTAAAGAAATTAGTACGTTATATGCTGCAGTGAAACATATGGCATTCGTTGAAAACTAAAGGCGAACTTTTTAGCAATAGAAATTTGCCTCTCTATAGCATTAAACTAGGAAATGTATTTATTCTTCACACGGAGAACAAATAAGCAATGTGCTAGTCTTAGAATCAGCAACTATAATCATCAGCAGACCATCAAGGACTCGTTTTAAAAGTACAACAGTTAGTTTAAAAGTGGTTGAAATTTTTATCTATGGAGTCCATTGATGGCAGTAATGAATTAGTGACTTGTTATGTATCTAGTTTACACAGTACGTGGACTGGAACGTTTTATGTCACATTTATGATTGTGTTTTTAAGGATTTACGTGCACCTTTGAGAAACGGATCGCAATGATCTCCATTCATAAAATTACTCAAGGTTATGTTGGCACAAAAGAATTCTAGTTACTCAGTAATTTCAATTGATATCGTAGCAAAGGGTTTATGCTAACTATCCATCCATGTCCTCGAGGGTAACAATTATGAGCAATGGTGTATGAGGATAGGACTGGCATCCTATCATCCTCACGGTTGCGGTATTCCTTCCTTGTCAGCAGTAGGCAGCATTAGGCAAGCGTGTTTCTTTAGTGGGTTTCTAGCCCTCCTATAAGTTTATCACGTAGGTTAATGGCCCAGCCGGCGTTGAAACTCTGACCTAGTCGCCAGAGGCTGGCTCTCGGATGGCTTTGTCTTCCAAAGCAGCCACCACCGCATAACCACGTACACCGCTTGCATTTCGTCGAAGTACAAGGCTTCGAGGAATCGTGTGTACAGGAGCCCGTACGAAAAATTAGGCCCGGGTGTAACAGACTGCTTTCTCTCACCGGTTTTTCCTTTAGGCTTTGCAATTCTCTTGTTTCCTTCGTCCTTCGCAGCTACGACTCCGTAAGCTTACGGTTTTGGACCAGAAATGGAGGAGAAAAGGAAGAGTGTGGCCAGTGAGGGTGGCGATAGTTGCGTTAACTTTACCCTCCTTCCAACGTTTGCTTACTCCTCGAACGTTAAGGAAGCATATCGGTGACACCGCATCAAGTGTATAAATTACTTTTGGATTGCTCATCAAGAATATGGATAACACAGAAAGAAAATATGCATTGATTAACGGACAAGTACAATGATACGTAAAACTACCTAAGTTAAAACGATATTAAGTAAACCTCTCCGCTTGAAAGTTTTACTGACAACCTCCTTTCCCATTAGTAGAAATAAATTTAGCTAACAAATAATCAAGACATAAAAATATCGCGACAACCAAAAAACTGGCAAATGAAACGCACATTTTCTGGATTTATACAAATATTTAAGCGAGCTATGCAAAAACATAAAATAGCCTTCAATGTTTTAGTCACGTTGTAGTTTGAATCCCAATACCATAGCTTAGATACAACTAATTTAAGAAAGTGAACAAGATACCACTTTAATGAATCATTGTTTTTCTTATGTTGCTAAGTATTGATCACCAGGGTGTTCACGTATCCCATCAAAAAAAATCTAGGTTGTTTTATTTTTGCCCGTCAGTCTCGACAAAAGTTCTCATGCCAAATATCTGCATACTTTCTAGTTCAAAGAACGGATGTTTGTATTAACATTTTACTTTCTACGAAACTTCCGATAAAACGCCACGTTGGTATTAACAGATTGGTAAATATGACCTTATTTATGTAATTATATTTGTTTATTTACGAATACGCGTTCTATTTGACCTGGAAGGAGAGTTAAAGAACGGAAAGGTCACAGCATTCCTTTGTTTTTCCTTCTCTTTGTGTCCCTTTTTTGTTGTCTGTCCTCAAGTCAAGGGCTTCGCACAAAACGATGACAGATAAATGGAGAAAGATTTATCTATTGACATTTCTTCTCCTCGCAGAATTCTTATCTTCTCCTCCCTCTCTCCCTAACGCTTCCTATTCGAACGTGAGGTAAACGGTATCGCACGGGATGCGCCGGAGGGAAGTGCTGTGTGGGTGGATAGCAGGTGTGAGGGCATTACATCTTCGGGAGGGAGGGAGGAAGAGAGAGAGAGGTCACAGCAATGGGCTGTCTCTGATCGATGTCTTCCGTTCCTCGTCGCCCCCAGGACCATCGGACTGATTTGCACGCGTCCACCTCTTCCGTTCACGGCCTATATTGACCGAATCGTCCCTACCGCCATTCAGTTTACACGTAGTGATTTCGGTGAAGGAGGGTGAGGGATTTTGGAATCGATTAAATGTCCTGGATTTGATAATTTTCGCTTAGTTCCTAGATTGGCATGGATAAAAAGGTTTCTCTGTTGAAAGCACGCTCCATTCCATTCGAAATTTGAAACCAAAATTGTGTCCTCTTTTCAAAGCATCAAATATTGGCTCAAGCTATCTATTCGTAGCTAATTTATCAATATCTGATGACCTCATCCCTCGCCTGCGTCAGCTGTAACGCGGCTCTTTTCAGTTTATGTGCTCTATTTTACTAAATATTTTGGATTCGATTTTAATTACTTAAAAGCGAATGCTTAAGACTCATTTTTTGATATTACAAATGCCAAGTACTCAGCTAGATTATTGTTTTCCCTTCATTGATTACTCCATCTCCATGTTTGCGTTTTTATAGACAAGTTCTAATACTAAATCTATTTTATGTTGCCACTAAATAGAGTAGGTACTTAGTAGAAATATACGCATGAGTTTCCGAATGAGTTTTGATTGAGGGTATCGGCATATACTATACATTTTGTGTCCAGCCATCAACTGTTAACCTTCTGTGACCTCTGCCCTGTATTCATAACAAAAAACTACTACTTCATTTATTTGTATGATAGTGACTGTTAGCAATAATGTTCTTGAATGAACATGGTGTTGTTGCTATAATACTGAAATTTTAATAAATTATAATTACAGTTTTCGACGTTTTTCAAATTGATGGATGGATCGATCCGATCCGATCGATATGAATTCAATAAGCATCACGTT
Source organism: Hetaerina americana (assembly GCF_022747635.1). Lineage (NCBI taxonomy): Eukaryota > Metazoa > Arthropoda > Insecta > Odonata > Calopterygidae > Hetaerina > Hetaerina americana. The sequence continues at coordinate 36,474,763 of NW_027286181.1, forward strand.
ATTTTGCAGTGAAACTAATACCAGATTTGATATTTTTCCTTTATTAATCATACTTGTCAATTTATCAAACTTCCTGTACTGGTCAAGTAAAATTCATAGTAAAAATGACCAATGGATGATTGTGAACAAATTATTTTGTATAAAATTATTTTTCTTAAATGCCCCAGAGAAAATATAATTTTAAAAATTAACGCTGAATTGTATATTAGTATTGTAGAATTGCTAGGCATTAATATAACTACCATCAACATCAACATTTGGTAGTATTGCGTTTAAGTTTAAGAGACAAACGTTACACCGCTACGTTTCCAAGCAAAACCGAATCTACAACCTAATCCCGCACTACGATAAATCTGACTTCTATTCCGCATGTATTCTTCTGCCCATTATTCGCACAACATGACTTCACCTTTTTTCTTTGCCTAACGTTCTCCCCTCTATCACAGTCTTCAACATCCCATCGCCTATCAAAACGCTCTCCATCCATTTTTTCTGCCTCCTTTGTATTTCTCCTAACAATTCTTTCCTCTCCCCCACCATGCATAATACTTCCTTATTTGTTTTCCTTTCCATCCATTTTACCTTATCCATCATTCACTGCACCCAAATTTTAAAAGCTTCCAATTTACGCCCTTCACCTTGCTTCAATGGCCAATATCTCTAGTTGCACAAAATCACGCTCCATGCCAAAGCTTTGACGACTCTTTTTTTAACACCCTTTCAACATCCCTATCACAACTTCTTACCTTTTTGTGGAAGCTTCTTCTCCGCACAATTCTTCTCCTGATAATCTTTCTACTTTTACGATCTTGAGCGAAAACAATTCTATGATATTTTAACTGCTCTATCAGGGCTATTTTATTTTTCCGATTTTAATGCTTAAAAAAACCTTCCTCTTTCTTGAAAAACGCACAACAATTTTTGCTTGCATTGTTTCTGATCCCATGCCAATCACACTGATTTTCTGTTCTCTTCAGGTATGCTCATCACCCCTTGCTGGGGTGATGTCTTGTCTGGCTAGCTAATAATGGCTATGACTGGCTGACTTATTAACTACGATAATATGCTAACCAAATTAATTTACGAGGTGTCCGAAAAGTATCCGACCCGCGTTTTTTTTATTGTGAGGGTGTTGTGCGCTACGAATTTCCTCCAAGAGGTCAGACGATCAACAAAGAATATTACGCTAAAACGCTATTTTTGAAAAGAATGCGTGATGCCGTGAGAAGAAAACAACCGCGTCTCTGGTCAAGCGCTGACTGGCTTCTTCACCAAGATAACGCGCCAGCGCATTCATCGAAACTTGTGCAGCCATTTTTGGCGAAACACGAGATTGTAGAGCTTCACCAGCCTCCGTATATTTCCGACAAAACTCCCTGCGACTTTTGGATGCTCCCAAAATTGAAACTGGCGCTAAAATAAAAGCGGTTCGACGATATCGAGACGATTCAGAGTAATACTACGCGCGAGCTGAAAATTCATTCAGCCATTCCAAAATCTGTGTTCGAGGACTGCTTTAAAATGTGGAAGCACCGCTGGTAGAGTGTGGTTCAATCAAATGGGGACTACTTCGAAAGTGGCCTCGGCCCGGATGACGAAGATTAGCACCAATGCGGAGATATGAACGCAGGTTGGATAGCTTTCGGACACACCTCGTCTATACTTGAGATAATGATTGTAAATCAAAATAATTTTGATACTTTAATTCCGAATAACGCTGCAGTTAAATTGTGAATATCACTGCAGTTTCACATTCATTTAAATTTCACGATTAAATAGCCTAAATTTACATAAGGGCATTTTGTTACATAATCTCAGATATATTCTTTTTTTGCTGTTAATGTACTCCTCTGAGTCAAGCAGTCTGTAGTTCTCCGGTAAAATCAATTTCGCGAACAAATAAAGAGTGCCTAGCAATAAAATTATTTAATTTAGAATGGTGCTCAATTTCAGTAGCATAAACATATGAGAAAAATAACAATTCTGTGTAGTTAATTGGTCGTCTAGTATTTAGGATCAATAACTTATGTGCTACTGAAATTATACATCTATAAGTAAAGATATATAAATATATACTAAAAACTTTACATCTGTTAAATAATCTTTACAGTTTTTCATTATATTATACTCATTAGCAACAGCTAAAAACGTTTGTTTATCTCTAGTTTTAAAATTAATGCCCAAAACCTGTTTGTTTTTCATTCGTTAGTCGATTTATTTATGGTATTCACAGTATTGTGTGGGCTTAATGTTCTAATAATAGTATATAATCAAGTCAATCAGAGAGGGATATTATTTTCCTATCATAAAACGCCGTCAGGGTCTATTTGGTCTTTTCTGCTCGAAGAACTCGAAATAATATTTATTTCCTCCCGTAGCTTAGGGCGGGGTCCCAAAGAAGATCTAATTAATTTCAATATTAATTCATTATCGTTTGACATCATTCATACCCTTTCCCACTTCCCGTAATAAAAACTTCATCTCCCTCGACTTAACTGGATTTCTTTTTGAATTACGTGTTATTTAAGATTCTCCGATATTTTTATGAAATTTTATTACATTACACTCTCATTAGGTTGTGATTATTTTACTTTTCGAAATGTTATTTCCAATTCTGGCTCTTTGTGAGCCAAAGTTTTATGAAATAGAGTAATTAAGAGTCGAGGAACGTTTATATTAACAAGAAAAAAAAATGTATTTGATATTCAAATTTCGCGCTCCATTCAACCGCTCAACGCTTCTGACCAAGTTTGAAATTTTTCATTTGGAAATTGGACTAACTTAAAATATTTAAGTGAATTTAAGATAATAACTTCTAATTTGTTTCAAAAATTCTTTATTATTGTATATAGTAAAAGTTAGCAGAAGCCATGTTTCTAATTTCTTCTGATTTAAATTTCGCAAAATTTGAGGAGGAACTAGCCAAAACTTTCCAAAAGAAATAATGCATTTAAGATCAAACAGACATTTATTCAGTGATCAAAAAATTTCTATTAATTTTGAATTCGATTTTCCAATGTCCAAATCTCTTCAGCAGGAAACCTATGGACAAAAACCATGCTTTAAGGTTAATTCCGACATTTCCTTTAAACTATAATAGTTTACTTAAATTCCCGAATCTAGTTTCTAATGCCTGCTGTCCCTAGAATATAACATTTTCTGCAGGAGCGTTTACGTTTTTCAATTTGGTACATCAATTTTCAACTCTAAAATTATTTTCAAATTTTCTTGTAGGAATAAGGTTATAAGAAAATAAGTTTTACAGTTGAAAATGTACTCCACTTGTAATGTTTATGGATTCGCAGTTGACAGAATTTAAATACTGTTTAACATTTTCGTGGAATTGAACGAATGGGAGAAAGACTTTTGTGATACCACGAGTACTCGTATTTACTTTCAAGTATAGCAAGGTGCAAAGCTAGTATTTAGTAGCAATTTTAAAGTAACTAGTTGCTTGTTATAAGGAGATAATAATCCAGTTGTGATGATAATAATAAGGCCAAGTTACACACACATGATGACACACGAAATGATCAAGAAATAACGTGTGCGTGTTCTTTTAATGTGTTTCTATACTGTTTGTTGCTGCCCAGTTTATTATTCTGCACTTCCGTGCTACGTCGACTAAATCATCTATATATATATATATATATATATATATATATATATATATATATATATATATATATATATATATATTTATTTATTTATTTATTTATTTATATATAACACTACTTTTGATTCGAAAAAACCTTAAGAACTTATGGATTTTGAAGGTTTCGTAACGTTTTCTATCTTTTAAAATCTCCATAAGGCTTTTAGAAATAGTTTTTCCTAAAATGTGCCTTAGTAGATCTACATATAAGGAAGTCCCTTTATCCTCCTTTTTAATAGCTCATCAATAGATATGCATCTCTAATGATTTCCTATAATGCAACAATTTCAGAGCGTAAAAATCATTCGCCTTGACTGGGACTCGAACCCAGATCCCTCAATATCCGGTCGAGTGCTTTAGCCACTTAAGCTACCGAGGCGTCCTCTTAAACTCTGAAATTTTGGGGCTTTTTTAAAGGAACTAGATGTTATGACGAAATACCGTACATACAATGTCACATGCATTCGTAGTCGTGCGCGAGGCGCCACTGTCCACGAGGTCGCGCACGACTACGAATGCATGTGACATTGTATGTACGGTATTTCGTCATAACATCTAGTTCCTTTAAAAAAGCCCCAAAATTTCAGAGTTTAAGAGGACGCCTCGGTAGCTTAAGTGGCTAAAGCACTCGACCGGATATTGAGGGATCTGGGTTCGAGTCCCAGTCAAGGCGAATGATTTTTACGCTCTGAAATTGTTGCATTAAAATGCACATTAGCGGATGACTCCGTTAAAAGTTACTGTTGCGGCATCTCCCGCAGTTTCTTTGGGATTTCCTATAAGCCTATTAAAACTATAAGCTCAGTCTATATCTGAGCATATGCATCATTCCCTAAATTTATGATTCGCGTGTATATTTTATAGAACGTGTCTGTAGATAGATACACTATAGGATAGGTACATTACGAATGGATAAACATTATTTCACGTCTGAAAAATATTATTTTTAGTATCAGAAAATTATGAGCCTAATCAGGATATAATACACATATAATTTTATCCTCGTGATAAAAACTATGTCAACAGTTAAATAAATGGGTTCCGTAATAATTAGGAATAATTTCGACCAAAATTCGCCTTATTTTTTGAAGATGTGAATTTTATAAAATGGAATCACTTTGATTTAGTTCATAGGTATGCACTTATTTTCATACTCTAATAAAGTTGTTGCTTGCAATGTATAATCACAAAACTTTCGAAAAAGTATCAAGACTTTCCACAAGTTCTAAATAGCCATTAGTTTTTTCGAGCGTAGCATATTACAAAATAATTTAAGGATGTAAATAATAGCACATAAAGATAGTTGTACGGATATATGAGTATTTGTGATAAAGTTTGGATGTAGAAAAATAACATTAATGACTTGAAGGCACTTGCTGGAAGACACATCCTATTCCATTTTCTACCACTTCAAAGGCAGCAATGAATTTTATAATTGCATTGAAATTTTTGCCACATGCAATATCCTGAATTTCCCTATTTTCAGATAGTAATTTTTTAATATAATCTGTCCACTTGTCTGAAAAATGAAAGAATTCTTGGTTACTACCGTTAGTTTAAAAAAATTAAATGTCCCATAAGGGAGGGAATGGTGTGATTTAATCGATCTTTTACTTCCACGATGTCATAGACTTGGACCATAATACTATATTTCCTCAAACTCTAGTTTAAGCACTTTTTCGACAGCTGATCTCACCGCCGAATCATCCGATCGATGATATCGCGCTGGCTTGTGCAGCTCTGGACGAGGGAAAGAACGAGAATTGGAGATATCGGGAAAGTTCCATTCATACCATGGAGTGAGCATTTGGTGGTACTTATCTCTCGCCTGGTCTCTCTTTCTAGTGTTGAATTTTATCCTATTTCGTTACTCAACCGTTACTCCCATTCATTGCCCAACCGACCGAGAGCAATAAACGGCTGAATCGTGACCAGTGAACGTTGAAAGCTTTTATCTAGCTTAATCCTATAAGTCACTGTCTTAACAAGGGATTTTTAACCTGCATTTAAGTCCCGTTTCTCTCAAAAAAGTCAATACAAAAGGGAACGTGATGCAGCATTACAATATTAATTTCTCATTTTGTTGTGGTGAATCATTGTTTGAGAGACGGGCTTTGCGTTTTTATCCGAGGTGTTATATATATATATATATATATATATATATATATATATATATATATATTGTAGGATCACCATTCCAGATGATGCGACAGTGTAGTGAAACTAGTTGAGAGCCATAAAGCCATAAACGCTATCTTGTGGAAACGAAAGTATAGTATTTTTAGAGTTTTATAGTTTTTTTTTAGTTCTTCCTTGTTTTCAGTTTGAATATAGTTGGATAGCAGTTGGATATAGTAATGAGAATACAAATAAATGATAGGCTCATGGATTACGACAAATCAGTGAATCGGTATTCTCTATGAAGTACAAATTCATCGTATATTGAAGCGAAACGGAACCAACTTCATTTCAGTTTACGCTGTTGGGTATGTTTGACTACGTATGCATTTAGCCAAAAATTATGATAGAGTGAAAAATATTATCATTGCAAAATATTCTGACCAAAAAATGTGCCATAGGATTCTCTGCAAATATGATATTTTTCTTCTCAGAAAAAATATATATATTAACCATGCTTGTAAATATATTATAATTTAAATCTTGATATTATGTCACCCCTAGCTAAGCTACCCTCCTATCTCCACGTACATGCTAAGTATAAAAATGCTTTCACTTCTTAAATATACTCTTTATTCTATTATTACCTCATAACTGCAGGCTTCGTATCGATTTCCAAGAGCTGTAGAGGTGTACGGTAACATTTTACGCGTTGTACTTTAATGTAACTCTAACCGAGCAAAGTTGAAATTTAAAATGGCATAAAATTAATTTTTAGTTCAATCAAATCGAAATTTATCGTTAAGGGCATCCTAAATTTACTTAAACATAAATATATCACTCTTGCATAAAACATTAATCCATTTTTCAAAGATAATATGAATGATTACAAAAGCTTATGAGCAGCCAAATTTCTCCAAAAAAAAGTAAATTTGTTTCTTTGAAGCTAAAATCTTCTCATTATCTTTTACCTTTTGCCTCGCACTTGTACCAAGAATAATTTTTTTTAATAGGATTCCCTTTCTTTTGAAGGGTTAACTTTAAATATCTCAAGTTTTTCGTCATTTTACGGTTGCAAAATCACTTTGCACTAAAAGTTAGCTAAAAATTTAATAAAAAAGTCAAGATATACTGTAAAAAATGACATTTTTAAGTTGCCGTGTTAAAAATTAACGCCTTATTTCCCTTACGTAACGACCTTTTTACCAGAAAACTCTGTATGAATTCAACCTGAACTTCGTGGTCCTGCATATTAATTTCCGGCGGACCCTCACCCTCCTCTTGCCAGTATGTTCGTTAAATTGTTAGCTATTATCATCCTTTTTTCACGGCACTTAACAGCTGAAATATCATTCCTGAGTAAATTGATTTCTTGAAAATAATTTCTGTTTTTCTTTATTCAATAATTAATTACGTCAATATCTGAAATATTATTTGGAACTCGGGTAGCGATGTTCTCCAAATCCCAGTTCCATTCTGATGTTGAACCGAATAGAAGGAAACATTTCTGCACGGAGGAAAATATTTCGAGAAATGTCATGCCCGCGTGGCTTTAATTTCTGGTGCGTTATCGAATTCCACACGAAAGCCATCATAATTGACTGTGCGTTTAATTAAAATAATAAAAAAGTGGCCTTTGGATGTCGCTCTAAAATCAAACAAAATTAATTAAGGTGGTCATTCCAAGCGTATGTCGAATTATTGCGAGCTACGGAAACCCTATCAAACATTTTCACTTTTATAATGTTCATTGAGATCCGGGAGGGGGTAAAAAATCTTGCGTCATTTTGTGCGCGATGTCTTTAAAGTGATGGTAGAATTTAATACATTTAATTGCCTAATTGCAGGTTATTTGAATGTTACTCTCCATTCATTACCTATTTGATTTCTGACGTTCATATGTGACCACAAGAACTTAGCTGATTCATTGTATTACCCCCGTACATGCATTCGTTGTTTAGTCTAGGATGGTGTTCTAATCTCCCGGAATTATATGATTTAAAAACCCTCCAGGTATTATCTGATTGCAATTTTTTCAAAGTAAACTCTTTACCGGACCAATTGCTTCAGTAGCCGAAGTCCTTGTGACACGTGATCAGGGAACCATACTCTTAACCTAGTATTGTCAAACACTGATACCTTAGCTTTAACAGTAGCTCGAAGACATTTCAATACTCGTCCCAAAGTAACATCCCTCGGAATGACTTATTAGCTTAAACTTTTCCAGTGTTTTGTGTGTTACATTCCCGCGGGTGTTTGTGGCTCCTTTGATTCTAACGTGTTTGGTGTGATTTCTACTACGTGGAAGCATATCTATAAAAGCACAATTCCTAAGTGGTTCCAGCATCCAGGGTTTGTTTGACCCGACAGGAAATAGGGAAAAGATTCTCGAAGACGTGTACTGGGTACCATGTTCATGTGGTAAATCACAAATTTGAAGGACCTGCAGAGTTAAGAAAGTCCGACTGAAGTAACGCCAATGGGCCACGTGTTACAAATATCCACCAATGCGGTACACGACTGGGGTGAACCCGGCCACGACATTCTTTTTGACGAAGTACAAATAATTGAAAATGAGCAAAGATACTGTCCCAGGCTAATACAGAAAGCCATCAAAATTACAAGATCACCCTCAAACATGAATAGAGAAGACGCATACCCTCCACATTGTTTGAAGAATGGGAAATGCCTCAAATGCGTGCTACAAAATCGATTTGCGAACTTTAAGAAAGAGAGTATTCGCCGAAATACATGGAATCACTTCTGTGAGATCACGCGCTCAGCGGTCAACAAGAATATTCTCTGTAAATTATAAAAGCCTATACGGAGCCTAGATGGTACATCTGCATCTCTATGTCTACATAACCCCGCAAGCAGCCGCAAGGGTATGTGATGGGAGGTGTTAGGTCACCAACCGTAAAAGACAAGAAAACCACATTCAAAACCAAAAGAGATATGCAAACCCATAGTCACAGTGGCGCATGCATACATGTAAAAATACTATCATTTTACACGCATGCAAATACATGAACTATCATGTAACAAGTAATTGCATCTCAGGATGCAGAAAGAAATTTATCCAATTACGTACGGGCTAGAATTTGAAAAGTAAGAAGGCGAAATTCCACTACCATATGGACATGCAACATACAACGGTCCCCTTTCCAAGGACGCATGTGAGGAATACAACCCAACGCTGCATGTAGCGGGAGGGTTCCCAACAGATAGACACGAGAGATGGAAGGGGAATCTTAAAAACAGATGGTACAACCTGGATTTTAGAAAAGCTTTGCGATGTCAAAGGCTTTGTCACGCCAAGATGAAAAATATGAGGGTTGATATCTCCAGCTAGGCTGGGAACCACTCACAGAGTGAAAGCTAAATTACAGGTTGATGCTCTTGCATCAATTGGAAGGGCGTCTCTTTAGCAGTGATGTTGAAAATGTTTTATTGTCCTCATTGTACTATGGCAGGAGAAATCATTTCAATGAAATTAGAGGGATTAAGTGTAAAACGGATAGATTTAAAATGCCTTTTTTTCCACGAACGATAAGGGATCAGAATAGCATGGCCTTAAACCCCTGCCACACACCCTAGTGGTGGCTTGCAGGATACTTAAATAAATACATAGATCTTGAAAGAGATCTCTTTGAAGAAGACCCAATTGGAAAGCAGCTAGCTCGCGGCACATCCTTAACAAAGAAGTTCAAGGCTGCAATCCGATATCTTTGACCTGAAGACGCTGGTATGAATACCAGCGTTGCTGCTGTCAACAATGTCAACGTGTAAATGCGATAAATATCCAAAAAACGGAAAGAAAGTGTGATGATAAAGGCCGCAGAAACCTAAAAACCAACATTCATCGAAGGAAGTTATTCTTTGAACCCGAGATATGTCATTTGAACATCACCCCATCGTTTTCTTTTTACTTCTAAGGAGATACTTTTCAAGCCGTGGTCAACGGCGGCAAAACTTCTTCTCTTTCGGTCGAAGCCATAATTCGACCCCGTTACAAAACCTATCCCCCCTCGTGCTTCCCTTTTTGATGACGTTGTCATGGTAACGCACGGCTCGCATCACTTACCCCCTCCCCTCATCGCCTCTCCACCCTCTGCTTTTTCCACGCGTAACTCCACCGTCCACCGTCGCCGACCGTGCTTCCCCGTCTCCGCATTTATGTCGCGGATGGGATCGCTCAGCCTCGCCGTGGGAATAAATCCTTTTGTCAACCGTATGCTGTGAGCAAGGGCGTACTATGGCGGCGTGGGTGGTCGGAGCGGAAGGGAGGGATAGGCCGTCCCCTGGTCGCTCTCTGTGCTTGAGCGTGGAGGACGCCAAGGCGTTCCTGGCTAGTTTGTGGGGTGGCCGTTTGAAGCCAAGCGTCGATCCGGCTAAATTAAAACTTCTCTGAAAATTCGTGTCCAGGATGCGGATGACAGCACTTTTCGTCGAAATAAATTGGTCTAGATAGTATTTTGTGAGGGATCAAAACTTTTATCTTCTTTCTATCTGAATTCCTTGGATTATATTGGCGGATCGAAGGACCTGATGTCATTTCCGTCGCTGGAAAGTGTATTTCAATGGCACGGTGGACGATTAGAGTATCATTTGTAAAAGTTATAATTAATTAATATTAGCAATAATAATTATATTACAGGGGTTAATTTCATTCAAAGACGCTCTGGCAAAAGAATACTAATTGTGAAAGCCAAATCACCTTGTTTTGATTTGAAGTTGGATATGCCCAAGCTAAGATATCTTCTTACATATTTCCAAGTTCACCAACTTAAATAAAACCCTCTTTTTAATAACTCGCCTTTTAATTAGACATGGGCCCATGATTCGCAATTGCAACAATATGTTGTATTTCGAATTATAATTTTTCCGTTTCTTTTCCAAGACTTTTAGTCCTTGGACAAACTGATTTTTGTAATATTTTTTAGAAAATATGTACATGTATAATATCCCATGGTTAATCAATATTAAAAACATTTAATATTTACTTTAGTATTTAGAATTATATTAAGTCATTTCATTAATAGTTTAGGGATATTTTGCGGCATTTTACTTATATTACTGAAGTGAACATTGTCATGGTCCATTAAATATTTATGTTAAGGCTACAGACTCCTGCTAAAAATATTGCATGGTTTTCAATTGATTTTGCTTCTTTTTTCTCCTTGAAAAATAATGTTGTCCATCCTTAAATGGTAAAATCATTCAGTGTAAGTCATTTAGCCACGCACTTCAATAAATTGTTTGAAATTAGATTTTCAAGAATTTTGAAGTGTTTTATCCTTTGTGAAACAGGGAATTAACGAAAAAAGAAGTAATGTTAATATGGAATTGTAATTTAATTTAGGCTCATTAATATAGTAATTTAAAAGAGTAAAAAGTATTAAACGTGTTTTTTACTTTATACAATTAAAACTGAGTGAAGGGTTGGTTTTAGATCACTTACACGTCAGGTCAAAAATAATACTAATCTACTCCTGATTTTTCTTATTTGTTTGAATTTTTACGTATCGTGTGCCTATATTCTTAAGCAGACATACTTAGAAATGGGATGAGCAGAGCATTTGGTAATTTTGTCAATGAAGGGATTTATTAGGTATCACTCCAAATCGCATCCCGAGCGCACAACGATCAGGTTTGTGAGGTCATGACAATATTGTCCCGTCCGAATGGGAAATAATGACTAATGAAGGACATGAACCGGTTGGGGGCACTTAGCGTTATGGGCTCGCAGACCTCCAGGCCCGATTTCGCTGGCCCTTCCCATCCACTTCCCCGGACGAGTGGATATACCTGGTCGGGCTGCTGGAGAACTCGTTTTCGCCGTTTGAGTGGCCGATTCCGACCAATTCGCTCACTTCCACAAAATTGTTGCCGGTGGCCCGTTGGCGTCATCATTTAAGCGGTCGTTTTCGACGTGCGGGGATCGAGCCTCTGTCGCAGCAAACACCGCGAGCTTCCCCCGCTCCCCATCTCCCGAATGCCCATCGATCTTCGCCTCCGTTTCGTCCAGGTACCCTCGAGGGCGAAATCCGACAATTTCCCATGTGGGACGGTGGTAAATTTTTCATCATGCACCCAGGAGGAGTGGAGATATGGCACGGAGGTCATAACGTTGGTGGTGGGGGTAGATGGCCTCTCCTTCCATTTCTCCACCTAGCGACAGGAAAGCGAGTCTTGCGTGACTGCTTTGACTTCACCTCAAACCTGTGGATGCTGCTCCAGTGATGTTGATCCCTCATCTCCTCAAGCAATGACCAGCGCCTGACTGCATTGTTCAGTGAGGGATCACAAATTGTGATAGCACCCCAAGCCCTTCCATCTGTTACTGAAAGGTTTGTCAACCCATTCAACGTCCCTGTTGTATTTGTGAATTACTATACATATATGATTTTACGATAATGCGCCGTCAATATCCGTGTGCAACACTTCCGTAACCAAATGCTAAAATTTAAATTAAATTTCATTTGGGTTTCATGCTCTATATTATTTCTTTGATTCTTAATAGCCTTAAGGAAGAGTGTTTATAGGAAAAAATAATTTCAGAATAAGAGAAATCGATTTAAAATAAATTAACCTTAAATCTAGCACAACAAACCATCTAAATTTTAATTAATTTGTGTTCATTTTGAAAAATCTGTAACTTAGATTATGAAAGTTATATTTAAATAGATTGCAAATGATAAAAACGATTACATATGATTTCATTTGTAACTCTCGTGGACACCATAATAATGATTGATTGCATAAATTGAAAATCACATTTTTATAAACCTGAAATTATATTCATTGAAAGTTTCACACCATTTTTTAATTTTCTAAAAGAAGGTCTCCAAGCTACTTTCTTATCACCTTTAAGTACACATCTTCTTCTGTTGAATTAAATGGTAAAAATGGAAAAATTGCAAGGTATATATGAAATCACTAATATATGATGCGTCCAACGCGAATCTAAGGGTGAGGGAGTTATAAAATCCGTTTAAATGCATTCGTTTGACGCGATTTATGCTAATTTTTCAATCGTAAAGTTCTTATAAAAAAGTTCTGCTTTGAAGTAACCGCTCAATACAATCCCCCGCTCCAGAGATTAGGAAAAGCATACGGTGGGAATCTAACATTCACATTTTTGTTGATTTTTTCAAGTAGCGTGAATCATTAATAGAACGTTAACTAATAATTATCTTTCTCCATACCTTTTCAAGTTGGAAATAATGGCAGTAAAGATTTTTTTATGGAATGAGTAATTCAACTTGAACAAAGTTAGTTTTAAAGTTTGTTATTTCATGAATGGCTTTAATTTATATTCGGCGTATGCTATTGAAAGTATGTCCAATGGTTTTTCCCTTAGAAAAATATTTTGACAACATTTCCTCAATCAAACCCTATAATACGCTTGTTTTTCTTCTGACGCTACGGGAATAGACGAATATTTATTTCCACCAGGGATTTCGCTTTCGTTCCTTTAAATCCAGGCATAAGTTTCGTCCTGGCTCGTTCTCCTTGTTCCTTTCGTTTTTTTGTTTTATATTTCGGAGACATTATCCCGTAATATACGAAAGTCTTAAAGCTTAAAGATATTTCGTGACGATCAGTCTGTCGGAAGAGTTCATTCACTTGTTGTCTTTTCATTATTTATTGTAAGTCGATGCTCTGTTACAACCGTCGAGACGTAACAGCGCACGAATACGGGAAGACGCTGACGAGAGTCGTATTATTATTTCCTTAAAATACTCTCACGGTAAAGGAACGCAAAAATGGTACGCCTTGTAACTTTTATTATTCTGACGTGTTCACCGAAAATAATTACTCTCTTGAGTTTTCTTTCTTCGAAAAAAATATAATTTGTGCGCAGAGAGAGGGAACCGTGAGCTTATCTCCGAGCGGGTTCGCATTCTCGTGTAGCATTGTTTTCGGGAGGTGATGCGAAGCATAAACCTGCATAATGAATGAATATGACTCCAAAACCGAGAAGTAATTTGCATCCTCAAAGGATTATTTCGTTCATTTCATTGTGTCTTGAGTCATGTGAAGGCTGTATACATACCTACCTTAGGACATTGAAAATAAAAGCATATCGAGTAGGTTGGTGTTTGCATGGGGAAATGAGTTACAAAGATCACAGAAGGTAGCCTCTCGCTTCATCCGCAAAATAATTACAAAATGAAAAATACAAATAGTAATTAGTCCTATCAAAATGAAGTTTAAAATATTTTTAGCCCAAGCTTAATTATTATATTCGCTATCGATCTTCAATTCAATGTAATGTCATTTAGTATGTGTAACCATAGGTACACATATAGTACTTCATCAGAATATAGTTAAATTTTCCACACAACTACATCAGAAATTGAAGCTTACTAGTTAAAAAATAAATTGTTTTTGTTTTGATAAATTTATCCATTCATAATAAGTAGGGAAACCTAATGCTGCCTTCCACTCCAACTCCAAATTCCTTACAAATTGTACTAATTGGCCATATCTAGCCACCATGAATTTCTGTAAGAGTATATTCATATTGGAAGGTAAAAGGCCAAATTATTGAGGGGGGGTATTATTAGATTTTACCTAAATATCTTTTAGCTTCATTAAAGAAATGCGTGTGGTTTTTTCATCTCTTGATTCCAAATGATTCCGCTGTCTGCCAACCCATGCCACAGTCTTCTTTCAGTCCTCACAACAGCCCATAAAACTTAATCGCACTGTGGTTTAGAGGAGTTTCCAGAACTTTTTCGAATATGGTAACTTTGATTCAGATTCTGTCACAATATGACATGGGTAGTTACCTTTTGCGGATAAGTGAGTATCAGAGAGAGATATATTCATAATAGATAAAGTATGAAAAATAAGTTGGTTTTTTACATATATTACGCCTAATATTTCTTAAACAAATTTTATTTATTTTTATATGGATAAAGTGGTATTTTCCAAGGAAAAATATGATAATCGCAGGAATTAGTTATATTTCCATGACTCAATACCATTTTTAGTCACCGAAATGACACAGGAATTTGACCAACCTAAAAGCGTGTTTACCAGTAATGTTGGATCGCTAGATCGCTTGTTAATGCTAATGAAGCAGTTTCTTTGCTTGCGGTTATTTCCACATCTCAGGACCCATTTCATGTTGCAGCGGGCAACTTCAAGAACATATAGTATGAACGCTGCAATATGCCTACGCAGAGAAAGTGCTAATGGTGGTCAGTGCGTTGTCACCAGAGGAATCCCTACACTAGTTCCTATTGATCTGTTGTTCCCGATATCTGATATAATTTGCGCATCAATTACTCGCTTCTTTATTAATCATGAATTCTAGCGTCATTGGATTTTGAGAGTAAAATATCGATTCATATTACCGTCAGCTTGCACAAAGGAATGGTTTACAGTTAGTTACTTTGACGTGGTTTTCAAAATAAAGTTATCATTAAAATCGCGAATATTATTTAAAATATCTAAGATTTCGTTTTTTTTATAAGCTTTATCATCTTTATGTAATTGGAAAACAAGTTAAAACATTTTTAAGAAGAACTGCGAGTTATTTTGACACCAAGTATTTTCTTGTTTGACATTTCCATTGAAATATGAGGAAAACAGTCTCAAGTGAAGGCGTAATATTGCTGGAAAAATCAGTGGAAAGCTACAAAACACCTTCCGGCTTTACAAAGCCCACAAAATCTGAAATCGTTGAATAAGTGGCCTCCCAGTTTCCATTATTTAGTTTTCAATACATCATAAAACCATAGCGTTGCGGGTTTATCTGGAAACTTCAACCAATTACAAATGTTTTATTTTTATACTCGACGAAGCAATTGTACACGAACTTAAATATTTCACACAGCCAGCGCGGGTCATTGCGCAGATTGAACTTTTTACGCCCTCTTCCTCCGAATACTGCTTGTTAACAACGATCGCACGCAAACTTTGTTTATTGCAACCCAGAACCACTTATTTCGCTAGTGTTTCCATTTAACGTGTGGGAGCATAGTCACCATTTCAAATCAAACTTGAGCAATGGGATCGCGAGCCCTCCTCAGAAACCGTTGTCCACGTTTATATGCCGGTCAAATGCCGATCCCGGAATTTTTATGCCAGCAGTTCGAGGCGCCGCACGCGGTGGTGTCGAACACGGCGCGTAAAAGTTTTACGGCGCCTCAGACGGACGCTTGGAAATAGGGGGGGGTGGTTTAGGAAAATAAAACGAAAGGAAAAGAGAACCTCTCAAGCTTATCACTCTCTTTCCCTTTTCGCACACTATTTTGCTTTCACGGTTTTTACAACGGCTCCATCGCCCGGAAAAGATTTAACATTAATCGAAAACGACGAGTGTGGGGCGTGTGGTGTGATGAAGAAGTGGGAGGGAGAAGGGTATGCATATATAAGAGTGGGTAGAGAGATCAGACGCGAGTGCCACCGAGAGCGCTAGCTGTTGCTTCTTCGAATCCCTTCACTCATTCCCGTTAACACCGCCGCTGGTGCGATCGCCGCCGCAGCTCCATGGGTAGGGCGACACTCGGTATCATCTCCTAAAGCCGGACTGGAGTCAAGAGGGCTGGAGTGAGTGGCAAGGGTGTCATTAATTACAGGCCCTGCCACCGAGGATGGGTTAGGGGAGGTGGTGATCGAGGGCGTTGGGACGCGGGACGGTAAAAAAAGAAAGTAGAAGATGGATGAGAGAGAGAGAGAGAGGGAGGGCCGTGAGGGTGAGGTTTTTGGGGACGGGATTGAGTGTAGCGGGAAAGAGAGGGGGGAGATGGGGAGGATGAAAGCGGGGAGAAGATTACAGTGGAAAGAAGGATGAACTGCCGAAAAATATAGCCCTACCTCGGTGATGAAATTTAAGGTCATCCTCGTGCCAACTCACACCTGAGCCCGAACGAGTGGCATCAGCAAATCCAGTAATGAGGGTCTAATTGGCAAAATCCAAGAAATTAAAGTCGAAAATTACCCACATGCATCGATTCTGCATTGATTTCATTGTCGCTTGGTTTGTAAATATTTGGCACCAGTGATAATTAAGCTGTCTTTTATCAAAGCATAATTTAAAATTATCCACCGCTATATCAACAGTTTTGGTATTATCACGCTTATTAGCATGGAAGGGAAATTAAATCTTATTTTTATTCTTGAATATTCTTAATGAAATTGTTTAACAAAATACGTATACGTCTGTATTGGCAACTGTTTTCATTTTCAATGTCAAGAGAAATATTAATGTGATGCGGAAATATTTTTATAAATTAAGAGCGGATTGGTAAAAATATGAAATGCTCTTTTGGAGCTCATGTTTTATTTGCCTATTGGCGCACGGATATGTTTTTGCATAGAGTAGTAGATTCCAAAAAAATAGGGCCAAAATATTTAGAGGTTCCTATTAATCTTTAAACATTACGCTCTCGTTAGATTCGAAGAAACTTGAGTCCAAAGCCATCCTTTTATCCCCTATACCATTCCATTAGCTTAATATTCCATCCACCTCCTTTTCATTTGAGTAAAGTTTCTGGGAGAAATGCGAGGCAATGGTACACAAACATTCATTTAGTGTTACAAAAGCAGCTTTGTTTGTTAATTGGAGTATTTTTTGGGATTTTGAGTAGCGCTCCATTCGGCATTCCTGTGCTCAAAGCGGAGAATGTAATTTATCCGTTGACCAGTGTATTCATCCGGGCGTGAGGTCATACTTTACAGAGCTTTCTCCCGTTGCAAACGCGCGAGGAAAATATTTACGCGTGTGTCCAAATTCTCGACCGACGAGAGACCGCATGTGATGTGAAGCCAAAAGGACACACGTGCCGCTCGCTGAAATACTCAGACACGCTCAACACGACCAGTGAAGTCCCTTTCTCGGGAGAAGAGAGGCACTTGGCCGCTTCTTTCGTTGGGGCGAGGGGTAGAGGGTCATTTTGTGGTTCCTCTCTCCACTCCTGGCCCTGTCCAACCTCCCGGACGTCTCCCGAGGGTGTGAACTCGACACGGATGCGAGGAGGACAACGGAGGAATAAGCTATGTTATGGAATGAGTGTGAGCACGTCCACTGCACGCGCGCTCTCCGATCGGTGGTGAACCGGCCGGTGAGACGAAAGGACGGCACGTAGGAGGGTTTAGGTGTAGATTGGCGCTCTGGGGCGAGGCGTGGTGGTAGGACTCGTTTGGAGGGGGAAAGCGGTAGACAAGGGAGGTGGGAAGGAAACGGGCGTGGCTCCACATTGCGAGGGGAGTGTGTCCGTCCAGAGATGGGGCGTGTGAGGTTTAGGTTTATATGAGAGACAGGCGGTGAAAGGTGAATTGGTCGGGGGAGGAATTCGTGTGGGGTGTGGAAGGGACAAGCATACCGCTCTTCCGGCTGTGGGTGTAGCAGAGGCTGGAGGGACGGTTAAACGGGGTAGGGCTGGTTTAGAGGGGGAATGGCTTGGGCGGGAATATGCTGGGCACCGTCGGGGGAAGGGTGGGCGAATATGTCGGTAGCCCAACGGCGCTCTCCGAAGCGGTATCCCTGCGCGAAGTATAAACTCCGTTGTAACTGACGTTCGGGGGACTGGGGCGGAAGGGCGAGTGGGGATGTATGGAGAGGACGTGAGGGAGAGAGAGAGAAGGTGGCGAGGGAGGTTTTTGAAATGCAGGGGTCGCTGGATTTCCATTAGTTTTCGGAGGGGTGGAC